>NC_089669.1:4817500-5117500 GCF_037042795.1 Molothrus aeneus | reverse complement strand
CTGTGGGTGCTCAGGGTCCCACGGGGATGCTGTGACTGCCTGGGGATGGGGCAGAGGACAGGGACACAGGGGTTTTTTGCAGACAGTTCTGCTCCATTCTCCTCATCCCTCTCCTCCCACTCCCTCCCTGCTCAGGCTGGTGCCTCAGCCCAGCTCAGAGCCCCAGGGCCCAGCAGTGACCCCAAACCCACCCCAGCTCTGGGCCATATCCAGCCCCCCATGCCCCAGATTGTTCAGGGGGCTCTGTGCCCCTGAGCCAGCCCTTCCCTGGAGCTGCAGCTCCCAGGAAAACTCTTGGAAAGGAGTGAAAAATCCCACCCTGCTTTTTCTGCTGAAGAAATCTCCCTTTGCTCACCCTCCTCTGGGACCAGAGCAAGAAATCTGGGGGGGTCCTCCCTTCCCTTTGGTGCTGCTGCATTGCTGGGGTGGATGATGGAATGGGATCAAGGAGGAAAATCCCTGCCACACATTTTGGGGGGCACCTCTGTACCCCCAGAGGGTCGTTTGTCCCCACATGGGGACACCCAGAGCTTGGCAGCTCCAAAAGATTCCGGGTGCTGTTAGGACCCCGATGGGCTGAGGCAGGGAAAGGAGAAGTGAGCGAGGAATTGGCAGATGGGGAGGGGTGCCTTGGGTACCCCCATCTGCTGAGGGGACACAGAGGTGTCACCTGGGGAGAGGACAACCTAAAAATGCTGGATTTGCCCTGATCCCACCCCAGTCCCCAGCTGCAGATTTGGGGTTCCCGCAGGTGAGACCTCAGAGGGCCAGGAGGGGAAATGCCTCCTTTGGGATGGATCCTCCTCCCCACCACATCCCAGCAGAGCAGGGAAATGGGGTCCCCATCCCTGCAGAGCCACCCAGGGCTCCCCAAAGCAGCTCCCACCACGGCCTTTTCCAACCTTTCACTTTGGATTTTCGATTCTTTTCTAATTAAGGCAATTTGGGGGCTATGGAGCCGCCAAGCTCTGATCCAGCTGCTTTGAATTAATGAGGAATTGTAATTTGGGGGAGGTTTGGGGGGTGATTGCTCCTGGTCCCTCTCAGTACCGACCTGTCTGGTCATGGATAAGGCAAAGGAATGAGGCTGAATTGCCATTTCCTCCCTGCTCTGGCCTCCAAAGGGCTCAGCCGCTGGCCTGGAGGGTTTTAATGATTCAAAACCAAATCTCACCAAAGAGCAGACCCAAATATAACCAAAACTAAGAAAAAACGGACCAAAATAAAATCCTGCTGCATAAAGCATCGAGTTTGGGGGTTTCCCCCCCTTTTTTCAAAGGCAACACGGCGCATTTCCAAGTGACCCACGAGTTTTGGTGTTGGAGACAAATAAATAAAGAGCCAGAAAGAAGGAAAAGGCAGGAAGGAGCGGGATACAGGCACGTAACTAAACAAACACAGCGGCACCGGGGGACAAAGGGAAGATCCAGATATTTTTCTCCCACTCCTTCCTAAACTGACACCCCCCGAAAGATTTGGCGGCGCTGGGGAAGGCGGCAGCTGGGAAACAGCTGCACAATTCCTGGGGTAATGGGGAGGGGAAGGAACTCAAAAGGATCATTAGTGAAGGGATGGGGGCATGGAAAGGACTCCCAGGAACCGGAGGAAACACCCGTGGGTCGGCAGCATCTCCCTGCCGCGGCTGGAGCAGGTAAACGCTGCAGCGGGGCCCTCCCGCTGCTCCCTCCCGGCTTTTCCCGGCTTTTCGGGTTCTTTTCTACCTGTTCCCCGAAGCGGCTTTGCCGGGTCCCACCTGGTTCCCATCGCCCCCGCGGCTCTGCCTTTTGCTTCTTCTTTTAAAGCAGAAGTGGGGGAATAAAATTAAAGCGAAAGTGGGAGCCCGGAGCAGCCCCCGACGGGCCCGGCCGGGAGAGCGCAAAGGAGCGGCGGGAGAAGCCCCGGAACGAGCCCGGTCCTGTCCGAGCCTGGGGGCGGCCACGGAGCCCCGGGACACCCGGGCCGAGGGGAACCGGGTGCTCTGGAGCTCCGGGGAGAGCCGGGGAACCGGGAGCGCCGCAGCCCGGGGAACGAGAGCGGTACTGCCCCGGAGAGGGGCACCGGGAGCGGGGGGCTCCGGAGCGGGCACCGGGCAGCGCTGCCAGCCCCGCAGTCCGGCCTCCCCCAGGTCCCGGAGCCCCGGGCCCGTCCGTCCGGCCGCACCGCGGTTTCTGCCGCCGGTCCTGCCCGGTGGGCTCCGGAAAGCGGAGTCGGCGGCCGGACGCGACTTTGCAGCCTCCCCCGGGGAGCCGTTCCCCACCCCGGGCCGGTCCCCGCCGTCGTGGCAGCCGGGCCGGGTCTCTCCCGCCGCTTTTTCTCCCCCTTCCCCCCTTGGTTCTGAAGAACGGGAGACCCCGGTCTCTGTCGCGACACGGCCCCAGCTGCCGACACTCGGCAGCCCCGACCCTTCCCGGCTCCGGCTCCCGTCGGGGGACGCCCTGGTTGTCCCCGACGGGGCCATATCGCGACATCGCCGCCTCGGAGCAGCCCTGGGGAGCGTGTCAGCGCAATGACACCCTCGGGGCAGGGGGGGGTCAGGGCTGGGGCTCCCGGCGGAGCCCGAGAGGGGGGAAGAGAAGCAGAAGGGGCCTGGAGGGGTCGGCCCCGGCCCCCCCATCCACCCGCCGCTCCCCGGTACCTGCAGCCCCGGCCGGGTACGGGGGCTTCCCATGCACGGCCACGGCGGGGGGGCCCGGGCTGGGCACCCCCGGGTACCGCGGGCAGCGGCCGGGCCGGGGGCTGAGCGGCGGCGGCCGCCGGTGGGGCCCCGGAGCACCGAGGGCGAAGGCGGTGGGAGGCCGGGGGAGCCCCGGGGGACCCCCGGGCCGGCGAGGCGGGGGCAAGGCCGGGCAGCCCGGTGTGTCCATGGCGCAGGTTGGAGGGGACGGGGACGCTCCGCGGGAGCGGATTTTGTGCGGGGGACCGGGAGGAGGGGGACGGGGGTGGGGGGGGGGGGGTGATGGGGAGGGAGGGATCGGCCCGCAGCCCCCCCAGCCCGCACACCCCCAACCCCCAGCCAGTCACGTGCGTCCTCCCGGGCTCTCGGTTAACCCTCTAATCCCAAACCCTGCCCTGCTGGGGACCCTGTCCCGCGTGGGTCACGTCCCCCCAGGGCAGGGGCTGCAGGGCGAGCCGTGCCCCCCCTCCCTGCTCTCCCAGCGTCTTCCAGCTACACCGAACACCCTGGGCTCTTCTTTGATTCCAAACTCCATCCCTCGCTGCTGAGAGCAGCAAGAAATACCAGGCAGGGCAGAAATTTCCATTTTCCTGTCGCTCCCTGGGTTTATTTTCCCCTTCACAAGCTCCACAGAGTCCCTTTGCAGCCTTTCCCTGCCCAAAACCAAAGCCAGGGCTGGGTCAGGCTGGTTCAGGGATGATGGTGGCCCTGGGACAGGGGAGGCAGGGATGATGGTGGCCCCAGGATCCCACAGTGTCCCTGGAGCAGGCCCTGCTGTGCCTGGTGGCTCCCAGCCCCAAGGGGGCCCTACCCTGCTCCCCCTGTGTCCCTGCTGGTGCTTCCACCCCCAGGGTTTGGATCCCCTCATCCCAGCTTGGGTCTGGCTTTGGCATCAGGCACTGGGGTGGGTCAGAGCTTGGATTTCTTTATCCCCACTCCCCCTTTTCCTGCATTTTGCTCCTCTGCTCACCAGGGCTGGAGGTTTGGCTTGGCTGGGGGAGGATTCGGCTTTGGGGGTGTTTGTGTGCAAAATGAGGGGAAAGATCTGAAATTCCAAGGCTTGGAGAAGGAACTAAATAAGGGGCCTGAAGAACTAACTGGAACTTTGAAAGGTTAAGTTTTACCCCTTCATTTACTGTTTTTGAACACTTGGAGTTCATTCTTGGGCACCACTCCTTGCTCCAGGTGTATGAAAAAAGAATCTGCAGGTGTGGGAGGGCATGAGCTGCATGTGAGCAGCAAAAGGAGGTGGGGAGGAACCCGGGGGATCCCAGATGTGTGATGGTAGATAGGAGAACAAGGGGATAACACTGACCATAAATAACATTAATGCTCTCATTGCTGCTTCCGGGGCAGGACTTTGTTACCCAGGCATGGTGAAAATCTGGAATCACAAGAAAATCTCATTTCAAAGAGTCTGTGATATAAATGTCACCTCTGTGTCTTGGCAGGAGTTGATGTGTTGTTTGGTCACTGGAAAGCTGCAGGAATGGTGGATTTGTGGTGTTAATCACAGCTGCATTTTCCAACCCTGCTCAGGGAAACTGCATTTGTGGGAAATGCTGCCTTGTGATCCTGGACTCAAAATTATTCCTTCAGAATCCTGTGAGGGGCTGGCTCTGCACAGAGGGGTCTGAGCATGCAATGCCCCCTCTTTAAACATTATTAGATTTAAACCAGTATCCAAACATTTTTTTATTTGCTGCTGCTGGATAAAATTCCAAGTTTTTACAAATTAACGTAGTGGCCTTTCAAGGAGCTGCAGGAATAAATCAGTTTAAACCCCTTGGGCTGCTTTAAAAGAGGATCTGGCTCTGTGCTTGCAGGGTGGGCACCCTTTTAATGCCCACAATGCTCCCTGGGCATCCCAAGCCTTCCCTGACACTTTCCCTTTGCAGCAGCTGGAGCTGCCAGGATTTTCCCTGTTCCACTGTCCACAGCTCACAGGGTGCTGTAAATTATGGCTAAATAGGGACTGGGAGGCCTCTGGCTCACAACAGGTCATTAAATATTATTAAACATAACATAACTCCTGGAAAGGCTTCTTCGTTTTTAAGGTTGCTCTCTCAGTTTTGCTGCTGGCATTTAAAGGAATTTAATGGCAGAGGGATGAGTCTGTCCATGTGTGCTGCTCCAGGACAGGCTGGTTTAGGGGGTGCTGCTTTTCCAGGCTCCAGAGATTGCTGGGACCCTCCTGGGCAAGTGGAGAGGCCTTGGGCAGGTGGGATTTGGGGTGTTTGGAGCTGAAGGCAGCACGAGGTTTGTGAGATTTTGGGGGGTTTGTGTTGGTTCCTGGAGCTGCTGAGGAATTTGGTTCTTCCAGTGGGCAGGAGGAGGACCAGGAGCCCCAGAATCTCCTTCTGAACCTGCCACCAGCCCTCTGCCCTGTTCCATAGAGCCAGAGCAGGGTGCCTCATTCTCCTGGGTTTGAGAATGTTTGTGCTGGGTGCTTTGGGATCAGGGAAAGGCTGAAAAGTGCTGCCCCTTCCTGGGGCACCATGGGTGGGTGCCAGTGTGGCACTGACTGCAGCTGGGAAGTCCCTGTGCTGCTCCTGACACTCTCTGGGGCTCATTTTCCAAGGATCAGCTTATTTTTGGGCAAAGAATGATCCCACCAGCTTGAAAAGCTTCCAGGAGAAACTTTTCACAACGTCACAGAGTCGGACTCCATCTCCGTAAGGGGAAGAGCTGCTGGGTCGGCTCTTGCATGGAAATGACCTTTTGTGGCCCAGCTTTAATTAATGACCTTTTGTGGCCCATTTTTAATTGGATCTTCCACCAAGTGAGCCTCACAGGAGAGCCACCGAGAGAGGCAGGAGGACTCTGATGGGATCCTCTGCGGGGAAAAGCTGCTTTTGCTTTGTCTCCTGCTTGCTGGGAGGATTTTCCCCTCCCTTTTCACATCCCTTTCGCTTTCCCGCTGTCTCTCACCATCCCCGAGCGCTCCTCTCCTCCCCTGGGGCCGCGGGACGTCGCAGGAGAGCTCTGCAGGGGCAGGGAGGCTCTGCAGGGCTCTGGGGTTTGTAGGAACATCCATCCCTCCCCGAGCCCCGGCAATGCTGGCGCGGGATGGAGCCGTGCCCGGTGCTCTGCTCCTTCCCCAAGGTCACGTTTCCCTCCCAGCCCCAGGGTCAGCCAGGGGAGATGAGGACCAGCAGCTGACATCCAGGTCCAGCTTTTCCTCAAGGGCAGTTGGGTTTTATTATTTTTGGCAGTTTGGGAAGAAAGCTCATTCCTGGGAGGCTGTGGAGGAAAAGCTCTGGAAAGGAAGATTTCTGTAATATTTGTATTGCTTCTAATCCTACTTAGGACTCTTTAGAAGTTCAAAGGTTGTCTAGGATGTTCAGGGCATCTGCAGCTATTATAATATTTAAATAATAATTTTTAAAAAGGAATAATTGCCTAAGGATATGAAACCTTTGGAGGGGTCTTGCAGGGTTTCCCAAGTTGCAGTTTTCCCAAGCCCAGCTCAGCGTGGCCGTGTGTGACACCGGAGCTTCATGGTGGTGGCAGAAGGGACAGTCTGGGGACAACTGTCCGAAGGGTGATCAGGCACTGCAGCCCCTCCCTCCTGCAGCATTCCCGGCTCTGTCGGGTGTTTCCTGACCGAGCTTGGAGCAGGGCTTGGAGGATGATCTCCAGCTCTGCTGCTCCTCTCATCCCCAGGTAAAAAAAATTCCTGTTTCTTCTCAGCCTGGGGAAGCACCATGTGTGGGCAGAAGGATCTGGAACAGCACCACAAAGGCCATTGCCTCTGTCCTTTAAGGGATGGGCATTTGGGGGCTCCTTCCCTTCCTGAGGAGGATGTGGGACTCAGCCAGGGCCACACTCCTGCTCCTCTGCTCTTGTTCCAAGGCTGGACTGCTCCAGGACCTTCTCCAGCTCCGCAGGGGGATGCACACATCGGGATTCCAGTGGGATCCTCTGCATTGTCTGGGCACATCCCTGTCCCCTTGCTGCCCTGGGGACACCCATCCCTGTCCCAGGACACCCATCCCTGTCCCTCTCTGTCCCAGTGACACCCATCCCTGTCCCTCTCTGTCCTAGGGACACCCATCCCTGTCCCAGGACACCCATCCCCGTCCCAGGACACCCATCCCTGTCCCTCCCTGTCCCAGGACACCCATCCCTGTCCCAGGACACCCATCCCTGTCCCAGGACACCCTCCCAGCCCCTCTCTGTCCCAGGACACCCATCCCTGTCCCAGTGACACCCATCCCTGTCCCAGGACACCCATCCCTGTCCCAGGACACCCATCCCTGTCCCTCTCTGTCCCAGTGACACCCATCCCTGTCCCAGGACACCCATCCCTGTCCCTCTCTGTCCCAGGACACCCATCCCTGTCCCAGGACACCCATCCCTGTCCCTCTCTGTCCCAGGACACCCATCCCTGTCCCAGGACACCCATCCCTGTCCCTCTCTGTCCCAGGGACACCCATCCCTGTCCCAGGACGCCCTCCCAGCCCCTCTCTGTCCCTGGATACCCCTCCTGGGGCACTGGAGGGAATCTCTGCCCTTCCTTAGGTTTGGTTTTCCCTGACCCTCGGTCCTTGTCCATCTGCACGTCCCTCTCCACCTCCCAAACATCCCCAACCCCTCTGATCCCGGTGTCCAGCTCACTTCACAGCTTCATCCCAGGCCACTGTTGGGTTTTGTTCAGGAATGTTCATGTTGGTGGCAGGAAAAATTACTGAATTCCCCGAGGAAATAATAAAGTGATTTTTATATATATTTTATATCGAGAAAAATAAAATTCCTTGCTGGTCACAAGGCTGTTTTGGGTGAGGGAGTGGGAGCTGGGGCTGGAAACCCTTCAGGATCCCAGATCCAGGCTGGATTTGTTGTTTTCTGAGGCTGACAATGCAGGGAGCGATCTTGACTCCAAAAAAGCCAAAGTACAAACACAAATATCCACTCACATGGAATCACCATGCCCCTGGGTCACACACATGTTTTACAGGCATGTGAATAGGTTTGGAGATGTAATTTAGATATAAATTAAATATTCATATTATATTATAAAATACATTAATCTAATATATTAATATTAGGTATAAATAGTGCATAGATATATAAAATATATAATATTTATATTATATATATAATATAAATAGAATATATTTATAATAGTATATAAAGTAGACTATATAGTATACTATATAAATAGTATAATATATAAATAGTATACTATATATATAAATAGTATATATTTGATATAGATCAATGTAGATAGTATATTATTATACATACCTTATATATTATAAATTATTATAAATACTGCTCTATGTTGAATTAAGTAAAGTGTTAATGATGTAATATTTTTATTTTATATATTTTAAATATTTTTCTATCCCAAGAAATATTTAAGGCCAGGTTGGATCCTGCTTGGAGCAACCTGGGATGGTGGAAGGTGTCCCTGCCATGGCAGAGGGTGAAATGAGATGAGCTTTAAACCATTCCATGATTCTCTAATTCTGTAATTCCACATTAATGCATATTTATATAGAATAATATTTAAATATTAATTCATATTTATATAAATATACGTATTTATAGCTATTCTGGTATATTTCCTAAGAAGTTAATCCTATGCAAATAAAATTACAATTTTGCCCCAAACCAGTGTATTTCCATGTTAGTTTATGTTCTCAGACAGGGACAATAAAATCGTGGAATTTTGTGTCTGGATGAGAGGGAGATGAGGATGAGCATGTGGAAATCACATGCAAGTAACTGCATAAATCCCTAAATTTGTATAAATACATGGAGATTGTGGAGTTTATACTACAAAGCGTGTGGCTGCAGCAAGGGGGGATAACAAATGGACACAGCATTGCAAAGGAGGGAAATTTCCCAGGAAAACAGCGAATTTCGTAAAAATTCAATTTTAAACAATTTTCCTTCATTGTTTTTTGTGTGGTTGACACCTCGATGCTCCTGTTTTTGTCGCGGTGCTGCTCAGGAGCAGCGTTTGGTGTCAAACCGTGCCGTGAATTAACGATTTAACAACGATCGGGGGAGCGAATCCCGTGAAAACAAACGCGGGACGGGACGGGATTCACCCGGCGGGAACGCCGAGCTCGGCGCTTTCGTTTTCTGCTGCATTTCAAGGGGTTTTCCTTCGATTTTCAAGGACTTTTCCTTTGCATTTCAAGGAGAAAGATTAGGAGGAAATAAAAGAAAGGAAAATAAAAATTAACATTATTTTAGCCCGATTCGAACCAGTATCAAAACAACAATTTTTTTTTTGCCGCTGTTGGATAAAATTCTAAATTTTTATAAATTAAAGTAGTGGCCTTCTGAGGACCTGCAAGAATAAATCAGTTTAAACCCCTTGGGCTGCTTTAGAAGAGGATCCAGCTCCCTCCTTGCAGTCAGAGAATTCCACCCCTGGGTAATTCGGGCCCAGAAACTCAATTTTACACCGGGAGGCAGAGGGGGCTCCGTGGATCCCTTCTCCCAGTGCTGCGCTGGATTTTTGCTTTAATAAGGAAAGATTTGTCCTTTATCCCTGTAGGGAATTTCCAGGCTGCTTTGGGAAGTACTTCAGGATGGCAAGTTCAGCCTTGTTTTCCTTCCAGCTCCTCCAAAAATATTTATTATATTAAAAATAAGGGTGGAAGTGAAGCCTGGAAGCGGCAGCGAGCCGAGCCGGCAGTGGGTGGGATTCAGGAGAGATGCTGGGTTGGAAGTTTATGTTTATTAATGTTTATGCCATGAATCCCAGAAAAAGCTGTGGAACTGGGAGCAAAATGGTTCTTTTGACTCCTAAAAACCTGATAGTGCTTGGAAAATCAGGAAAGCAGCTAGGGATTAAAGGGAATTTATTCCATCTATGATTGAAGGGAATTTATTGAAAAATTGCTTTGCTGGGAAGGGGTAGGATTTGAATCCTTTTGAGTTTTTAATTTGAACCTGTTAAGAGTTGTAAGTCTCAAATATTGGTGTTAAATTAAGTGGGATCACTTTGGATTTAAGATCTACAGAACCAGGAGCAGGATCCAGCCCCTGATTAACACGGGAGCTGGGGAAATGGGTGTAAATCAGAGTAATTTGGGAGTTATGTGGATTTATGCTTCCTATGGGATATACAACAGCCTGGTTTGGGGGCATTAATTCCTAGGGAGGGGGGGGAATTTATTCCCTGAGGGAAATAAATTCCCTGAGGGGAATAAATGAATTTATTCCCATCATTAGTGCAGGGCTGAGCCTCTTGCTCTGGGCTCCATTATTCCGAGTTTCCATGTGATTACCCCTGGGCAGAATTTGTCTGGAAAATGGCTGGAAAATGCTTGAAATGGGGGAAAAATTCAAAAGGGAGGTGATGATTTGGGAGGGCTGGGGGAAATGTAGCTCCTGGCTGCGCAGTGCAAAAGGACTGAAAGAACTCTGTGATCCGGGGAGGGATCGGGGATAAATCCGAGCCGTTCCCAAAATCGGCTTTGTGGGAGCAAACACATCCAGCTTCAGCTTCCCCTGCTGGCTTGGGATCCATGGAGCCAAGGGTTCAGCACCCCCTGATTCCCACCCAGGACCCTCAGGGTGTTTTGGGATGTTCCAGGATGATTTCTCCCCCACCCCAAGGGTTCATTTCCATCCCGTGCTGTGCCAGGGATGCCCAATCGCTGCTCCGGTGAGGGCCCTGCTCCTAACCCAGCTGCCACCAAGGAAAACCCCAATTCCCCCTGAGATTTGCAAGCAGAGCTGGACAAAGCCCTTCCCCTCCCCAGGGGATTGATGGATTTATTCATCCCATTCCCTAATGAGCCACTTCCAGATCCCAGTAAATTATACGCACCGGGACGGGTGAAATCTTGCTCCATAAATCAGATCTGAGGCTGCCAAGCTCTGCCTGCATCATTATCCCGGCAAGGTTCGAAGATCCCAGGTATTGCTGCCTCCTTTGCAAGTCCCAATAAATCTGGGAGTAATCACTCCTGACAGAGAGGCAGCAAAAGCACCGGAAAACATTTTCTTCCCTTAAAAAATGTAAGTGGAAAATTTATTGCATGGAAAGAAAAAGTTTTCTCCGGGAAAATCTGTAGCAAAACAGCAACGTGAGGAGCTCCCCGTGGCCAAGCTGGTGGGATGGCATCACCTTGGGATTCCTGGGATAAATTCATAGCAACTCCTAAAAATTAAGGAAGATTTTTTTTCTTGGGGTGAAACAAGAGAAAAGAAATAAAGCCGAGTGTCTCCAAGTGTGTCCCGAAAGGACAGCGGAGCCAGCGCTCTGGAGTCTGCTGCCTTCTGGTTTGTGTTTAGCCTTTGGAAAAAAAAAAATCCCCCCTGCACACCTCCTTTTTCCTAGAGGGAAGATTGATTTTATTAACCGGCCAACACCTGAAAGTAATCGGGATTTTTTTGGTGGCTGGTGGCGGGGGAAGGAGCCGAGCCGGGGCTCTGCAGGGGCAGGGCTGCGTTTTCCCACTGCTCCTGCTTCCAGGCAGACGTGGAATGGAGCTCCCAGGGGTTCTCCAGCATTGCAGGCTGCTTGGTGGGGAGTGCTGGATGTGTCCTTATCCTCATGGTCCCATCATGGAGCCAACACCAGGGGACAAAACACCCCTGTTTCCAAGGGGAAACTGAGGCACGTGGCTGTGGTAGGGGTGTTAGGGGTGCAAATACTCCCCCAGTTCTCCCTTTGCTGGTTTAGTGGTGGATTGGGAATGTTTGGATGGCTTTACACCTGGAGAAACCAGGGAAGGGGAGGTGACCCCAAGGAACCCCTTCAAGCATCCCAGGGATTGTTTTTCCCCCTCCCATGTGCTTCCCACTCCTCCCAGCTTTGCTGAGCCTTCTGCTTCCCCCACAAGCACATCAGCAGGAGCTCTTGTTTTCCCATAACAGGATTGTCCCCATCAGGACTTGAAGGGATCAGGCTGGTGGTGATGGCTGTGCCTGTCAGGATGAATGAGAGGTGACAGCGCTGAGAGCGCCACGGGAGCCACGCAGAAACCAGATGGGCTCCAGGGGCTGCTCCTCCCCTGCCTGGTTCTGTCTGCCCCAGAGCCCTGCAGGGTGGGGGAGGACCTGGGAAGAGCAGGAAGGGAAAGGGGAGCTTGGAATATTCAAGAACTCACTCAGAGCAATGGATGGATGGATGGATGGATGGATGGATGGATGGATGGATGGATGGATGGATGGATGATGGATGGATGGATGGATGGATGGATGGATGGATGATGGATGGATGGATGATGGATGGATGGATGGATGATGGATGGATGGATGATGGATGGATGGATGGATGATGGATGGATGGATGATGGATGGATGGTGGATGGATGGATGATGGATGGATGATGGATGGATGATGGATGATGGATGGATGGATGGATGGATGGATGGATGGATGGATGGATGGATGGATGGATGGTGGATGGATGGATGATGGATGGATGATGGATGGATGGATGATGGATGGATGGATGGATGGATGGATGGATGGATGGATGGATGGATGGATGGATGGATGATGGAGGGATGGACGGATGATGGATGGATGAATGGATGGATGGATGATGGATGGATGATGGATGGATGGATGGATGGATGGATGGATGGATGGATGGATGGATGGATGGAAAGAGGAGGATGAAGGCTCTGTGAACAAGACAAGGTTGGGCAAGAGCTGAGCCCAGCAGCATTCCAGCTTTGCTGGGTTGGAGGATGCTTCTGCTCTGAGTTATTTGGGTTTAAGGCCAAGGGAGTCCCATGGGACACACACTGTGTGGAGACCTTGTCCCTCAGGACTGATCAGGCTCAGGAGGCCTTGATCCTGCAAAGCCACCACTGCTTCTGGCCTGCTCAGGGGGGAAACTGTGCCCAGGCAGCTCCGTGTTCCTGCAGAACCCTGGAGGAGCCCCCAAATCCTGCATGGATCCTCAGCTGTGTCCATGGATGACCCAAACCAAGCCCAGCAGTGCTGGGAGGGACATTGAACAGGTCTGGAGAGCTGAGTGGCCACTCCTGGGGACAACCTGTGACAGCAGTGCCCAAATCCACGTTGGGCCATGGTGTGGCCGCTGTGCGCCACCCTCCCCACGGCTCTTGGGGACACCTTCCCCCCTGGCCTGGCTGTAGGGACAGTCAGGATTCCTGACTCCTGGGTTTCTCCACACCTTCTGCCACCAGTGCCTCATCTCCAGATCCCGGTGCCCCTGAGCTCTGTCCCCTCAGTGACCTCTCTGACCCGACCCCGGGGTCTCCTTCGCTTCCTCCTGCTCGGCCAAGGCTGATAAGGGGAACCAGAAACAGCTTTGACCTTTCAACCACAAATCCCCCTGCCAGGAGCCCAAGCTGTTCCGCATCTCAAAGGCTCCTTGATAGGAAACAAAACCCCTGTGCTGCTGAACTTTTAAGGAATTTCACCCCCAAAAAGCTCTAAAGCACCCAAAAAGGGCCCCCCGAGGAGGATGGGGTGGGTTTAACCCCGCTGAGGAGCGGGGCCAGCACGTGTGATGTGTAGGAGGTGCTGTGGGCTGATCAGTCTGAAGGGTTGCTCTGGTGCTTCCTTCCCTTTTCTTTCCCATCTCTCCTTCCCTGCTGTGCTCCCCCCTGGACACCCTGATGGGGTACAAAGGTTTTTGGGACACCTGGCACCTCCTTTGCTGTTCCCTGAGAGCAAGAGACCTCAATGATGCTGAGGTCTTTACCTCTGCCAGCCCCAGCACTGGGGACAGACAGGCAGACAGACAGACAGACAGACCCCTTGGTGTCCCTGTCCAAGGCATGGGGGTGGAGCTGAAACATGAGGGGTCAGAAAATTAACTTAGAGTAGAAATTAATTTTCAGATTTAGATGAAGTGTGCAGTTTTTGTTTAGTCTGTAACTTGCTGTGCTTGCAAAGGTTGGCAGAGATGGACAAAGGAATGCAAGGTGATCTTTAGTGTCCCTTCCAACCCAAACCACACTGAGATTCTGAAATTTCAGTGGATACAGAAGTCAGAATTAGATCCAAATCAGAAACCCTTTCAGTTTTCAACTTTGTAGGAGTTGTAAACACAAATACTTTGTAGCTGAGTTGGTGTTTTTCTTGGATCAATTTATATGAACCTCTCTGATGCTGATCTATGTAAAATTCACATTAATATGTGCAACATTTAGTATAGAAGATGATATTTTTTAGGATAATAACCCCTGAAAGTGTCCAAGGCCAGGTTGGAGCACCCTGGGACAGTGAAAGTGTCCCTGCCATGGGACACCATGAATTTTAAAGTCCCTTCCTGCCTAAAGCAATGGCCTATGGAAACAAAGCTCCATCCTGACTTTCTGTCCCATCCCAAAGCAGCACAGTCCAGCCCCAGGGCATCCCTTGCTCCCTGCTCACACCCTCTGTGACAGGGAGGTGATGGCTGGAGGTGTTGGAGCTCCTTAATTGCTTTGAGCAATTAATTGGTGGAAACACAACAGCAGGGGATGCAGTGGCTCAGCAAAGGGATTGTGCTCTGCTCTGGGGGGATCAGGCAGGGCTCCCCTGTCCCAGGGGCTGTTTGGCCCCTGCTAAGTGGATTAAGGCTCTGGGGACCATATTGGTGTGGGCATGGGCTGTGTGTGAGCCCCTGGAGGAGCTCATGTGCCCTGAGGCTTTCCCCAAACTCATCCCACTTGGTTTCCATGATCTGATCTTTTCCAGGGTGTTTATCAAGAACAACTCCACTTCCAGGTGATGGAAAACCTGGATCCCACAGGATCAGGCCCTAAACACCAGCAGGTTCCCTCTATTGCCTCAGTTACTAACTCTGTGTTTTCCCTGCTGTTGTTTAACCCCATTAATGGGATCTGAGCTGGTTCAAAGCCTCTGGAGCAGTGGGGGGCAAAGCTCAGAGCAATAAGTGGAGGCGACCTCTGCCAAATTAGAGCAAGATTTGCCTTCCTCCTGCTGCCCAAACAGCCCAGAGCATTTTCCCATTAAACCCCAGTGCCCAGAGTGACTGAGGAGGGAGAAGGAGCCAGGACCAGCCCTTCCTGCATGGAACCAGGGTGAAAACCTCCTGGATCTGGGGGTGAGGGCTCAGCAGCCAACCCTACACCCAGAGGATGCTCCTGGAGGGATCACTCAGAGAACCCAGATCCCAGGATGTGAAGCCTGTTGGAAAGTCATCAACTCAGGTAATTTGGGGGAAAATGAGCGTTTTGGAGAGGTGGGCCTGGGAAAAAAAAATTACACTGTGGTCTGGGCACCACATTCCTCTTGGGAAATGGGCAGGATGGACCATTCTGGGTGAAAAGGGTTAATCTGTGATTTTCTTTTTTGCTGCTGCTCCTTCTGAGCATCTTCAGCAGGGGTTCCCCACCCCAGCTGGGCTGTGCAGAGCCCAGAAGCTGCTGAGGGAGGAGCTGGAACAGGGCCCCACGTGTGGGAGGGAATCTCTGGTGCTGGGCACTTGGGAGGGACACAGGGCCCTGGGTTTGGGGTCCTGGGGGATCCTGTGGGGTGGGGGGCTCTGTAGGAGGTGTTTTCATTGGGACAGAGGATCTCAGAGCACAGACACAAAATTTTAGCCTAAGGGAGCACTGAATCTGGGTCTGACACTCCTGATTTGGGTAACAGATCCCAGCACATCTCCCAGGTGATGGAATTACTCCATGAGCAGGACCTGACCGGCACCAACAACCCTCCTTCAGCATCTCTGCCTGGCCCCCATCCTGCCCTGCCCCTGGGCTTTTCTCCTGGCCCTCTTTTAGGGAGGACATTGCTTGGGGAGGAGGAATCAGAGTCCCCCCTGCTCCCGGGGCCACGTGTGGCTGCTGGGATGGGCTTTAATGGCTCCCAGGCGCTGCCCCTTCCCTTCGGCTCGCGGGGGGAGCCAGATCCGATAACCTCGCCCCGGGCATGAGCTCAGCGAGGCTTTCCCGGCGCTGCCCCTCCCGCAGGAGGAGTCACGGCTGTTAGAGCAGCAGAGCGTCCCCGAGGGGCTGCGAAGGGTCAGCCCATCCTCCCAGCCCTGCCTGGGCACTGCCAAGGGGATGAAGTTGCCCCAGGAGGGTTAATTGGCAGCTGTCAGGACCCAGCACATCCCTCTGGCTGTCCAGGATGGCCCAGACCTCTGCCAGGGGGCTCAGAGACCCTGGCCAAAACACCTCTGGGTTTGATTATGATCCATGGAGCAAATTACCAACCTTAGATGAAGATCAGCAAGCCACAACAGTTTAGGTAGAATATTAGTGATGTTATCACAAAGTGAAAAAGTAGATTTTGGGGTTTTTAGAATGAGGGTTCAGGAGGCAAGATGGAGGGATCTGGGCGTGTCCAGCCTTTCTCCTTCTTCTTCTTGGCCTCCATCTTCTGCTGTGATGGTGGCACTGACAGATTGGTTTAGAGTAGAAGCTCACTGTCTAACACAGGTGATAGGTATTGGAAAGTAATTGTAAATATTGTACAGGTAGTTTTTAGTATAAAGACATAACCCTGCCCTGGGGGCAGGCAGAGTGCCTGGAACTGTCCTTCTGGATGGACCTCGACTGGACAGGAGAAAATTTTTTATAGATAAGAAACAATAAACAACCTTGAGACCGAGAACTGAAGAGCTCTGACTCCTTCTGTGAGCGTCGGGCTGGAAAAAGAGACTTTCCAACTTTTCTCAGGTTCAGTCTGACCAGCCAAAGATCCCGACAGGCAGCAGCAGTGAGGAGGTTGCTGCAGCATCTTTGTTTTGCTCTCCATCCCTCTGGCACTGCCCAGCAGGAGGGGATGCTCAGGAGGGGATTTTGGGGCATCCCCACACTCCTGTCCCTCAGAGCATCCCCTGGGAATGCTTTCCTGAGGAGGAAGGTGCAGGGATGGCTCTGTGCCCCTCCAGCTCACAGTAATTTCACTAATCTTTAATTCAGAGGAGGCTCCACACCAGCATTCACTGAGCCTGTGGAGCTGCCTGGTCTCCCAGGCTGAGATCCACACACTGATCCAGCAGGGCTGGCTCCCAGCCCAGCCTGGACCCATCAATTCACTTTTCCCCAGGAAAACAACCACTTCTGGGCAGGGGCACAGCAGCTCACAGCTGCTCAGGTGCTTCCCAGGAAGGACTGAGGGCTCTATCCAGCCCTAAAAGGGGGATTTACCCTCCCTGGGTGGGACAGAGAGCATTTGCTGCAGGAAGAAAAATTCACCTGGAGTCAGGTGAGGTGGGATCCATCATCCTGCTCCCTTTGCTTCCTGCTGGGACACCCCACGAGCTGCAGCCCCCGTTCCCATGGGGGCCTGTCCCCAGGCCTGGCTCTCTGCTTGTTCCAGATGGCAAGGCAAGATGTGTTCTATTACCAACTGTATGGCACTTGCCTTTTGTCAGTGGGCAGCTTTCCTTATCTCTCTCTGAGTGATCACAATCACTCCTCCCTTGGGAGGGGACACCTGCTGATAACAGCCATTGAACATCACTGTATGGCTGATAAGAACTACAGCATCCCATTGGGAGATGTGAGCCCAGGGGGAGGAGCCAAGCATTCCTACCTGGATATAATCTGGAGATTCTGGAACACCAGCACAGCTTCTGCACTGGATTGCCCAGAGGAACAGCAGCTGCCTCTGCCACTGGATCTTCAGAGGCAGAGACTGCACCTTTCTCCAGGATCCCTGCTCCAGCAGAACCAGCCCTGGCACTGCAGGAGGGCTGAGCCACAATTCCAATGGTTCTGCTGCCAGCACCCTGACCCACAGGGTGTCAGGCTGGGTTCTGACTCTGGCAGTGTTGGTTTGGTTTACTGCATTGTTTATTTTATCCTTTTATTTTCTTCCCTATTAAAAAACTGTTATTCCTGCTTCCATATTTTTGCCTGAGAGCCCCTTAATCTAAAATTTATAACAATTCAGAGGGGTGGGGAGGGTTTACATTCTCCATTTCAGGGGAGGCTCCTGCCTTCCTCAGCAGACTCCTGGCTTTCCAAACCAAGGCGCTGCTCCTCACCCAACAGCTGCTTTTGGGGTGCTGCTTTTGTACAAGTCTCAAGGGAAAATGGAATGTGGGAGCATGGAGGAACGTGGAATGGAACAGGAACGTGGGAGGGCACCTGGAGGCAGAGCCCCTGTTTGTGGTTTAAATAAATATGGAGCAGACAGGGCTGGGGGGAGCAGCTCTGTCTGGAGGAGCTGGGTGGGCTGGGGAGACCCCAAGAGAGGAGCTCAGCCCCATCCTGAGGCTCAGCCCCATCCTGAGGCTCTGCCATCCCTGGCTCCTGGGAAATTGCTGATCCTCCTGCTCAGAGCAGAGGTTGGGGGTAACAGGACATGGGGTTGACTTTGGGGGTTCTTGTCTTGGTGCTCCTACAAACATCTTTCCTTCTGTGTCCTGTCACAGCAGCAGGAAGAGGATGAGGAAGAGGAAGATGATGAGGATGAGAGTGAGGATGAGGATTTCTCCCTGCCGTTGCTCCAGTGCCCAGCAGAAGCTCATGCTCTCCCCACTCCCCCATTCCATGTACCCCTCCCAGGCCCTGTGTGCTGATGGCAGAAGGCAGGAGGTGAGTGCTGTGCCCTCCCCAAACAAGCAATCCCTGGGGTGACCCCCAAAACTCCCCCCTGGAATGCACCCCAGGTAGGTGAGCTCAGGGGGACCTGGGCTCTGTGACTGTCCTGGCAGCTGCTGATCCAAGCTCCCAACCCCATCCTGGCTTCCAGGGCCTCCCATCAGCCCCAATTTCCTGCAGCTCTTGGTGATAAGAGGCTGATGCTCAGCCATGGAAACCCGATGCCCCCGAGTCAGGAGCACAGCTCCTGGGGGATGTGGAAATCTGGCTGAGAATGAGCAGATCTCGCTGCTTTCCCTCCTTCCCACTGCAAAAACAAAACAACAACAACAAAAAAAACCCTTTGGAGGATGGATGGGGTCTTAGTGCCTCTCACTGGGGCTGTGCTGGGCTTCATCCCCCTGATCTGTGCTGGCAGTGCTGCCTTCTGAGGGTTAAAAGCTTCCAGGTCCACCCACTGAAGCACCCCAAAAAGATCTGGGTGCTCATTGTGAATTGATGTCATCTCTTTTTTTTAGGTTTTGCTGTGGTTGCTGAGTCCCAGGGCCTGGAGGGTCCCGCCTGCTGCCAGGGAAGGTGTCAGGGCTGTTCCCATCTCTCTGTTCCCTTCATTTGGGGTCGGTCCTGTGTCCAAAAGGAGGAGGTAAACCCAAAAATCTCTCTCCCAAGCTGGTGTGGGGGCACCTCCTGGGCAGGTTGTGGGTGCTGTGGGTCTGGTCTGATGGAGGGACTGGTGGGATATTGGTTTTACTGGACTGGAGGGGATGTCTCTTATCACAGAGCCCTGCAGCAATGCTCTCTGCCCAGCAAGGACCAGGGTAATTCCAGTTTATTTATTGCCCTCTTTTCTCACCCTGGGTGTGCTCTGCCTGTGCTGGGTCATCCCTCTGCTCTCCTGGCCCTGGGGACTTTGTCCTCCCAGCTAGTCTTGAATTTGGGGTGGATTTCTCCCTTTTCGGGTATCCCTGTGCATTCTGAGCAGGAGTTTCAGCTTTCAGCTGCACATCCCAGGCCTGACCTTGCTGGGGTGAAACCATCTCCAGGTTTTGCTGTCTCTTTCCCAAGAAGGAATTGATTCAGCTCTAGGAGTGATGGTCCTGCAGGGCAGGGGGAAAGTCCTGAGGTAGGAACACCAGACTTCTCTGGACAGTGCCCTGCTGGGAGATCTGTAAATCCAGAGCTGATCCACACCCAGAAATTACAGTAATTTAATGGAGCTGGTTTCTAGATTGGCTCATCTCCGTGCCAGCCACTGCAGCGATTGAACTAATCTGATTTTCCAGGGGAATTCCTTGTTTGGGAGTGCTGGGATCCCCTTCTCTGCTGCCAGTCCATGGGGGCAGTTGAGCTGCCCTGGGGGGGTCATTCCCGTGTGATTGTGGCTGGGTTAGAGCTGGGATTTATTCCATGGGAGCTCCAGGGTTTGTCTTGCCTCTCCCCTTTATGTCTTGGAGAACACGGGGTCCCTGCCCTCGGTGCTGTCCCCGTTCTGAGGGGACAGCTGGAGTCTGACAGGGTCTGATGTGGGAATCCAGGAAATTCCTCAGGCTGCCCTGGAGGACTCAAGACCCTGCCCAGGGGGCTCAGAGACCTTGGCACAGAGCCCCAGACCCCTGTGCCTTTGATTTAGCCCTTGGAAAAAACAATTACCAACCTTAGATGAAGAATTACAAGCCATGGCAGTTTAAGTAGAATGATAGTGAATTTATCACAGGGTGGAAAAGTAGATTTTGGGGTTTTTAGAATGGGGATTTAGCGGGCAAGATGGAGGGATCTGGGTGTATCCAGCCTTTCTCCTTCTTGGCCTCCATCTTCTGCTGTGATGGTGGCACTTACAGATTGGTTTAGAGTGGAAGCTCACTGTCTAACACAGGTGATGGGTATTGGGAAGTTATTGTAAATATTGTACATGTAGTTTTTAGTATAAAGACATAACCCTGCCCTGGGGGCAGGCAGAGTGCCTGGAACTGTCCTGCTGGATGGACCTGGGCAGGAGAAAGAATTTTATAGATAAGAAACAATAAACAACCTTGAGACCGAGAACTGAAGAGCTCTGACTCCTTCTTCAAGTGCTGGGCTGGGAAAAGAGACTTTCCAACTTTTCTCAGGTTCAGTCTGACCAGCCAAAGATCCCGACAGTCTGACAGGGTTATTTAGAGAGGAGGATTTGGGATCTGCATCCCGCCTGTGGTGCTGCCCGGCAGAGCCCAGATTGGGCAGGGACGTGAGCCCAGAACCGAGCCCGCTGCAGGACAGATCCTGGCTCAGCAGCCAAATTCTTCTATTTTCCACCCAAATACATCTCAGCCATAAACCGGGCTGTATCCAGGGCGCTCGGGGCTCGGGTGTGCCCAGATGCCCCGGGATCCCCCTCCGGCCCGGGCGGGGTGGGACAGGCTCGGAGGGTCTGCCAGGCCGGGGCACCCCCAGCCCACCGAGATGCTCCAGTGCCATCTAGTGACAGCGGGACCCGCCACAGGGGTGGCCCCGGCCCCGGCCGGGTCCTCCCGGCTCCTCCGGGGGATGGATGGAGGGGAGAGCGGACGGTCCTTCCCTAGGAAAAGGGGCTTCTTCCTTTCGCGTTGATTCCTTCCCTGCAAACACAGCCCGAGCATCTCCAAACCGGGCCGTTCAATCTTAAAACCTGTGTTTTTTTTCCAAAGGTATTGTGGGGAACGAGGTGTCTGTGCAGCTTTGGCTGGCAGGATCCCATTTCCTCCAGCACCTCTGTCGTGGTTTGACGCTGGTGCATTGCCAGTGCCCCCATGGAAATACATTCACCCAAAAAAATCACTTCCTTTTCAAACCAGGACAACCTCGGACATGCAGAGCATCCTTCTCCCTCATTAACACAGTTAAATTATTTAGTGCCTTTAACATAATTAACACGTTGCAATCCTGAACTGCCAGCAGCTGCCCAGCCCTGCAATTTCTCCTTCCAGCTGCCCATTAATGCCTCCCTCCGGGCGATTAGAAAGAAGGAAAAGGCCACAAATCCCAGCCCTGCGCTGGAGCAGAAGGAAGGAGCAGGGCAGAGGACTCGTGTGCATTAACGTAACTCATCCACCGCAATCCCGCACTGCTCGGAGGCTGCTGAATCCCTGATTTATCCAGCCCTCAGCAGTGCAAAGGTGTGTGTGGGGCTGGAGCGCTGCCCCGCTCCCTGCTTTTTGCAGGTGATTTAATTTTTGCTCCCTGATTTTTGTAGGTGATTTTATTTTTGCTCCCCGTTTTTTGCAGGTGATTTATTTTTTGCTCCCTGGTTTTTGTAGGTGATTTTATTTTTTGCTCCCCGTTTTTTGCAGGTGATTTAAGTTTTGCTCCCCCGTTTTTGCAGGTGATTTTATGTTTTGCTCCCTGGTTTTTGCAGGTGATTTAATTTTTGCTCCTCGTTTTTTGCATGTGATTTTATTTTTTGCTCCCCGGTTTTTGCTGGTGATTTTATGTTTTGCTCCCTGGTTTTTGCAGGTGATTTATTTTTTGTGCTCTTTCACTCCTCAGTTTTGCACGGTAATCACCACCACCGCGTAATGGTGATGCTGATACGCCTCCCATCTGTAATTACCTTTGCATATGCTAATTGTGTGATTGGGGGAGGTAATTAAGCGGGGAAAGGAGTTGGGAATCGGGGTTGGGTCGCTGTCCCGGGCTGGCTCTGATCCCTCAGTGGCCCCGAGGCACATCAGGCAGAGGTGCCCTCTGCTTTTCCCATCACCCTTTCAGTGCTCAGGTGTCCAATCCTCGGGTTTTATCCCGGCTCTGGTGGCTCCCTTGGGAGCACCAGTCTGTTCCAGCCCCACATGTGCCAGAAGCTCCTCACGGGCAGGATCCCCTGTGTGGGTCACTCACATCTGCCATGAGCCCGTGTGTTTGTGCAGGGATGTCCCCAGGCTGTCCCCTCCCTGTGACCCACCTTGGATAAACCTTCCTGGGGTGCTGGATAAAGGAAAGTGAAGTTCCAAGGGGCAGGATGAGGCAGGGAGGGGAGGGCTGGGAGCAGGATTTGATCCAAGATTAAGGATCCAATTTCTGTCACCAACAACTTTTTCCTGTTAGTGCTCTCAGCTGTTGTACTGAGCTGCTGGGTGAGTGACCTCTTTGGATGCATGTGGTGGCTTTAGTTTAAGGATTTACTTTAAAGTTTAAAGAGCTTACTTTAAATTCTTTTCATGTCAAACTATGACATTGTATCTTCCCAGGTGTGCCTGGGAATCCTTCAGGCAGGATTTTATTTTGGTCCTCAGGACACAGGACACTTGTTCACTTCCACATCCTCCTCACTGCCCTTGGACTCTCACCTCCACTGATGCCCACAGGTCCATCCCCATCTTTTGGCTTTGCTGGGATAATTTTGCCCTCGGGGATTAACAAGCAGAGACTGAGCA
Organism: Molothrus aeneus; assembly: GCF_037042795.1. Classification (NCBI taxonomy): domain Eukaryota; kingdom Metazoa; phylum Chordata; class Aves; order Passeriformes; family Icteridae; genus Molothrus; species Molothrus aeneus. The sequence continues at coordinate 5,094,976 of NC_089669.1, read as the reverse complement.
CTGACCAGGCCCAAGCAGCTCCTCACACTGGCACTCAGCACTGGCTGAGTGCAGCTCTCTGCAGCTTTGGATTTCAGCACCAGACTTCCCTAAGGAGGGAATTTAAACCCCAGGCACGGCACCTTTGTTCTGCTGGCAGCTCTGATCCTGTTGGCAAACACTGCAGTGAGGGATGGGCAGCTCTGCTGCTTGTCTGGACCCCTGGGCTTCCCCACCAGATCCCTGCTGCCCACTCACACCTCTGGCATGGGGAGAACAGCTGCCTTTGCCCCTCTGAATCCCAACCCCGCACGTTTGGTAGGATATGAAGTGTCCCCTGTGACAGGGCAGCACAGACAGCTCAATATCCCCAGTGTGGAGCACTGGGATCCCCCATAGGGCCACCCTGCAAACGCCCAGGGGTGCCAGGAGCTGGAACCACAGCTCCTGCTGCCTTTCCCTGGTGTGTGGGGACATGTGGCTGCAGCACTGTCTCTGCATTGCCCTCCCAGGACCGTCCCTGCTGTGAACACAATTAACAGCCTCTGGTTAATGGGATCTGTGACGGTTCCTGGCAGCTCCACCCAGCTCAGGAAGGGTTGGGGAGCCCCTAAAGGGCAGGTGGTGCCCAGCTGTGAACCAACAGCAGCCCCTGGAGAGTGGATGCTGCACGGTCTGAGTCCATCCACGCTGCACATGTGGTGAGGGAATAATTAACAGCAAGGAATAATTAGCAGCTAGGGTTCCCCCCAGCCCCAACACAGGATAAAAGGGCTGTGGGGAGAACGGTGGCTTGTTGTTATTGCTTGTGTTATGGCAGGGCCAACACAAACACCTCATGGGCTGCAGCCCTTGTGATGGGGGAACCCCTAAACCCACCAAGAGTGGTGCAGCCTGGCAGGGAGGGGGTACCCCAGCGGGAGATCTCACACTCAGGAGGCCTGCCCAAATATTTATTTTATTTTATTTTATTTTTTCCTGCTCCTGCCCATTGGCAAAGGGGATTTTGGGGTGTGGGGAAAGAAATGCTGCAGGAATGGGGACTCTGGGTGAGGTGTGAGGGCAGCAATGGGGAGCACAAGGAGGTGTTGGGGATGCTGATGGATCCCAAGAAGCTGCTGTGGGGAGCAGAGGGGTATTTATAGCCTGGAGCAGAGCTCAGCAGCCCCAGGTGCACTCTGAGCACTCCAACTGAGGCATCCTTAAAAAGCTGCAAGGGCTCAGGCCTCTGCCTGGTTCTGTGGAGCCTCTGCAGCTGCTCCCAGCAGTTTTCCTCCCCCTGCTCCAGCGTGGCTCTGCTGCTGGAGGTTCCCTGGCCCTGGGGGTGGTTGGGTGTCAGAGCCATCCCTGGCAGGTGCTGCTCTCCAGCTCTGTTGGAGAAGATGAGACAGGAAAGCCTTATAAATATGATTGCCTGGCAAAAGATTTTGAGAACATGGAAACTATAAATGAGATTGAAATGAAAGCAAGCTTTGAGATCCCTCAGTTACTGAACAACTGGAAAACAATGGTGTGGCCAGCTGAAGGTGATCCCCTTTTGATGGAACAACACCCTCTGCTTGCAGACAGGCCCAAGGGTCAGAGCAGACCCTGCCAGCTTGGCAGAAGGGCCCAAAGAGGAGTTTTTAGGGTTTAAAATGTAACACAGTGTGGTAATGCAATGATTCTTATAGGCTGTATGTAAATGCTATAGGATTTGTATCTTGGACTAGATTGGTCAGTGAGAATCAGAATATTCAGCACAGAAGAAGATTTATGGTATTGTAATGGGAACCTCGTTCTCTTACTCTCTTATCCTCTCTTTTACTCTCTCATCCTCTTTACCACCCTCTTGCCTTCTCTCTCTTTACCACTGTCTCTCTCTTTGGGGCCTGCTCCAGCTGTGGCTGGCAGCTCCAGCAGAGCCCTGCACTTGGCCCTTTGCAATAAACCACAATTTCCAAGTCTGTGTTGTGTTCACAGGGGTCCGAGGATGAGGGTGATAGTGGAGCCCTGGAAAATGTTAAAGATGGACTTTGAAAGTGTTAGGCTTTGTGTTTTCTCAGATCACTGCATCTGCGTAAGCAGTATGATAAATGATATAATTGTTAGATGTGATGATTGTTTAGTAACTAAATATAATTATTGTATAATCATAAGAAGAATCATGAGAAACTATGTTAGAAATTTAAGGGGGAACCATGAGAAGCCATGCTTGACTGAAATCTATGTATACAATAGAACAACATAAGTTTAATAATTAACATGAAAGTTATATAACGATAGAATATAAAAACATGATCTTCTCTAATGTATGGTGGATGTCAGATTTGAGTTGAATACTCCTGACACTCAGAGCTCTTAATAAAAGCACCTGCATATAATGGCTTATGTGTTTATGAATGCTAACATGGGGAAGAGGATCTGACTCCATGTTTCAGCAGGCTTGATTTATTATTTTATGATCTATATTATATTAAAACTATACTAAAAGAATAGAAGAAAGGGCTTTATCAGAAGGCTGGCTAAGAATAGAAAAAGAAGGAATGATAACAAAGGCTTGTGGCTCAGACAGAGTCTGAGCCAGCTGACTGTGATTGGCCATTAATTAGAAACAACCCCGTGAGCCCAATCCCAGATGCCCCTGTTGCATCCCACAGCAGCAGATAACCATTGTTTGCATTTTGTTCCTGAGGCCTCTCAGCTTCTCAGGAGGAAAAATCCTAAGGAAAGGATTGTTCATAAAAGATGTTTGTGACACAAGAGCAGAAGAAGATTTCTTGTATTGTAACGGGAACGTCGCTCTCTCATCCTCTTTGCCTCTCTCTCCCTCCCTTGGGCCTGGCAGCTCCCAGCAGGGCCCTGCACCCAGGCCCTTTGCAATAACCCACAAGTTCCCAGCCCTGCACAGCTCAGCCCCACAAAACACGGCTCTGCCCTCGGCCCTGGGCCGCTCGAGGGCTGGGGTTTGTCCTGCCCCGTTCCCTGGTGCTGGGGATGGTTCCCCTCAGCTGCAGCCCCTCAGAGGAGCAGAGGCAGCGGAGCTGGAGCGAGCCCGAGCCATGCAGAGCGCTCACAGCAGATGCTCGGTGCCGTCTGGTCCCCGCCGCCGCCTCCTCGCTCTTCCTCTCCTCCTTCTCTCTCCCAGCTCCTCTTATTCTTCTATTTTGCTGATTTATCTCCCCGAGGACTTCCCAGCCAAGCGGGACCCCCACATTCTCCTGCAACCCCAGCCCTTATCCCCACCCTGTGCACGGTGCAAAGCCAAAGCTTCAGCTCTCACAGGCATCTTCTATGGAAAATCCTTTCCTTAGGATTTTTCCTCCTGAGAAGCTGAGAGGCCTCAGGAACAAAATGCAAACAATGGTTATCTGCTGCTGTGGAATGCAACAGGTGCATCTGGGATTGGTCTCATGGGGTTGTTTCTAATTAATGGCCAATCACAGTCAGCTGGCTCAGACTCTCTGTCCCAGACACAAGCCTTTGTTATCATTCTTTCTTTTTCTATTCTTAGCCAGCCTTCTGATGAAATCCTTTCTTCTATTCTTTTAGTATAGTTTTAATATAATATATATCATAAAATAATAAATCAAGCCTGCTGAAACATGGAGTCAGATCCTCGTCTCTTCCCTCATCCTGGGACCCCTGTGAGCACGGTCACATTCAGCTGCTGAGGAATTGAGATGAGGACACAGCTCCCTCTGAGGGGAAACTGAGGCACGGAGGAGGCTGGTTCCACCTTCCTCTCCCAGCTATAGAGAGGCTGCCATGTGTTTTGTGTCCTTGGCTCCAGCCCCGAGCATCTTTTGGAAGGAGCTGTAAATTCCAGGTACCAAAGAGAAGGGAAGGTTAGAGCATCCATAAAATCAGCTGGATTGGATTTATCTCCCTCTGCACCCCCAAACTCTTCCCTTGACTCCCCAGATATTGGATTGTTCTCAGCCCCAGGGGTCCATAAAATCAGCCTGGTTGGGTGATTTATCTCCCTCTGCACCCCCAAACCCTTCCCTTGACTCCTGGATTGTTCTCAGCCCTGAGGGTTAAATCTCCATAAAATCAGCCTGATTGGGTTTATCTCCCTCTGCACCCCCAAATTCTTCCCTTGACTCCCCAAATCCCGGATTGTTCTCAGTCTCAGGGGTTAAATCTCCATAAAATCAGCCTGGTTGGGTGATTTATCTCCCTCTGCATCCCCAAACTCTTCCCTTGACTCCGAGATTGTTCTCAGTCCCAGGGGTTAAATCTCCATAAAATCAGACAGATTGGGTGATTTATCTCCCTCTGCACCCCCAAACTCTTCCCTGGACTCCCCAAATCCCGCATTGTTCTCAGCCCAGGGGTTAAATCCCCAGGTGGCACAGCCAAAACAGAGCCCCAAGCCTCTGAAAAGGCCACGGGCTTTGCAATTCCCTTTCCCGAACACGAACTTCCCCCGCTCCCCCTCCGCCCGGGACCCCCGCTGCCCGCATTCCTCCGCGGTCCCTTTCTCCCCGAGCCCTGCAGCGGGGACGATCCCGGCTTGATCCGACAGCTGCATTGTTTGTTCGGAGGGGTTGATTTCTCCTCTTGTTTGTCTCCTCGCCTCCTCCGGGCTCTCTTTGGCGGTGCCGGTTTTGTTGGATGCCCGGAGCTCCTGGCGGGGGGCAGCGGCTGATGCGGCGCGGACAGCGAGGAGGGACGGGCACCCACAGGCGGATGCTGCTTGGATGCTTTCCCTCTAATGCTGATCTGCATTTCCACTGGAAGACGTGTCCCTGATCCCCCGTGCCGGGGGATGCCCGTGGGAGGGTGGTCCCAGCGGGATCCTGAAGCTCCAAATGCTCTTGGGTAGGGAGCAAAGTCCTGTTTGTAAATCCTTCCCTGAGCCCATCGAGTGTTGCTTGATCTCCGTGCTGGCTGCAGCTTCCCTCGGCTCCGGGTGGTGCTGGAGCCTCAGGGGAAGGGATGGGGCAGGGCAGAGGAATCTCCACTCGGAGCCGGCTCAGAAAGCTCTGGAGGGAAGGAGGAGAGACCAGAAACAAGGGAGGATGGAGCAGGTACAAACCAGACCCTCAACCACAGCCAGCCCTGCTCTTCCCGGTGGGAAGCTCTGGCTGGCAGCACCTCCTGCTGTCCTGTTGTTAATCCCCACCCTGCTCCCGCTTGGTTTTGGGGGGAAAATCTGCCTTTGGGAGCTGTTTCACCCGCAGAGGAGGCACTCAGGTGGGTTCTAAAGGCAGCTGCCCCCTTCTAGAGGCATAGGATGGGGTAGGTGACATGGAAGAGCAGCTCCCTCCTGATGCTCCAAAATGCCTGGGGGGAGATCCTTGGAGGTGCCCATTCATGCCTTGTAGCCATGATATTTTCTGAAAAATCCTTTCCTTAGGATTTTTCCTCCTGAGAAGCTGAGAGGCCTCAGGAACAAAATGCAAACAATGGTTATCTGCTGCTGTGGAATGCAACAGGTGCATCTGGGATTGGGCTCATGTGGTTGTTTCTAATTCATGGCCAATCACAGTCAGCTGGCTCAGAGACAGAAGCTTTTGTTATCATTATTTCTTTTTCTATTCTTAGCCAGCCTTCTGATGAAATCTTTTATTCTATTCTTTTAGTATAGTTTTAATATAATATATATCATAAAATAATAAATCAAGCCTGCTGAAACATGGAGTCAGATCCTTGTCTCTTCCCTCATCCTCAGACCCCTGTGAACACCATCATAATGCCTGGTTTCTGCCAGGTAAGGAGCTCTAAGGATGAAAATCCCCCTCTCAGAGAGCCTTGCCAAGCTGCAGGAAATGTTGCCTGGCCTGAAAAATCCCTGTCCTGACACCCTGCAGAGCTGCCTCGGTGCGGGATGCTCAAGGCTCCCTGGCAGGGGTGGGACACTGCCACGATCCGTCCTTACCCACGGGGTTCGTGATGGTTCCTGGATTGATCTCAGGGTGCAAAAAGAACCGACACAGCACAGGGGAATTGCAGTAATAATCAAAACAAATGCACCTTTATTGAATGAGCACAGCAAAATGAGATAGAGGGATTAAGGGAGAGAAAAAGATAGAGGAACAGAGAGAAAAGAGAGAGAGAGAGAGGGATAGAGCTACCAAATGTAGAGATTAAGTCCTTTGGTCCAGTCCAGTCAAGGATCCGCCTGTTACATTGGGGAGATCTCAGAGGTGCAGTTCACCTGCACCCCAATTATACTCTTTTTCCATGGGGGGAAGTGGGATGGATTTTGCAACTGGAACAAAGGTAGATTATTGTATCTTCGGGGGGGAAAAATAAGGGTACACACAATCCAAGTTTGGCAGCAGGTGAGAACCATTGTTTTTGTGGTCCACTGCCTACACCTGCAGCATCCATCTCGCTTTGGGCAGCTTGCCTCCCCCCCACACCTCCCCTGGGTTGGGGGTTTCGGTCCCAGTCCTCGGAAGGAGGAGAGGGGCCCTTGGAAGGCCGAGAGGTGGGAGAGCTTCCAAGGCTGTTGTTGCAAAAAGGGCACGGTGCCCCCTTCTCACTGGGCTCATACAGCAAGCAACACCTGTGAAAACAATAACTCAGCACTGTGCTCTTGGGTCTCAGGGCCTTTGGCGTGTGTGACTTTCTCCTTCAGAGCCAGAGATTCCAGACAGGGGGGGGTCTTCTCTTCAGTGCTCCCCCAATGACGATGGTGAGGCACATGAGGGATATTTCGGACAGACTCTCACAGACACTCAGAGCTCAGCCCAGGAGGTGCTGCTGGGGCAGGATCGCTCCTCAGAGCCCTCCCGAGCCTGATTCCCTCCCGTGGCCCTGTGTGCAGCACGGGAGAGCAGAGCCAGCCCCGGGGCTGTCGAGGGGAGCTGCCCTGGCTGCGGCCAGCCCTGCTGGGAGCCTGGCTCGCCCGGCTGGATGGGAGCGGGGATGGCAGCCAGGCTCCTCTCTCCAGCAGCGTTCCACATTCCTCGGGGCTTTTTCTGTCCTTACAGCTCGTTGAGGGCCTTGCAGGGTTGAGGGGCACCGAGGAGGGAGGGGAGGGCAGGGCAGCTCATCCCAAGCTGCCTGTCTTCACATGGATGATCGTTTCCAGCCGAGTTGCTGTGATGGGATTTTGAAATTTTTCTTTTTATCAGCTGCTTTATCCCTCCCAGTGACCTCTCCCAGCCCTGAGCCCTCCTGTGCCTGTGCTGCTCGAGTGGGGGCTGGATCACAGAGTGAGACATTCTGGTACAGAACAGCTGTGGAAACACCTGGCTGTGTGATCCTAACAGAAACACCTGGCCGGGTGATCCCAACAGAAACACCTGGCTGGATGATCCCAACAGAAACACCTGGATGGGTGATCCCAACAGAAACACCTGGCTGGATGATCCCAACAGGAACACCTGGATGGGTGATCCTAATAGAAACACCTGGCTGGGTGATCCCAACAGAAACACCTGGGCTGTGTGATCCCAACAGGAACACCTGGCTGGGTGATCCCAACAGAAACACCTGGCTGGGTGATCCCAACAGAAACACCTGAATGAGTGATCCCAAGAGAAACACCTGGCTGTGTGATCCCAACAGAAACACCTGGGCTGTGTGATCCCAACAGGAACACCTGGCTGTGTGATCCCAACAGGAACACCTGGCTGGGTGATCCCAACAGAGAAACCTGGATGGGTGATCCCAACAGAAACACCTGGCTGGATGATCCCAACAGGAACACCTGGCTGGGTGATCCTAACAGAGAAACCTGGCTGGGTGATCCCAACAGAAACATCTGGATGGGTGATCCCAAGAGAAACACCTGGATGGGTGATCCCAACAGAAACACCTGGCTGGATGATTCCAACAGGAACACCTGGATGAGTGATCCCAACAGAAACACCTGGGCTGTGTGATCCCAACAGGAACACCTGGCTGGGTGATCCCAAGAGAAACACCTGGCTGGGTGATCCCAAGAGAAACACCTGGATGAGTGATCCCAACAGGAACACCTGGCTGTGTGATCCTAACAGAAACACCTGGGCTGGGTGATCCCAACAGGAACACCTGGCTGGGTGATCCCAACAGAAACACCTGGGCTGGGTGATCCCAACAGAGAAACCTGGGCTGTGCCTGTTCAGGGTAAGGAAAGAGTCCCTTGGCTGGGTGTTTTGGGTTTATCTCAGACCAGGGGTGCTCTCAGGGCACTGAAGGGTGGCTTTGTGCCATGTGGGGCTCAGTGGGTGTTCCTACAGCACCTCCTGGCTTTGGGGACCTCCAGGGAAGAGCAAAGAGCATTTGTGTGCCTGGTGCTGGCACTGGGGTCCAGTGGGATGTGCTGAGACACAGCCACAGGTGAGAATGCCCAGAGGAGGGAGAACAGGCTGGATCATTGCCCCTTCTGCTCTCCATCAACCATGGCCCAGCCCAAACTGCTGCATCAGAGGTGGTGGGGGGCTCGGGTGAGGGTCTCTGGGGGTGTTTCAGGGCTGAGCTGTGTGAGCTCCAAGCTCAGTTCATGCTGTGCTGCAGCACTGCCAAGACCTGCCCAGCCACCAGAGCCAGCACAGTGTCCTGCTGCTCTGTCCCTGCCCAGGTCCTCTGCCTCAGGTGCCTGGGACAGGAGGAATTTGGAGGCTTGATGCTGGTTTGGGGCAGGATGCAGCACTTCATGAGATCCAGGAATGCAGCTGGGGTGCAGAGGATGGGACAGGGTCTGGTTTGATGGGGTTTGTTGAGGTGGTCTGTTGGGACACAGGAAGGATTTTTCATTTGTGCCAAGCTCTAAAAAGAGGAAGGGGGCAGGATGAACCCACCACCCTGCGTGGATCCATCCCTGATTCCTCGCTCCCCACACCCACCCTGTGGGGCTGGTGGAGCCATCCTGCCCCAGTCTGGTTGCTGCCTGAGCTGGGCATCTCACAGCCTGCTTTTCCACCTTTTCCCTGTTCTCTCAAAGGGATCATTAACCCCTCCCTTGCCCTCAGCTCTGCTCAGCTGCCGAGGGGTGAGCTGGCTGTGGGGAGCCAATGCTGCAGGGAAAGAGGGAGATCCAGGCCAGGGTGGCTCCCTGCCTGCTGGGGGGAAGCTGAAAAGGAGATTTGGGAACAGTTTTGCCTGGAAACTTATAGAGAGCAGCATCCTGGGGAAGAAGGTGTGACGTCAAACGCAGCGCTTAAAATATACCCAGGGCAAAATCACATGGCAGCTGGTGAAACAGGAGCTCTGAGCACGAGTCCCAGGGGAGCCTGGGGATCTGAGCTCCTGCTGGAGCTGCTTCCCAGCCCTTGCCATGGATGGTACAGGCATAAAATGTTTCTAAAATCATGGAATATTCAGGGGAATTGGAAAGAAAGGTTGGGCCTGGTAGGCCCCTGGGAGAATGTTAGGTTTTATTGGATCATGTGAAACTGCACCTGTATAATCATTTAATGACTATGATGAAAGATATGGTTGTTATATGATAAATTATATGATTGGTAGATGTGATGATTGTTTGGTAATTGGATATAATTATTGTTTAATCCTAACAAAAATAGTGAGAAAAGAGGTTTGGGGGGTTTGATGGAAATTACAAAAATCCATGCTCGGATGAAATCAATGTATACAATAGGACAATATAAGTTTAATAATTAATATGTAGTTATATGTCAGAACCCAGGACATTCCTCTGGCTGCCTTGGATGGCTTGAGACCCTGGCAGGGGCTCAGAGACCTTGGCACAGAGTCAAAGACACCTGTGCCTTTGATTGTAGCCCATGGAAACAATTACCAACTTTGTGTGAAGATTCACAAGCCACAAGAGTTTGAGTAGAATGATAGTGAATTTGTGAAAAATTAACTGGGGTGAAAAAGTAGAATGTTGGGGATTTAGAATGGGGGTTCAAGAGGCAAGATGGAGGAATCTGGACGTGTCCTGTCCTTCTCCTTCTTCTTCTTGTCCTCCATCTTCTGCTGGGATGGTGGCACTTCTGGATTGGTTTAGAGTAGAGACAGACTGTCTAACATAGGTGATAGGCATTGGAAAATTATTGTAAATAAAGTACAATAGTTTGTAGTATAAAAATCTAACACCACCCCAAGGGCAGGGACTGTGCCACACCCCGACCTGCTGGAGAGATCTGAGCAGGTCAGAGAAAGAATGGAATAGATAAGGAAAAATAAACCCTGAAAAGCAGAACTGAGGAATCTCCACTTCTTCTGTCGCAGGGCTGGGAAAAAAAGACTTTCTAATAACTCAGGAGCCATTTCAACTACAGAAACCTGAGTTATATAACAATAAGGGTATAAAAAAGTGTTCATCCAGAACCCATGGTGGAGTCAGGTTTGGGTCTGTACCCCTGACACCCAGAGCTCTTCAAGAAAAGCACCTGCATGGAATCATCCCATGATTTTGTGTTCCTGAACACTAACACCATGACCAGGGAGCTGCTCTGCCAGCCTGGGGACAGCAGGGGAGGGCTGGGTGTTGGGAAGGATGAAAGTTTGACAAGAAAGTCTCACAGATATGGATGCTTAGCAGAAAGATTTTTAAATGTAGAATCTGGTGAAGGAATAGAGATGGAAGCAAGTTTTGATATAGAAGGGAAGAATTGCTGAGCCAGTCTCACTGGATAACCAAGAAGGCAAAGGGTGTGTTAGTTAGAAGGGGTTTTTATGGCTTAGAGCAAAGGATAAACCCACCCCAAACAAGATGTTTTTACCAAGCAGAAAGAGAGCACAGGCAAACAAGGCAGCAAATGGTGCAAGTAGAAAAAAGGTCTCAGAATTTTCCACTGCAAGAAAACTGAAGAACAACTTCTAGCTTAAACTGTAATGTACTAACTTTGAGTGATTGGAGAACAGTAACATGAATATGGTAATTATAGTAGTTATGATAGGCTATAGATAATAGTTAAGGTATAGATTGGTTCTGCTGTATTAAAATGCTGAGCAAAGAAAAGTCTATAATGCATTGTAACCAAAAGAAAAGTCTATAATGCATTGTAACCAAAAGAAAAGTCTATAATGCATTGTGACCAAAAGAAAAGTAAATAATGCATTGTGACCAAAACCAAAGGGTCTCCAGGCCTGCCTGCAGCTGGAGCTGACAGCTGTGGGCACAGCTCTGTCACCCACAACCCTGGATTGCTGTGACATCCTGGATGGAATAAACTGCATTTTGCAGAGCTGCCTGGATCCCACATCTCTCATTCAGGCTCTTAGAGCTGGGGACAGCAGGCAGGGCTGGGGACAGCAGAGGGTTGGGGACAGCAGAGGGCTGGGGACAGCAGAGGGTTGGGGACAGCAGAGGGTTGGGGACAGCAGAGGGTTGGGGACAGCAGGGAGGGCTGGGGACAGCAGAGGGTTGGGGACAGCAGAGGGTTGGGGACAGCAGGGAGGGCTGGGGACAGCAGGGAGGGCTGGGGACAGCAGGCAGGGTTGGGGACAGCAGAGGGTTGGGGACAGCAGGCAGGGTTGGGGACAGCAGAGGGCTGGGGACAGCAGAGGGCTGGGGACAGCAGGTGGCCGCCTGTTTCCCATCTGCCCTCACAGCCGGGGCTGTGGCTGCACTGCCCCGAGGCGATTTTTGGGTGACTTCTGTTGGAAGCAGCCACCGGTGGGGACTGGCTGGATGGTGTCTGGCTGCTTCTCATTAGCTGGGTGGAAAATGCTGCTGGGTGCCAAGCTGCTGAGGGTCAGCTCCCCAGAGGGACAGGGAGGACGAGCAGCATGGAAGGCCTTGCTCAGGAGCCCAGGACATGCTTGGTGCCACACAGAAGGTGCAGGCTGGGGTGAAAATCCTCTGGTTTTGGGACTTTGAGCCCTGCAGAGCCCTCCAGGCAGGTCTGCACAGTCAGGGTGAGCGTGCCAGGAGCAAGCCAAGCGCTGGTTTGGGCAGCATCAGACCAAACCACTGCAAACTCCCTCCCTGCAGGCTGCGCCCTCCCTTCAGGCTTTGGGGTTAATATCAAACTGGTTTTAAAGTTTTTGCTCTGTTCCCTCGATATATCAATGTTTAAAAAATGTCACATGAAAAAATGTAAAAAGCAATATTTAAAAAAAGTTAAAAAAATGTAAAAACTGTTATCTTAACTTCCTCAAACACTTACTGCTGATGTATTGATTGTATAATGTGAATGCATTGATTTTTATGAATAGCATTATTTATAAAGCATTGTTATTATATTTTTAGCCAGCTCTCATCTGCTTTCCCATCTCCTGGTGAGATCACCTAAAAGACACGTGTCGCTTTCAGAATCCTTCTTTTTGTTCTCTGCTGACATCTTCTAACAGGCCCCACTCAGAGAAACTGGCCCCAAGTCAGGCTGAGATCTCTCTTTACTCCTCCAGGAACGAGCAGCACCGTCAGCAGTGCCTGTGCAGGGAGATCTGAGGCTGAGCGGCCTTTGAAAGGGTTTTCTTTTTCTTTTTCTTTTTCTTTTTCTTTTTCTTTTTCTTTTTCTTTTTCTTTTTCTTTTTCTTTTTCTTTTTCTTTTTCTTTTTCTTTTTCTTTTTCTTTTTCTTTTTCTTTTTCTTTTTCTTTTTCTTTTTCTTTTTCTTTTTCCTTTTCTTTTCCTTTTTCCTTTTTTCTTTTTCAATTTTCATTTCCAAGGACAAAATGTCCAAGGACCATGCAGCTCCCCAGAGTGGGTCCAGGCACTGAGACCATCCCAGATCCCAACTCAGGCCTCTGTGCAGGGCAGAGAGGGCTGGATCCAGCTGTGAAGGAGGGATTTGGGGGTCTGTCCCACTGGAAACCCTCCAGGGAGATGGAGCTGGCTCAGATGGGCCCTGCAGACAGCAAGGGGCAGCACCAGAGATCTGGTGTGGGGATCAACATCACCCAAGCTATGGGAAAAACCTTAAAAAACCTCTCTGAGATCACCCAAATCCCTTCCAAAAATGCATCCAGGCCACCAAAAGCACCTGGAAAGGCAGTGCCAGGCTGAGCTGGAGTGGTGCCACCCAGCCCTGCTGCTCCTGAGCTCTCCCCATTGCACAACATGGCCCTGGCTGCCTCTGCCCTGCTTGGCATGTGGAGAAAATTAATACCAGAGCTCTGGAGCAGCAGCAGCTCTTTAAAGCATGTCCCACTGCTTGGAGCCCTTCCCAGGGGCCGTGGGACATGGTTCTCATTCCTCTGCCTGGGCTGGGGTTTATTATTTTTCCCTCTATTGTGCAGAGTCCCCTTTATTCCCTGCATGCCTGTCCCCCGGGGCTGAGGGAAGCAGTGTGGTTTTCTTGTGCTCAGACATGGCTTGCTGCCTCCTCCCAACCACCCTTTTGTCTTCCTGACATGATCTTTAGGCCAAAAATAGATGATCCCTGCTCCTTCCAGGGCTGGAGACACACAGCCTACAGGTGAGTGCATGGACGGGCACTGGGCTGGGTTCATTAGAACCCCTGAAAAAGGGAGATGATAATTTTAAAGGTAATTTTCTCTGTGATTCCTGATGTTTCCAGCTGGGGCTGTCTGCCATCAACCCCTCTTTTGGGGACACACTGCCCTGTGGTGCTGTAATCCCACTCTTGAATGACCCAAGAGGTTTGGGAGCCCTTGGAAGTGTCCCCAGGTCGATGGTCACAGGCTCAAGTTGTCCCTGAGGAAGGGACATCTCTGTGATGGGGAGGCAAACCCAAGGGGAATGCCCTGCTTGGGATCCCAGCTGTGCTGCAGCCTCTCCCATTCTTGGACACATCTCTTTGCCTCCTGGGATGAGAGAAACATCCTGGCAGAGAGAGCTGGGACTGGGATTCTTGGGTGCAAAATGCTCTGTAAGAGCCAGAAATTCCTCAGCTCTGAGTCAGGCCGGGCTCTCCTTCCCCGGGTCTGCTCCTTCCCCTCCTTGTTTGCAGTGCTGGCCCTGAATGAGCCACGACAGGCCCTGGCTTTGCAGGCAAATTCCTATTTGGAAACCAGAGGGCTTTATCCCCTGCAATTATTATCACTTGAATGTAGGTCGGCCTGACAGCTTAGGTGGAAAATCATCTTGAGAGCGTTCTGGCGCTCTGCACTCACTGTCCTGTTAATCCCCAGCCTGTTCCCAGTTGGTTTTGGGGGAGAAATCTGCCTTTGGGGGCTGGTTCACCCTCGGAGGAGGCACTCGGGTGGGTTCCCAGAGGCAGAGGAGGGGATTGGGGTAGATGAGATGGGAAGAGCAGCTCCCTCCTGATACTCCAAAATGCCTGGGGGAGATTCATTCATCCCTGCGCTCCTTGGAGGTGCCCATTCATGCCTGCTTTCTGTCCATCCCGGTTTGTCTGTCTGTCCGTCCCTCCCCACAGCGTGTTTGGGACCGGCTCTGCCGCATCCCTCCCGGGAGGCCCCGCTCATTCTCTGCCTGCTCCATCCTCACCCTCTCCCTCGGAACCTCCCCCTTGTATTTTTCCTCCCGAAATCACAACTTCCAATCCTTTAAAAAGCCTCCCCCGCGCCGGACCCCCTCCCCCGGGCCAGCGCGATGAATGAATGGCTGGTGGCCGTGTGATGCCATTTCCATGGTGACAGATGGCAGCGGGAAATGCGGGGATCAGGGTCACATGAGAGCAGCGGTAAATTCAGGCAGTTATTTATAGGCTGCTGCTCCAGCGTTTATGGAAATGCGTCTGCCTTGGACCGTGGTATCAGCCCTCCGCCGGCTCTCCGGGGCACTGCTCTTCCAGGAGAGACATTACTCATGCTCTGCTTTAATCCAGACTGTTCCTGCTGCTCAGCCTGGTGTCGGAAAAGTACCGGGCAGAGGGTCTGGTTTATTTTTTCCTGAGCCTGAATCTCTCTGAATCAGCCTCAGCCAAACGCAGCCGTAACCTTCCTGCATCTGCCCCTGGCATCTCCTCTGCTGGTGGCTGCCTGGGCCATAACCTGAATTTTTGGTCCTGGAAATGTTCATGGCAGAGCCCAAATCCAGCTTTGTCTCTCCTGGTTTTAGCTCTGATACATCTGGGAATATTTCCATGCCTCAGTTTACCAACCAACACTTTGGTGATGTGCGGTGAACCAAAGGGAGATTTTAAATCCACAGGGGAGGATTTGTGAGACCTTAAAGTGTCATTGAGTCAGCCCATCTGCAGTAGGGTTATCCCTGCTCCCTGATGAGATGTGCAGGACCAGGGAGCTCAGTGGCTGCTTCAGCCCCTCCTTCAGAAGGATCCTTGATTTCTCTTTGCTTAAGACCCCCTAATCAGGTTGCCCAATCTTCTTTCTGTTAATCTGGGTGTGCAGAGTTTGCTGCTGCTGGCACTTGCAGCCTGTGGGATCTGCAGCTCCCCTTCCCCAGCCCTCCAAGCTCAGGCCCATCTTCCCACAGAGGTGATAAAAATCCCCATCTTCAGAAACCAGAGTCAGGGAATCATGGAGTGGTTTGGGCTGAAGGGACCTTAAAGCCCATCCAGTGCCAGCCCTGCCATGGCAGGGACACCTCCCACTGTCCCAGGCTGCTCCCAGCCCTGTCCAGCCTGGCCTTGGGCACTGCCAGGGATCCAGGGACAGCCAGAGCTGCTCTGGGCACCTGTGCCAGGGCCTCACCTCCCTGTCTCCTGTCAGATTATGCCCTTTTCTGACCTTGTTTCTAGTTCCATTTATTGTTTCTAGCTCTGTTTCTCTCTCAACAATGTCTATCCTATTCAATGGCATTTCTAAGCCAGCATTTCTTATCTCAAGGTTTACATTTCTTATCTCAAGGTTTGCATGCAGGTGCACACCATGTGAGCCTTTTGTCCAGCTTTGTAGAGAATTCTCTACAAATCCATTTCCCACATCCCCCGTGTGTCCCCACTGGGGTCCTGGCTGTCTGTCCTGTCCATGTCTCCCTTTCTCAGCCTGGGCATTTCCTCCTTGGCTTCCCTGTTTGTTTCCCCACCACCCAAGGGATGTTCCACAGGGAGGGCTGTGCCACAAACATGGGAAGTGCCAAATCTTTGGAGAGGTCACGAGGACTGACCACATCCCAGAGCAACCCCCTATATTTTCCATTTCAGCCTCCACTGAAGTGGAAAATGCAAACCCCCTCCCTCTGAATTGTTATAAATTTGAAGTTAAGGAGCTCTCAGGCAAAAATATGGAAGCAGGAATAACAGTTCTCTAATAGGGAAGAAAATAAAAGGATAAAATAAACAATGCAGTGAACCAAACCAACACTGCCAGAGTCAGAACCCAGCCTGACACCCTGTGGGTCAGGCTGTGGGCAGCAGAACCATTGGAATTGTGGCTCAGCCCTCCTGCAGTGTCAGGGCTGGTTCTGCTGGAGCAGGGATCCTGGAGAAAGGTGCAGTCTCTGCCTCTGAAGATCCAGGGGCAGAGGCAGCTGCTGTTCCTCTGGGCAATCCAGTGCAGAAGCTGTGCTGGTGTTCCAGAATCTCCAGATTATATCCAGGTAGGAATGCTTGGCTCCTCCCTCTGGGCTCACATCTCCCAATGGGATGCTGTAGTTCTTATCAGCCATGCAGGGACATTCCATAGCTGTTATCAGCAGATGTCCCCTCTCTGGAGGGAGGAGGGGGTGTGGAAGATGTCGGCGATGGAGAGAGATGGGGAGACTGACTTGGTGATCAGAATCCAATTTTATTGTGGGATACAAATGCTTATCTACTATTTCAGGGAGAATATGATTTTATTTTTAAATTATTTAAAATCACATACACAAACTTTTATTATTTAAAATCACATACACAAACTTATGCATATAACATCTCTTGCTCGCAGAGTTTAATGGGATTTTCTTTTTCTGGTAACCTGTTTGATTGAATCTTCTTGCAGTCCAGGTCTAATTTTCAAAGTTCTGTTTGCTTTTGCCAAGGCATCCTGTTATCAAATCTCTTATGTTAGCCAGGTCCAAAGTCCATCCCCTGTCTTCTGTCCCCCAACATTCCAGCAGGGGAGATAAGGAAAACTGCCCACTGAACAGAAGCCAGCTGCCACCCAGATGGCAAATGGAATCCAATTTGCTTGGCAGTCCAGGACAGGGGCTGGATCTACCATCCATCACACCCTGGATCATGAGGAGATGTTGCCACCGTGGATGCTGCACTGGGAGTGTATTTTGATTTTTAAATCATGAGTGGGATGGGTTCATTCCCTTTCCAGGGCTGCCTTCCCCAGAGCCAGGCTGGGAGAGGCACAGTTAATGGAGTGTGGCTCGTTTCTCCCAGGGAAGAGGCAGAGTTATGGCCATTGCTGCTGGCCCAGCTCCCAAGCACATGGGACAATTGAACCTTCTGTGCCTAATAGGCTGGAAAGGCCAGGAATGTGTATAAACACTGCGATCCAGGAGCTGAGGCAGTGTGGCTTGGGGCTGGAGGTTTGAATTCTCTGGAGTTTATCTCTTCCAAATGTGTTTTTCCTCCTATCAGGGTTTCTCTTGGTACCAGCATCATCAGCACCAGAAATACACTGGTTGGGAAATGCAGCCAGGCTCCATTGCTGAATGTGTGACCATGAATCTTTTCCATGAGATACTGAACCAGAAATGAGCTCCTCTGAAAACTTTTTCCCTGTTTTCCCTGCAGTGAACCAACCTAACAAGCCTGTGCTTTTCCTGATAAATCTGATCAGAGGTTGTCTGAGGCCAGCACTGAAGAGATGGGGAAGGCTGAGCCCTCCTGCTGTCCTGGGCTCTGCTCCCCACAGCAAGCAGCCTGAGGAGCTGTGGGAAATTGGGCCTGAAAAGCTGGATTTGGGGCTTGCTCCCCCTCAAGAGCTGTTTGTGCAAGGCATTTCTGCCTTTGTCCAGGTGGAATGTGCTGCTGTATCCCACGTCCTGCTGGGAAGGAAAGGGAGGTGGTGTCCTTTCACCTGAAGGATTTTATTGTCTGCATTAAAGGTGGGTTAAAGGTGGAGCCTTCCAGGAGCTGAGGGGGCCTACAAGGGAGCCAGAGGGGGATTGTCCCCAGAAATTGGAGTGACAGGACAAGGGGGAATTGATTTGCACTGAAAGATGGGGAATTTTGGTTAGATATTAGAAAAAATCCTGCCCTGTGAGCGTGGGAGGCCCTGCACAGGTGCCCAGAGCAGCTGGGGCTGCCCCTGGATCCCTGGAGGTGTCCAAGGCCAGGCTGGACAGGGCTGGGAGCAGCCTGGGACAGTGGAAGGTGTCCCCCATGGTGGGGTGGAATGAGAAGGGCTTGAAGGTCCCTTCCAAGCCAAACCATTCTATAATAAATATAAATTATAATATAAATATATTATAATATAAATCTAATATATTATAATATAAATATAAATACACAAATATTAGAAATAAATATAAATTATAAATAGAAATCAATATGAATTATTCTATAATAAATGCAAATACCTGCAATATCTCCGAGCTGGCTGAGCCCCAGCCCAGCCCACTCAGGTCAGGGCTGCTCCTGGGCTCCCCTGGCAGGGGAGCTGCTGTGCCCAGGGCTGTGGTGTCCCCTGAGCCCAGGGCTGGCTCTGGGCTTCCCGAGTGTCCCAGGGCTCAGCACCAGCACTGAGCATCCTCACACTGAAGGGGCAGCTGAAGTATTCACACTGAGTGAGGGGGAGCAGAGTTTGGGGCCTGGCCACTCCTCCTGCTCCCTCCTGTGTGGTCCCAGCCAAAGAAAATCTCTGAAACACCAAATAATGAAAGAGATATGAAATACATCTTTCAAATAATGAAATATAATGGGTTTAGATTCGATTTTAGGAAAAAATCCTTCCCTGGCAGGGTGGGCAGGCCCTGGCACAGGTGCCCAGAGCAGCTGAGGCTGCCCCTGGATCCCTGGCAGTGTCCAAGGCCAGGCTGGATGGGGTTTGGAGCCACCTGGGGCAGTGGAAGGTGTCCCTGCCATGGCAGGGCTGAAACGAGGTGATCCTCAAAATCCCTTCCAGTGCAAACCACCCTACAAGCCTCTGACAATAAATCAGGGGCACGGGGCTCCCAAACCCCCCAAACCCTCCCTCCCCCAGGGAATCAGCAGCCAGCAGGGCCCTCCCGGGGCTGCACTTTGGGGCCATTTCAAAGGGATTTTCTTCCCCCCACAGCAAAACCAGACCCACCCCTTTGTGTCAGGACTCGACGTTACTTTTTTTCGCCTGCGAGAGCCTCCCTCGGAGCAGGGGGGGTGGCCGGGCACCCCAGCTTTGACGCGCAGCCCTGGTGACTCAAGCCTGCGTCAGGGGCTGCGTGTCCCTTCGCGTTGATATTTTTTAATATATTTCTCTCTCTCTTTTTTTTTTTTTTTTTTTTTAATTTTCTATCCCGTTTCGTTCCTGATTTCCCGGGAGCCGCTCGGAGTTGCCTCCCTCCGGCGGGGCCGGGCGAGCCCAGCGCGCATCCACCGGGCGGCGGCGGGGCGGGCGGGGACCGGCAGCGGAGCGGAGCCGCCGGTACCTCGGAGCATCCCCGCCGAGCCCTTCCCGAGCCCTGCCCGCCTCTCCCGGCCGCTGCCGCTCCCGTCTGCCCGGCTCCCTGCAACCTCCTCGCTCGCCCCTGGTGATTTCCGCCGGGAATTTTGGTGATTTCTGCCGGGAATTTGCGCCGTTTCCCTCCGGGACCGGGCCAGTTTCTCCTGGAATCGGGTGGGTTTCATCCTCCCGGGGAGCCGCCGCAGCGCCGAGGTGAGGATGCTCCCCCCATCCCCGCCCTGCCGGCCCTGGGTGCCCCCTCCCCAGCGGGGAAAAGATGCTCAGGGCCGGGGTGAGGTTAATGGAGGGGACAGCCCAGCCCGGAGGCATCAGGCGTGGCCCTCGGGGTGGTGGCATCCGGGGCTGGGGGGACATTTGGAGGCACTCCGGGGGCTGGGGGGTCATCGCTGGGGGTGGCTCTGGGTTCCTGCCCGGCTCCTGCTGCTGGGGGGGCTCATCCCGTCTGAGGATGGGTGGGAATGCAGCCTCCAGGTTGACCTTGACAATAACATTGGGAGAGGAGAAAGCGTTGGGCTGCAATGAATATTTCAGTCCTGGTCCCTGGAGTGGTGGTGGTGGGGGGGGGGAATTGCCCCTTCTTTTATTTTTGTGCTGCTCCTTGAGTGTGGATGGTTGGGTTTGAGGTAGAAAATGGGGTTTGGGGTCCTTTTCACCAGGAAATGGGAATTTCTGGGTGAAATTCCCAGGACTGGGTGTGGGGAGCCCTTGGCCCCCTCTGTGCACGCTGGATAATCCCAAAGGTGTGTTTTTTGGGCTGGTCCAAATTTCCATCACTCTGGGAATGTGGGGCTCAAACCAGCTGAGAAATCTGCTCCCAGCTCTTTGTAGAGGACCCAGAAGGTGAAATCCTGCTCCCTGGATCACGCCTTGTGTCTGAAGCACCTGAGGTTCCAATCCATCAGGAGCTGATGTAACTATTTCTGGTCTTGGGAGGAAAAAAACCTGGAGCACGGCGGCAGCTGAGCTATTCTCGGCAGGGTGGAGAGTTCCTTGTGAATATTTCTCCAGAGGTGTCAGGACTAGGTCAAGGAACCTGGCTGGGGGTGTGACTGCTCCAAGGGAAATAAAATGTGGGTCTGAGCTGTCCACTGGGATGGGGTGGAGATGGCTCTGCTGAAACCAGCAGGGATAAAAAGGTTCAGTTTAAATCTGGAGTGACTCCGCTGCTACTTCGGGCTTGCAGAGAGCAGGAATCTGGAGTTACAGCAGAGCTGGAGTCACGAGGATCAGATTCACCCCAAATCAGGCGCTGACCTGCCCACGTCCAGGTGAAATCATTGCCTGGGGAGGAGCAGCCCTGCTTTTACCCCATCCCGGGCTGGGTTTGGATTTGTTTGTTTACAAACGTAGCAGCAGCTCCATGAATTACAACGGGGGAAAGCAGCACTCAGGGCGGGCTTTGGGTGCTGCCTGTTTGTTGCTTTTTAGGGTAAATCTCCGCTGGTTTGGGGCTCGTTGAGTAACCTTTGGCTGGAGTGGGTGAGTTACAATGGATCGCTGAGGTCCGAGTGGAAAACGATCATCTGGTGAATCAAACCAGCCCTGAAGGGATCATATGATGGTTGCCTTTGCTCTGGTGTCACGTTATTGCAGCTGTGTGTGTTTTCATGCTGCCGAATGAGACATGAAAGGAGCCCTAAGCCCATGAACCCACGGGCTCACGGCTTCGTGACAAACCCAAGTGCCGGGGCTGCTCCTGCCGTGCCCGCCTTGTGACCCATCAGCAAAACCCATCCGGAGGTTCCTTGGCACCTCCTGGGGACAAGAGTGGCTGTGAGGTCACAGCCGTGTCCCTCTGAGGTGGGACAGACCCAGTGGTGGAGCAGGGGCTGGTGCAGCCCCAGCCCTGCTTTTCTGGAGAGGAATTTGGGATATTTATAACATCTGGGCGCTCTCAGCCAGCGGGGTGGGTGTAAGACAGAAGCGGGGGCAGCTCTGATTCATCAGCTCTCCTGTGTCACGATGCTAAAGCGGGACGGGAAGGACGAGGAGCGGCTCCAGCCCCTCGGGGGGGGGAAATGCGAGAGGCCGGGCTGCCTTCAGCCCCAGCCGCTCCTGAGATGCTTCTCCTGCTCTGTCACCTTCTGACACTGCCCCAGCTGCAGTTTGTGCCTCCCCAGGGGTGGGTGTGAGGAGGGGACAGCCCTGGTGGCACTATGTCTCACCCCGTGTCCTTTCTGCACCTTAGCACAGCTCATTTTAACGAGGGGACAATGGGAGCAGCCCTAATGAGCCCAGATGGTAAAACCCTTCTTCCAAGGAGCCACAGGCCGGGCGAGGAGGAGGAAATTTAAGATGGAGGTGTCTTGGACCAGCCTCTCTGGTGAAAAAGGGAGGTTTGAGTGGTGGAGGCCGTGGGAAGGTCCTCAGAGCAGGGCAGGGGTGGGCAGAGCTGCAAAAACTCTGCCTTGGGCAGAAATCTCTTCTTGGGGCTTTGAAGAGAAGTTTGGATGTGCTGGGAGGGCCCTGCCCTTGGTTTCCTGTGGTTTGGAGGAGCAGGATGCTTCCCAAAGGACCAGCTCTGCCAGGGCCATCCCCATCTGACCTCAGGGAGCAGCAGGAAGGGGCCTGGAGCTGGTTTTTCCCATGACTTGGGCCAAAGTGGGATGTGCATCCAGGTCTCCTTCCTTGGCTCTTGGCTGTGCAGCACAGAGGGAGGACAGGAGGGATCCGTGCTCCTTCCCTCCTCCTCTGCTCCTGGGTGACCTTGGGTCTGTCCCTTCTCCTCCCTGGGCCAGTCTCCCCACCTCAGCCACCAGCCTTGCCCTGGGTGCAGTATTTCCCTGGCTCTGTGTGTGTCAGGGAGGATGAGGAGCTGCAAACTGATGCTCAGCTCTCCCAGCCCCAAGCCGAGAGTAGATTTCCACCTCCCGAAATCCCTCGGCTCCTCTGTCCCCACTCCTCCCTCCTTTCCCTGCTCTGTGACCTTGATGGGGTGAGCTGGACCTTCCCAGGCCTGCTGAGCTGGGTGCTTCACCAGGAACATCTTTCCCCTCTCCTTTAGGAGCTGTGGGGGATTTCTGTGGAAGCTGAAGGGGGAGAAATGGTAATGCTGGGGCAGGGAGGGACCAGCAGAGTCCCCAGAGGATGAAAAGCTCATTTTTAATTCACCCAATCTCATTTTGTGGCTTTTCCTGCCTCAGTTTCTCCTTTCTGGACCCAAATGGGGGATAAATGTAGAATTTGGACGCAGGAGAGGAGAGATTCCCCTGCACCCCATCATTTGGACCCCGAGCACGTTTGCTGCCAGTTGCTGCTCTCCTTGGGCTCTGCTGTAAATCCCCATCTCCTCCCTGCCTTCCCCAGCTCTCCCAGGCCCAGCTGAAAGCTTTGCTGACACATTTCCAGCCTGTTATTGCTCCCCAGCTGCCTTCCCAAGAAAGCAAGGATGGGCAGAGCCAGGACACGTGGCCTGGAGCCTCCCTCCTCCCCTGGCCCTTGGTGATGCTGCTGCTGCCAGGGCCGGGGGTCTGAGGGGTCTTCACTCACCCCAAATAGCAGCATTTCCCCATGGCTGCTTTTGGGGTCAATGGGAGCCTCTGAGCATGGATTAAACCCCTGGGTGTGACAAGGCAGGAGTTCCCTCCTCCCCTGACCCTTAGTGATGCTGCTGTCAGGGCTGGGGATGTGGGGAATCTTCATTCACCCCAAATAGCACCCCAAAAAGCAGCATTTCCCCATGGCTGCTTTTGGGGTCAATGGGAGCCTCTGAGCATGGATTAAACCCTGGGTGTGACAAGGCAGGAGCTTCCCTCCTCCCTTGGCCCTCGGTGATGCTGCTGCCAGGGCTGGGGGGTCTTCACTCACCCCAAAAATCAGCATTTCCCCATCGCTGCTTTTGGGGCCAATGGGAGCCTCTGAGCAGGGATTAAACCCCTGAGTGTGACAAGGCAGGAGCTTCTCCATCCCTGCCCTTCCCCTGGTGGGTTAAATCCAGTTTGTCCCATGGCAAACCAGTCCCACCTGCCTTGGATCTGCTGCCGTGGTGGTTCCCACACCAGTCCAAAGGGATGGGGGGCTTGGGGTCACCCTGTGCCACCTGGACATGCATGGGGACTGTCCCTTTGTGCCAGCAGGAGCCCTGGCCTCAGCCCAGGGCTCAGGGAATGGTGTTTGCTGTCTCAGGAGCTCAGTGTGAAGGTTTCACTGGGACCAGGGAAGTGGGAATCCCATTCAAGGACACACCCAGGGACATGGAGCAGGATGAGGTGAGTTATTCCTTCTCCTTATAATGCCTGCTCAGACACACCAGCACAAACTGGTCCTTTCCAGGTCCTGCTGTGGGAAAAGCCACGTTCCCTCTCCAGCTGGGTGCCACCAGAGCTGGTTTTACCTGGGCAAAGCTGTGGGTGCAAAGTCAGCCCTGGTCTGGTGGCATGAGTGAGGTTCTTGCAAGCCATGGGCTCTGAAAGACCCTAATCTGTCTTCTAAAGAGACAGAAAAAAAGCACATTTAAGAAAATTAAGGTCATGGGGACTAAGTAAACAAGCTGAATCTCCATCTGTCAGTGACAAGGGTTTTCTATCTCGCTCCAGCCCGGAAAGCTCCTGCTCGTCAGCTGATCTGCCTTGTCTTTCTCACAGGGTGGTTGTTATTTTTGGCAGCTGATTTTTTGATTAAATTCCCTTTTCCTACCAAAGGAATGTGCAGAAATACCTTTCTCAGATGGATTTGGGCTGTGCTTTTTCCTTCGAGGGTGCAGACCTTGGGGCTGGTGCAAAAAGCTGGGGAAATGAGAGGGAAGAGCCTTGCTGACCTGGCTTTCCCTGGCCCCTGTTCCTGGGCTGTGTGGGCTGGTGGCTTCGTGCAGGCTCTGCCTGGGCTCATCTCCCATTCCCAGCAGGGATGGGGAGGGTGAAGGCTGGGTGTGCTCATGGAATCAGGAATGATCCTCTCTCCTTCAGCCTGGATCTCTGCCAGGCAGCACCACCATGGCCAGGCTGGGGACACAGCAGGAACTCCCCAAAGCAGCCATGGGGCGCTGCCAGAGCCATGCCAGGACCAGGATCTGGATCTCTGATAAGGTTTTCCCCTCTAGTTCAGCTTGGGCACGGGCAGGAACACTTGTACCTGTCCTTCGCCCTCCTGCCAATGTTTGGAGAGCCCATCCCCATCCCATAAAAGCAGCCCTGCTGAGACCCCAAATCCTTTGGGAATGTTGCTGTCTGGAGTGTTCTCCAAGGCTCTGAGGGTTTCTGGAGCTTTGGAGGTGCTGGAAGGACCCTGCTCCTCCAGGATCTGTGTCCTGGTGCCTCCCAGCCCTCAGAACAGCTGAACCAAGGAGAGGAACGGGCTGAGATCCACAGGGATGCTGTGGGGTCTGTGCTGACCCCATGGTGCTGGCCTGGCTCAGAACCACCTGCTCTGGAGCTGGGCACCTCCCAGGGCTTGGGGTGTCCCAAAAAAGCTGTTTGGGTGCCCTCACTGTGGGCCACTGCACCCTGGGGGCTTGGCCAGCACGTCCTGGATCTTCTTGGCTCTCTCCCTAACCCTACAGAGATATTTTAGGGGTCCTAAAGAGATAATTTAGAGATCATAGAGAGATACTTTAGAGATCCTAGAGAAATAATTTAGAGATCCTAGAGAAATAATTTAGAGATCCTAGAGAGATACTTTAGGGATCATAAAGAGATACTTTAGAGATCCTAAAGAGATATTTTAGGGATCCTAGAGAGATACTTTAGAAACCCTAAAGAGATATTTTAGGGGTCCTAAAGAGATACTTTAGAGATCATAAAGAGATACTTTAGAAATCCTAAAGAGATATTTTAGGGGTCCTGAAGAGAAACTTTAGAGAATCCTAAGAGATATTTTAACCCCAAGTCTGAGTCCTCCTGGTGCTCTGAAGGAGCTGCTGAGCAGACAGGGAGCAGCCAACAACCCGTGGGTGATTTACCCAGCTCTGCACAAATCCACACAGAGCCCGAGCCAGCCCCGATGGGAATCCTGCCCTTTCCTGGCTGCGGGGTGGGGCCCTGGCCGTGCTCTGTGCCCATCCCCAGCCCGGCTGAGGATGCTCCAGCCCCGGGCAGCCACGTGCCGGTAATTGCCGCGATTGAGCGGCGAGCGGCTGCTGTGAATGAGCCCTCGTTAGGAAATTAAACATCGCTGGCCTGGGCTCGACAAAATAACTCAAACGGCTTCTCCGGAGGAGCCGGATCCAGGAAAGATGTGGAGCCGAGATGGTTGCCTGGCAACGGATGCAGCCGACAGTTGAAAATAGATTTTTATTTTTTTTTTTTTTTTCATATAGGAACAGGGCCTGGCAAAGGGGGAACTTCCGACAGGGGTGAGAAAACACCGAGGTGAGGGCGGCTGAGGGGGAGGTTTCCTGCTCCCGGTGCTTTGCTCATGGGCTTTGCTGCCTGGGCTGAACCCACTGCCCTGAAAAGGGAGGGGATCGTGGGCTGAGCTGGATCAAAAATGTCCAAGAGGAGGGAAGGGCTGGGAATGGCTCTGGAAAAGCCCCGAGGGAGGGAGGAGGAGGCGCTGCCGCCCAGCTGGGGTGGGTCAGGTCATGGGAGCTCAGAACCACCATGGCCCAGCTGAAATAAACAGGGCAGGAGACGCTTTCTTCTTTTAAAGCCTTTATTAAAAATGATCAGCTCAAGGTTGGGAGGCCCGAGGGGTCGGAGGTTTTGCCATCACCACTCCCAGGGTGAATGGGAGGAGGAGGGAAGTACAGCTTTGTCCACTAAGGAGCAGAGCTGGGAGTACCATCCTCACGAGAACGGTGAGGATATGCCCCATGTTACGGCTTTTTGGGGTTGTCTGATCTTGGGGTCTTGGCTCCAGCTGAGGTCTTTGCTCAGGGCAAGGGGCAACAAAGGGTCTCAGCATCTCTGCAGGCTCAGCACTCTGTTCCTCACGTCCAGACATCACTCTGATCTCTTAATTCTGTGTTGGCTCGTTGTTTTTGGGGTCCTTTCGGTAAGTTTGGTGGGGTGGCTGCCCATGGCATGCTGGTCCTGGAGTTATTTTGCATTCTCTCTGATGCCCCCACCATGTCCCCTCCTCTCACTGTCTGGGGAGAAGGAGAACCTAGCCCCAGGCAGGGCCTTACCGATACAAAAGGAGCAATTAAGGAAAATGACTGGTGGTTACAATAACAAACAGGTAGAACTTCACCTTGGCAGCAACTTGTTTGACTGGTTTCACTCTGCAACCCTTTTTTTCTCCAAAAAAAAATTGGCAGATTTTTTACTTCTAACAGGAGAGAAGAGCTGGGAATGGCTCTGGAAAAGCCCCCAGGGTGGGAGGAGGAGGTGCTGCTGCCCAGCTGGGATGGGTCAGGTCTCTGAGCTCTGCCATGGCCCAGCCACCAGCCGGGTGTCCCCTGGGAGCAGAGATGGAGAGGACAGGAAAGAGGGCAGTGCAGCTCTTCAGGAGGGTCCCTTTTCCAAGCTGAGGGATTTATTGGGGCAGTTCTGTGTTTTCTCCCCAGCTGATGTTGCACCACGGTCCAGTCTAAGCTGGGAGCTGCCCCATCTGATCCCAGTGCTCCCAGTACGGAGAGGAAGGACATGGTGCTTTCCCAGTTTGGGGATCCCCAGCCCAGTGGAGCAGATTTCCACAATGAACCCAAGATTTTTGAGGCAGGGGGGGAATCTGCAGGGCTGGGCTGGGTTCTGGGTGCCCCCTGAGGTGCTTCTGTGCAGGATTGCTCCTCCTGACCCACGCTGAGGGCTGGGGAAGTGAAGGGGCCAGGGTTGATGGCTTTGCCTTGGCTGCTGCTGGTCATGCAGCTGTTATCTGTTGTAAAGCTGCCTGGGGAGATTTAGCATCAGGCTCCAAGGCTTTTAAGTCACTCCTGATAACTTCCTGGGATGCAGAGATAGCCTGGGCACGTGTCACTGTCCCCTGAGCGCTTCCAAGCTGTCGTGGAGCGAAGCTGGGGCTGTGCTATGGTCAGGAAGGGAAGGAGCAGGACAGGCAGGGCAGAGGCTGGGTTGGTGTCAGACCTTGTGAGGTTCAGCTGCTGGGCTGGAGGCGTTAGAGGGGAGAAGAGGTGTCACAGGGATGTGACCTGTCATCACCTGTCACTGTCCCCCGGAGCCCAGGGAAATTCCTCCCTCTGGGACACAGGAGGCTCTTCTCCATGGTTGAGAGCAGCTGGGGCTGCCCCATGATCCCTGGAAGTGTCCAAGGCCAGGCTGAACAGGGCTTGGAGCAGTCTGGGACAGTGGATGGTGTCCCTGGTCTATGGAAGGTGTCCCTGCCTAAAGCAGGGGTGGGGTTGGATGAGCTTTAAGGTTCCTTCAACCCAAACCATCCTGGCACTCTCTAATTCTCAACCAGAACGTTGCTCCTGGTCCATGATTCCTGGAGCAGGAGACCCTCCAGGCTCAGGGTCAGGTCCCAAGACACAGGGATGGACACCCTTCTCTCCTGGTGCTGCAGGTCCCAGACACAGGGATGGACACCTTTCCCTCCTGGTGCTGCAGGTCCCACCAGCTCACAGGGGTGGACACCCTTCTCTCCTGGTGCTACAGGTCCCAAGACCAGGGGATGGACACCCTTCTCTCCTGTAGTTGCAGGGGTGGACACCCTTCTCTCCTGGTGCTGAAGGTCCCACCAGCTCACCTGGGGATGGACACTCTTTTCTCCTGGGTGCTGCAGGTCGCAAACCACAGGAGGGATGGGCACCCTTCTCTCTGGGTGCTGCAGGGATGGGCACCCTTCTCTCTGGGTGCTGCAGGTCCCACCAGCTCACCTGGGATAAGCCAAACCCAACAGACCCTGGCTGACCCCTTCCCCACACAGGTCCTGCTGATGAAGAGGAGGTGAGGCCCGAGCTGTAGCTCCCCCTCTGTGCTGCTCCCTGCGGGACCTTCCTCCTCCTCCTCCTCCTCCCTGCCCGATCCCGCGCCGGGGCCGCCCCGATGCCGAAGAACAGCAAGGTGACGCAGCGGGAGCACAGCAGCGAGCATGTCACCGAGTCGGTGGCCGACCTGCTGGCCCACCAGGAGCCCGTGGACTACAAACGCAGCGTCCTCAACGTGACAGGGGACACGTGGGACAAGCAGAAGGAGGGGGACGAGGAGCTGGAGGCGGAGAACCGGCCGGCGTGGAACAGCAAGCTGCAGTACATCCTGGCGCAGATCGGCTACTCCGTGGGGCTGGGCAACGTCTGGCGCTTCCCCTACCTCTGCCAGAAGAATGGAGGAGGTGAGACATGGGGCAGGGGTGGGCTCGGGTTTGGTGTTGCTGAAATGGCTCCTGAGGGATTAAAGGGTCTTTTTTCCCAGCCCCATAACAGAAGAAATCGAGATTCCTCATCTCTGCTTTTCAGGGTTGCTTATTTTCTCATATCTATTCCATTCTTTCTCTGACCTGCTGAGATCTGTCCAGCAGGTTGGGTTGTGGCACAGTCCCTGCCCTTGGGGTGGTGTTAGTTCTTTATACTAAGAATTATGTGTACTTTATTTACAATAATGGGGAAGCGCCAGCAACATCTGCCCACTTCTGCCAGAAGAATGGAGGAGGTGAGAGATGGGGCAGGGGTGGGCTCGGGTTTTGTGCTGCTGAAATGGCTCCTGTGGTATTAAAGGGTCTTTTTTTCCCAGCCCCATGACAGAAGAAGATGAGATTCCTCAACTGTGCTTTTCAAGGTTGTTAATTTTTTCTCTTCTCTGTTCCATTCTTTCTCTGAGAGCTGTCCAGCAGGTTGGGTTGTGGCACAGTGACTGCCCTTGGGGTGGTGCTAGTTCTTTATACTAAGAACTACGTGTACTTTATTTATAATAATGGGGAAGTGCCAGCAACGTCTGGCACTTCCCCTACCTCTGCCAGAAGAATGGAGGACGTGAGAGATGGGGCAGGGATGGGCTTGGGTTTTGTGTTGCTGAAACAGCTCCTGTGGTATTCAAGAGTCTTTTTTCCCAGCCCCATGACAGAAGAAATCGAGATTCCTCATCTCTGCTTTTCAGGGTTGTTTATTTTCCCTTATCTGTTCCATTCTTTCTCTGACCTGCTGAGATCTGTCCAGCAGGTTGGGTTGTGGCACAGTCCCTGCCCTTGGGGTGATGTTAGTTCTTTATACTAAGAACTACGTGTGCTTTATTTACAATAATGGAGAAGCGCCAGCAACATCTGCCCACTTCTGCCAGAAGAATGGAGGAGGTGAGAGATGGGGCAGGGATGGGCTCGGGTTTTGTGTTGCTGAAACAGCTCCTGTGGTATTAAAGAGTCTTTTTTTTCCCAGCCCCGTGACAGAAGAAGTCGAGATCCCTCAACTCTGCTTTTCAGGGTTGTTTATTTTTCTCTTCTCTATTCCAAACTTTCTCTGACCTGCTCAGATCTGTCCAGCAGGTTGGGTTGTGGCACACTGACTGCCCTTGGGGTGATGTTAGTTCTTTATACTAAGATCTACATGTAGTTTATTTACAATAATTTTCCAATACCTATCCCCTATGTTAGACAGTCTGTCTCTACTCTAAACCAATCCAAAAGTGCCACCATCCCAGCAGAAGATGGAGGACAAGAAGAAGGAGAAGGACAGGACACGCCCAGATTCCTCCATCTTTCCTCTTGAACCCCCATTCTAAATCCCCAAAATTCTGCTTTTTCACCCTGTGGTAAATTAACTATCATTCTACTCAAACTCTTGTGGCTTGTAAATCTTCACATGAAGTTGGTAATTGTTTCCATGGGCTACAATCAAAGGCACAGGTGTCTTTGACTCCATGCCAAGGTCTCTGAGCCCCTGCCAGGGTCTCAAATCACCCAGGGCAGCCAGAGGAATGTCCTGTGTCCCAACAGGATGGGATCGGCCCTTGGAGAAGGGTGTGTGACCCAATCCTGCCTCACTGCACGTTGGGGTGTGGATCCAGGAGAGGACAGGGGTGATTTGGGCTCTAAAATGGGTTATTTGGTATTGGTGCCACGATGCCTGATGGGCGGGAAGAATGCTGTGCAGAACTCCATGATATCAGAAGGCCAATTAATTACTTTATTACACTATAACTATATTACAGAATATTACACTAACAAGAACTATCACTAACTAACTAAAAAACCCATGACCCTCTGCCCGAGAGTCCCAACACACACACGTGGATCCAATTGGTCAATGAATCCAAAAAACCAGAATCCAACCAAGCAATCACCTCAGGTAAACAATCTCCAGAACACATTCCACATGGCCACAAACACAGGAGCAGCAAATGAGATAAGAATTATTTTGATAATTCTTTGCTTCTCTTATAGCCTTTCTCAGGAGAAATTCTGGAAAAGCTCAATCTCTGTCTGTTCAGAGGGCATGTGAATATCACAGTCTGGGCTCTAGAGTGTGTTGTTTGGGCTCTGAAGGGGGAAAGGGCTGCCAGAAGTTGTGTGAGATGTGGAAATCTCCAGGATGGCCTTTTCCTAAAGATTGTCCACCTGCTTGCTCCAAAGTCACAGTGAATCCCAGGCTGGAAGCCAGGATTTCTGGCTGCTCCCCCTGATTCCTGTTGGGAATATTTACTTGCAAATGGCATCAGCTCCAGTATCCCCAGAGCTGTGTGGTTCTCTGATCCCTCACCCTAACCCTAGTGGCAGCCTGGGGCTGTGGCTGGGGTCCCCAGTGTCACAAATGACCCAGGTTAGCAGTGGTGGGCACAGAGCAATGTTGGCCCAGTGCTGTGCTCCCCTTGCTGTGCCTTTTCCAGCCCCAGCACTCTAGAGCTGTAGGCTGTGTGGTTCTCTACCCATAACCCTCGTGCCTAATTTGGAAATTAGGGGTAAAAAGGGACCCATTTCCTGGGTCCTTGATGCCACTTCTTGCGGTCCCATCCCATTCCCAAACCCTCCTTGCAGCCAGCCCATATTCCCATCCCACTCCAAGCTCCTCCTTGGGTTTCCCAGAGCAGCCCAGAGGGTCAGGTCCCTCCCAGCTGTGCTGAGCCCCAGCACCCTTCATGCCACTGATGAGAGGGTGGGTTCCTCATCATTAATCCAAACCCAGTCCCTTCCCAGCCCCGCTGGAGGACAGTGCCCCTGTCCTTTCTGTGTTTCCAGTGTTCCATCCTTTGCTGTGGCCCCAGCCCTGCAGCTGCCCTCAATAATTCAAACATCTCTGGTGTCACATCAGGATGAGTCATTCTTGAGTGCAGTCAGCACTCCCCTCCCTGCCAGGGCTGCTCAGCCCCATTCCCTTCCCTCCCCATCCAGGATGGAGCTGGCAGTGCCCAGCTCCTGCATCCCAGCACCTCCCAGAGCCCTGCTTGGCTGCAGCTCGGCTTGGTTTTGGCTCAGCACAGCTTTTCACGAGTGTTCACCCCAAATTCAGGGCTGGGAGAGATCAGTGCAGCCCTGCTGGCTTCACCACACAGCTGCCTACAGCTGGCCTCTGATTACCAAGAAAGTTTTCCCCATTAAATGAGATTTAGAACAAGATTTCCCCATTAAATGAGATTTTTAAACCAGATTTAGAGCCAGAGGTTGGAGAACCAGCATCCTTCTTCTCTGCAAGGATTAACTAGCTGTGCTTCAGTTTCCCCATGCCACAGCAATCCTTAATTAACCATAATTAGTGCACTCAGTGAAAAATCCTCAGCTTAGGCTGAGCTCTCTGCTGCCCTGGTTATTTGGGGGCCTTTTTCCTAGGCAGAGCAGTGCTGGGTGATGGGAGGTGCCACTGGCATTCCCAGGCTGGGATTCCTCCTGGTGTATTCCTCAAATCCGGGGCTGAACTGGCTGTCTGTGTGTGGGGAGCATTAAAGAAGTGGCTTTGGACACAAGATCAGATGGGAGGTGGGATGGGCATGGGGACTGAGGCAGCACAGCCCTGACACTGCTGCAGCAGAGGGGATGAACAATGGGTTTGACCCACCCTGTGCTGGCATCCTATTTGTCCTCACTTTCTACTTCTTACATAATTTTTCTGCTGACCAATCTCATGGCTGCTGCTTAGCTCCAATCCCAGTTCTGCTGTCTCTGAGGCCTTTTGCAGCTTTCCCAAACCCCTCTGATTTTATGGATTCCCACACTCAATTTCTCTCCCTGCCCCCATTTTTAACTCACCATCCCCATCCAGGATAAGAATAACATGATGAGTCTTGAGGATTTTCAGGCCTTTTTGTCCCTTTTTCACTGAGACCTATTGCTGGTCGGGGTCTCTGTACAAATCACAAATGGGATGGGGCTGTTAGGAACTGCCTTGAGCTGTTTTATTTTCCAGCATCACTCTCATTCCATGGTTATGACAATGGGAAGATGCCACCAGCTCCCATCCCAGGCAGCAGACCAAGAACTCAATGTTACAATTCACTTTAAAAGTTTTTTGACCAATCCCACAAAGCAAAAGCACATTGACAGTAGTTCTATCCAACCACTATAAGCACAGATACCTTTGGTGAAAACAATGCTTGCTTATTTTGAATATAATACCTGCTTGTAAGCCTTAAAACACAATGCACAGAGCTCCATGATTAAGCTTCAAACTTCCTAATATCTCACTAGATAAACTTTTCTGTAGCTTAGGGAGTTATTCTAGACAAGTGTTAATACACAGACCATTGTTCTATTTGTCCTTGCTTTTCTACTTCTTACATAATTTTTCTGCTGACCAATCTCATGGCTGCTGCTTAGCTCCAATCCCAGTTCTGCTGTCTCTGAGGCCTTTTGCAGCTTTCCCAAACCCCTCTGATTTCATGGATTCCCACACTCAATTTCTCTCCCTGCCCCCATTTTTAACTCACCATCCCCACCCATGCTGGGGCTGATCCTCTTTGCAGAGTCCCTGCTTGGAGCAGCACCCCCTGCCCTGGTCCTGCCTGGCCTGGGGAGTGGTGGCTGTCACTGGAGTGTCAATCCAGGGGCACTGAGCCAGGCAGGGACTGGGACAAGCAGCTGCTTTTAGGAGCTCCTTGCTGTGACAGAACATCTTCCTGCAGCAGGACTTCAAATAAAAGCTTTACTATCTGCCCCAACCATTACCACCATTCCATGGATGGGGAAACTGAGGCACAGAGCTGGGAACTGCCTTGAGCAGCAGATTGCTGGGCTCTGCTGGGTTTTCCTTTTGCTCAAATTACATCATCTGTCTGTCCCATGGGGCAGGCACTGATTCTCTGCCTTTGCCGCCCTCCATATCTCTTGGCTGGGGTTCCCACCAGGCTGTGAGGTGCTGCCAGCAGCGGTGCAGGGGTTTGGGTGTTGGGGAAGATGGAACAGGAAAGCCTTATCAATATGATTGTCTGGCAAAAGATTTTGAGAATATGGAAACTACAAATGAGATTGAAATGAAAGCAAGCTTTGAGATCCCTCAGTTACTGAACAACTGGAAAACAATGGTGTGGCCAGCTGAAGGTGATCCCCTTGTGATGGAACAACACCCTCTGCTTGCAGACAGGCCCAAGGGTCAGAGCAGACCCTGCCAGCTTGGCAGAAGGGGCCCAAAGAGGAGTTTGTAGGGTTTAAAATGTAACACAGTGTGGGAATGTAATGATTCTTATAGGCTGTATGGAAATGCTACGGGATTTGTATCTTGTACTAGATTGATTAGTGAGAATCAGAATATTCAACATAGAAGAAGATTTATGGTAATGTAATGGGAACCTCGCTCTCTTACCTCTTGTCTCTTAGCTCTTGCCTTTTACTCTCTTACCCTCTCATCCTCTCTCCCCCTCTCTTCTCTCAGTCCTGCTCCAGCTGTGTTTGGCAGCTCCCAGCAGGGCCCTGCACCCAGGCCCTTTGCAATAACCCCAAGTTCCACGGCCTGGATTCAGAGATCTCTGCTCTCCGTCCGTCCCGGCCGTGCTATCCCCCGACGCTCCGACATTTGGGAGGGATGGACAGACAGACAGACAGACAGAGCTTTCCTGGCGCTCTGAGCAGCTCCAGGATGCGGCTGCTTTCCCTGCTGCTCCCCCAGCAGGTGTGTGCGGGGGAGAGCGGCTGCGTGCGGCTGCCAGGATGGGCTGCAGCCAAATCCCCAGGACTCGGCGTGCCGGGAGCCAGCGGGGGCTGCCAGCTCTGCCCTGGCTGCTGCTCACCTTCCCAGGCACCACAGCAAGAAAATCTCCCGTGCTGGACAGATTTGCATCTGAATCTGTCTCATGTCCACCTAAGTGTAGGGTGAGATAGCCAGGAGAGTGTTGCAGAGATGGGATGCTCGTGGTCCTTCCTGAATTTCCCTGAGCCCCAGCTCTGCTCTCTGCCTCTCCTTTTACCCTCCCAATCACCCTGGGTTGCTGCACCTCAATATCGCTGGTCAGGGGTCTATGTACAAATCACAAATGGGATGGGACTGTTAGGAACGTGTCTTGAGCTGTTTTATTTTCCAGCATCGGTCTCATTCCATGGTTATGACAATGGGAAAATGCCACCAGCTCACATCCCAGGCAGCAGACCAAGAACTCAATGTTACAATTCACTTTATAATTTTTTTGACCAATCACACAAAGCAAAAGCACATTGACAGCAGTTCTATCCACCACTATAAGCACAGATACCTTTGGTGAAAACAATGCTTGCTTATTTTGAATATAAAACCTGCTTGTAAGCCTTAAAACACAATGCACAGAGCTCCATGATTAAGCTTCAAACTTCCTAATATCTCACCAGATAAACTTCTCTGTAGCTTAGGGAGTTATTCTAGACAAGTGTTAATACACAGACCATTGTTCTATTTGTCCTTAGTTTTCTACTTTTTAAATAATTTTTCTGCTGACCAATCTCATGGCTGCTGCTTAGCTCCAATCCCAGTTCTGCTGTGTCTGAGGCCTTTTGCAGCTTTCCCAAACCCCTCTGATTTTATGGATTCCCACACTCAATTTCTCTCCCTGCCCCCATTTTTAACTCACCATCCCCACCCATGCTGGGGCTGATCCTCTTTGCAGAGTCCCTGCTTGGAGCAGCACCCCCTGCCCTGGTCCTGCCTGGCCTGGGGAGTGGTGTGTGACCGTGTTCAGAGGGGTCCAAGGGTGAGGGAAGAGATGAGGATCTGACTCCGTGTTTCAGAAGGCTTGATTTGTTATTTTATGATATATATTATATTAAAACTATACTAAAAGAATAGAAGAAAGGATTTCCTCAGAAGGCTGGCTAAGAATATAATAGGAAATAAGGAATGATAACAAAGGCTTGTGTCTTGGACAGAGAGTCTGAGCTGGGCTGTGATTGGCCATTAATTAGAAACAACCCCATGAGCCCAATCCCAGATGCACCTGTTGCATCCCACAGCAGCAGATAACCATTGGTTACATTTTGTTCCTGAGGCCTCTCAGCTTCTCAGGAGGAAAAATCCTAAGGAAAGGATTTTCCATAAAAGATGTCTGTGACAGTGGTGGCTGTCACTGGAGTGTGGCAATCCAGGCGGCAATTTCAGTTGTCTTTGGACATTCTGCTACCCTGCAGGAGCCAGGCACATTCTCCTGAGCCCATTCCTGAGCTCCTGGCAGGAGCTGGAGCTGTTCCTCAGGCAGGAGCTGCAGCGTGAGTCATCTCATCCCTTATGGTCATCGCTTCTGCTTCGGGAACCACCAGCTCCTCTCCAGCCCCAGCACTCAGACAGACATTGACTGAGTTTTAATCTGAGTTGTTTCCACTCTTTGGCCATGCAGGGTGGCACCTGGCACGGGGATGCTGCTGCTGGCAATGTGGGATGTCCAGGGGGATGTGCTGGGACAGGGGGAACAGGATGGCTCCATGAACGTGGCTGTGTCCCCAGGGCTCAGCTCATGGAGGTGGCTCCTTGCACATGGTGTCTAGGTTAGGAAAGCCAGGTGCCTGCTAAGGAAGGCAGGAGCCTCCCCTGAAATGGAAAACGTAAACCCCCTCCCTCTGAATTGCTATAAATTTGAAATTAAGGGGCTCTCAAGCAAAAAATATGGGGGCAGGAATAACAGTTCTTTATTGGGGAAGAAAATTAGAAAGAAAAAATAAACAATGCAGTAAACTAAAACAACACAGAGTCAGAACCCAGCCTGACACCCTGTGGGTCAGGCTGTTGGCAGCAGAACCATTGGAATTGTGGCTCAGCCCTCCTGCAGTGCCAGGGCTGGTTCTGCTGGAGCAGGGATCCTGGAGAAAGGTGCAGTCTCTGCCTCTGAAGATCCAGGGGCAGAGGCAGCTGCTGTTCCTCTGGGCAATCCAGTGCAGAAGCTGCTCCTCTGGCAATGCACTGGGCAAAGGCTGCTGTGCTGTTCCAGGCTCAGATTGTACCCAGGTAGGAATGCTTGGCTCCTCCCCTGGGCGGAGCATCTCCCCATGGGATGATGGGATTGGATCAGCCATGCAGGGACACTCAGTGGCGATGGACAGCAGAGATCTCCTGGAGGGAGGATTGGCTGTGGGAGAGATAAAGAAAACTGCCCAATGAACAGCAGAGAACTGCCCCAGCTCTGACTGATGGCAACAGAACACACATTGCCTTGCAATCCAGGACACATTGGAGATTTGTCTGTGTGCATTCAGGGAGTCCTTGGGGTCAATCCTGCATGATCCACACTGGCAGAGAATGCCACAGCCTTTGCTTCCACACCTGTGTTTGCTCCTCTCCACAGCTTCTGCTCTGGCCAAGCTCTGATCTGCATTCCTGGATCACAAAACCATGGAAACATTTAGGTTGGAAAAGCTCTCTTGGATCATCGAGTCCAAACATGAACCCAGCACAAGGCCACCACCAGCCCATGTCCCCACCTGGCACACCCCCATGGTTTTTAAACCCTTGCAGGGATGGGGATTGCCCTGCTGCCCTGCACAGCCTGTGCCAGTGCCTGACCATCCTTCCATGAAGAATTTTGTCCCAATATCCAATCTCAGCCTCCCCTGGTACAACTTAAGGCTGTTTGCAAATGAAGTGATGGACCGGGCAGAGCCTGCCCCAGCTCTGCCCTGTTTGTCCATCTGTCCTCGGAGCAGGGAGATCTGGAATGACCTTTCTGTCTTTCTGTCCCCTTCCAGGTGCCTACCTGGTCCCTTACCTGGTCCTGCTCATCATCATCGGGCTGCCCCTGTTCTTCCTGGAGCTGGCCGTGGGGCAGCGCATCCGCCGGGGCAGCATCGGCGTCTGGAATTACATCTGCCCCCGCCTGGGGGGCATCGGCTACGCCAGCTGCCTGGTGAGCACAGCCTGGGGACCTCCAGGGCCACCCTGGGGACCTCCAGCCCCTCCCTGGGGACCCTCCAGGGCCGCCCCAGGAACCTCCAGGGCCACTCTGGGGACCCTCCAGTCTCACCCCGGGACCCTCCAGCCCCGGGCACCCTCCAGCCTCAGCCCAGGGACTCTGCAGCCCCATGCCAGCAACCCTCCAGCCTCACACTGGGGTCCTTCCAGCCCTGGGGATCCTCCAGGATCACCCTGGGACCCTCAAAGGCCACCCTGGGACCCTTCAGGGTCACCCTGGGGACCCTCCAGCCTCACCTGGGGACCCTCCAGCCCCACCCCAGGGATGCTGCAGCCTCACCCCGGGACCCTCCAGGGCCACCCCAGGGACCCTCCAGCCCTGGGGACCCTCCAGCCCTGCCCTTGGGACTCTCCAGGGCCACTCCGGGGACCCTCCAGCCTTGGAGACCCTCCAGCTTCACCCTGGGGACCCTTCAGGGCCACCCTGGGGACACTCCAACCTCACCTGGGGACCCTCCAGCCCCTCCCTGGGACCCTCCAGCCCCGGGGACCCTCCAACCTCACCCCAGGCACCTTCCAGCCTCTCACTGGGGACTCCCAGCCCCACCCCAAGAACCCTCCAGGGCCACCCTGGGGACCCCTCCAGGGCCATCCCGGGGTCTGCAGTGTGAGGCAAACCGCGAGGAGCCTCAGGGTGTAGGAATGTGCCCCTTGCTGACAGAGTGACAAAACCATCCTTTGCCTCCTTAAAAAGGAAAGAAGCCCAGAAGTTTCTCTCCTCGATTAAGTGAAAAGACACCTCATAGGACCTTGGGGGACTTCACCTCAAACTTAGGGATAGCCAATTGGACAGGAGCTAAAAAGTCTCACCTGAGCAATTTACTAGAAAAAGAAGAGAACAAAGAAACTAATTGTTTTGTGAGGTGTTTTACCAGGAGCAAGGACCTCTTGCACCTGGCTCGGTTTTTCTCTGTTTGTTATTTTGCCTTTTATTAAACCTTTTTGTTTCCAACACTACCACAGAAGCCATCCTGCTGATTTTTATACCTCCAAAGATAGCTGAGCTACCTTGGGCGTGTTATAGACCTCCAAGAGCTTATGAGACCTGGCTCAAAGAAGCTCCTGTAACACCAGGGGGAGGTTGGAGAAGTCAAGAGGTGTTTTTGCAGCTCCACCCATGGCTAGGGGCTGGTTTGGGAATGCTCCCACCCCTGATCCCAGCAGCCCCAGAGGTTCCCTGGGCACATTTCAGTGCCCTGTGGTGTCCGGTTCAGCTGTCTGTCTCTGCCCCGACACGGGTAGGGCGGTTCTTGGGTGGCGCGCGTTTCAAAGGATGAGTCTGGACTCTTCAGCTTTTCGATCTTCAGATTGTTTATTGTTTCTTATCTACAAAATTTTCTGTCTGCCCAACAGAGGTCTGATCTGCAAGGCAGCCAAGGGCACTCTGCCCACCCACGGGGCAGTCATGTCTTTTTATACTAAAATCTACGTACATGATATTTACCTTTATTTTCCAATACTTTTCACTCATGTTAGCAAGTGCACTTTCACCATAAACCAATCCCCAAGTGCCAACATCACCACAGGAGATGGAAGACAAGAAGAAGAAAGAAGAAGGACGAGACACGCCCTGATCCCTCCATCTTGTCTCCATAACCCCCCTGTACCAAAAACCTTAAAGTTTATATTTCACCCTATAAATGTGTCCCTTTTACACCCTTCACTCTAAAGTGACTCTCATGTCCTCAAACTGCTGTCACTTCTGTGGATGGATCAAAATCAAGCCACCAAACACTCCTGGCAACATTCCAGGATTTCCGAGACCCCCCAAGGGTTCTCTCGGTAACTCTGGACATCCGGAGTGATGTGCTGAGTTCCCACACTGTGGTTTGATGCCATGTCCTCCTCCTTCCTCCCTTCCAGGTCTGTTTTTTTGTCGGTCTCTATTACAACGTCATCATCGGCTGGAGCATCTTTTACTTCTTCAAGTCCTTCCAGTACCCCCTGCCCTGGAGCGAGTGCCCCATCGTGAGGAACGGCTCGGTGGCTGGTGAGGCACAGGGGGCTGGGCTGGGAGGGGGCAGGGACCGGGGAAGGGGGGCTCTGGGACCCTGTGGGACACTGCACCACCCCCAGCACAAGGTGGGACCTCAGCAGGTGGAGGCTCCTCTCTGGCACCGCTGCCTCGACCATGTGAAGAACTTCCCCTTGGGTTGGATGAGTGTCTCCAGTGTTCTCTGTCCCCACTGAGGGGATTTGATGCCCGTTTGGCAATCCAGAATGGGATTTGGTGCCACTTTGGCAATCCAGAGTCCCCACTGATGGGATTTGATGCCACTTTGGCAATCCAGAGTCCCAAATCCCCACTGAGGGGATTTGATACCAGTTTGGGAATCCAGAATGGGATTTGATGCCACTTTGGCAATCCAGAGTCCCCACTGATGGGATTTGATACCAGTTTCTGAATCCAGAATGGGATTTGATACCAGTTTGTCAACCCAGAGTCCCCACTGATGGGATTTGATGCCAGTTTGGCAATCCAGAATGGGATTTGATGCCACTTTGGCAATCCAGAGTCCCCACTGATGGGATTTCCAGGCTGCCTCAGTGCTTGAGGCCAGGCTCTGACCCAGGAGCGTGGAGGGGGGCAGAGGGAATCAGGCAGGGGCTGCTCCACTGCCTGCCTGAGACATGGATGGGGCTAATGGTGTTTTATAACATCTGAACATCAGCTTGGGACTCTCTGAGAGGTTTTATAGCAAATGAAAATGTCTTCCCCTGTATTTAATATCTCATTTTCACCCGGCAGTAGTTTTATGTCCTGTCTCTTCTTTTCCCTGCTAAGAATGAGCCCCATGATTTCTGCCCCTCAGTTTCCAGAGGTGTCTCCCTTCCCTGGCTGCCTCCAGCAGGTCTCTGTGCCCGTGTTCACAGGGGTCTGAGGATGAGGGAAGAGATGAGGATCTGACTCCATGTTTCAGAAGGCTTGATTTATTATTTTATGATATATATTACATTAAAACTATACTAAAAGAAGAAAGGATTTCATCAGAAGGCTGGCTAAGAATAGAATAGCAAACAAGAATGATAACAAAGGTTTGTGGTTCGGCTCTCTGTCTGAGTCAGCTGGGCTGTGATTGGCCATTAATTAGAAACAACCAACATGGGCCAACCCCAGATGCACCTGTTGCATCCCACAGCAGCAGATAACCATTGTTTGCATTTTGTTCCTGAGGCCTTTCAGCTTCTCAGGAGGAAAAATCCTAAGGAAAGGATTTTCCATCAAAGATGTCTGTGACAGGTCTCTGACATTTGGCCAGCCCAGGAGACAGTGGAGGCCTCTCCCCCTCATGCTCTCCTGCCTCTCTCCTGCAGTTGTGGAGACAGAATGTGAGAGGAGCTCAGCCACCACCTACTTCTGGTACCGGGAGACCCTGGACATCTC
Organism: Molothrus aeneus; assembly: GCF_037042795.1. Lineage (NCBI taxonomy): Eukaryota > Metazoa > Chordata > Aves > Passeriformes > Icteridae > Molothrus > Molothrus aeneus. The sequence goes on along the minus strand of NC_089669.1, from coordinate 5,054,236 downwards.
CAACTCCATCTCTGAGAGCGGGGGGCTCAACTGGAAGATGACCCTGTGTCTGCTGGTGGCCTGGAGCCTTGTTGGCTTGGCCATGATCAAAGGCATCCAGTCCTCAGGGAAGGTGGGTGTTGGTGGCCGCCTGAGCCTGGCTGGGCTCTGTCCTGGGAGCAGAAACCTGCTGGACACGCTGTCCTGTGTCCCATTTCCAGAGGAATGCTGTGTCCCCTGGGATGGTCACACCCACCCACGGCTGGGGTCACCTCTGGAGGGATCCAGAATAAGATCAAAAGAGGGTTTAGGGAAGAGGTTTGGTTCAACTGCAGCCAGGCCTTGGTCACACCAGCACAGAGAATCCCCCTGAGCTCCAGCACTCACAGAATCCATTAGGTTGGAAAAGGCCTTTGAGGCCATCATGTCCAACCTGTGGCCCAGCACCACCCTGGCACCCAGACCATGGCACTGAGAGCCACATCCAGCCTTTCATTAAACACCTCTGGGGATGGTGGCTCCAGCAGCTCCCTGGGCAGCCCCTTCTGATGCTCAGTCACTCCTTCTGGGAAGATCTTCCTAATGCCCAGCCTAATGCTCCCTTGGTGCAGCTCGAGGCTGTTTCCTCTTGTCTTGTCCTGGGAGCAGAGCCTGTCCCCCCAGGCTGCACCCCCCTGTCAGGGAGCTGCAGAGAGTGATGGGGTCACCCCTGAGCCTCCTCTTCTCCAGGCCGAGCTCCCTCAGCCCCCCTTGAGTTCCAGACCCCTCTCCAGCCTTGTTTCCCTTCTCTGGACATGCTCCAGCACCTCAACATCTTTCCTAAACTGGGGGGCTCAGAACTGGACACAGCACTCCAGGTGCTGCCCAAGCAGTGCTGAGCACAGGGGAACAATCCCTGCCCTGCTCCTGCTGGCCACACCATTCCTGAGCCAGGCCAGGAGCCTTATTGCCCACCTGGGCACTCTGGTGCTTCATGTCCAGCCTGCTGTCCACCAGTGTCCCCAGGTCTCTTTGTGCCCGGGCACTGCCCAGCCACCTGCACCATCCTGCCCCGAGGGGTCCCACAGTTCATCCCTGGGGATCCAGCCCCATCCTGCGGAGGGAGCCGCTCCCTTCTCCCCCCTGTGAGCTGTCCATGGGCGGGGTGGGAGGGTGGCTGGGCCCAGGGGGCAGGAATTGAGGCTGTGTGTGTTCATCCCTCCTGCTCCAGGTGATGTACTTCAGCTCCCTCTTCCCGTACCTGGTGCTTGTTTGCTTCTTGGTGCGGGGGCTGCTGCTGCGTGGGGCAGTGGATGGGATCATGCACATGTTCACACCCAAGGTGAGAGTTCCAACCCCATCAGGGTTCCCCTCCTGGCTTTTCATGTCCTATTTTCCCTATTCTCTTATTATTCCTCTTATTTTCCTCCCCACCCCAAAAATCAAAGTACCAGCCCCAAACTTGGGGACCATGATAGATCATCAGGGTGTGGAGTGGCTCCCAAAATTCAGGATGTGGCCAGGACAGCCACAACCCTCACAAACTCACCACCCTCAACTACCCAGATGCCAGGCTGGGGGGCACAGAGGTGCCCAAGGGAATGTATAAATACAAAGATTTAATGGAGAGATGCTGGCTGGAAGAAAAACCTCCGTTGGTGGTATGCACTCATTAATTAAGCAGCTAATTAATTAATTAAGCAGAGATGTAGATGAATCAGCTCAGCTGGCGAGGCTGTTAGAAGACATTAATTGTGGTTCCTTGATGAATGATGCTGGGAGGTCTCCAGGCTGCAGCTCTGGCTCCTGGGAGAGGGGGAATGTGGCTGGGGGGGGGAGCAGCAGATAAAACACCCCCAGCCAGGATGTTTGATTTCAGTGCTCCAGGAGCTCTGGGAGCAGGAGATGGCCAGGGGAGGATGGAAACACATCCCTGGGCATGGGGTGGTGCCCTGGGCTGGGGGGACACGGGCTGGGGAGCTGCACAGAGAGATGGGTCAGGTCAAACCTTGTCCTGACCTCTGCGTGCCTCAGTTTCCCTCTCTGTGTGAATGAGGAGTGTTGCCAGCCAGGGGCTGTGTACAAATCACAAACGGGATGGGACTGTTAGGAACTGCCTGGAGCTGTTTTATTTTCCAGCATCACTCTCATTCCATGGTTATGACAATGGGAAGATGCCACCAGCTCACATCCCAGGCAGCAGACCCAAAACTCAATGTTACAATTCACTTTATAAGTTTTTTGACCAATCACACAAAACAAAAGCACATTGACAGTAGTTCTATCCACCACTATAAGCACAGTTACCTTTGGTTAAAACAATGCTTGCTTATTTCAAACACAATACCTGTTTGTAAGCTTTAAAACACAATGCACAGAGCTCCATTATTAAGCTTCAAACTTCCTAATATCTCACTAGATAAACTTCTCTGTAGCTTAGGGAGTTATTCTAGACAAGTGTTAATACACAGACCATTGTTCTATTTGTCCTTACTTTTCTACTTTTTAAATAATTTTTCTGCTGACCAATCTCATGGCTGCTGCTTGGCTCCAATCCCAGTTCTGCTGTGTCTGAGGCCTTTTGCAGCTTTCCCAAGCCCCTCTGATTTTGTGCATTCCCACAATGAGAAGGACCTGTGAGTGCTGGGTAAAGCCAGACCTGAGCACGGCAGATCATGGAGTCACAGAGTGGTTTGGGTTGGAAGGAGCCTTAGGGATCATTTCCTTCCTCCACCCCACCAAAGCAGCCACAGCTGCCCCAAAACCAGCTCAGCCCTTTTAATGTCATTCTGGGATGGGCTGTGGGGCCACCTAACTCCTTCTTCTGTCTTCTCTCCAAGCTGGACAAGATGCTGGACCCCCAGGTGTGGCGTGAAGCAGCCACGCAGGTTTTCTTCGCCCTGGGCCTGGGTTTTGGGGGCGTCATTGCCTTCTCCAGCTACAACAAGCAGGACAACAACTGCCACTTCGATGCCACCCTCGTCTCCTTCATCAACTTCTTCACGTCTGTGCTGGCCACCCTGGTTGTGTTTGCTGTGCTGGGCTTCAAGGCCAACATCATGAACGAGAAATGCGTGGTGGAGTAAGATTTGCTTTGTCTCTGGGGTGGGCAGGTCTTTGCTGCTGCCAGTTGTGGTGGGTCTGGAGCTGGATGATCCTGGGGTTTGGTGGGCCCAAGTTCCTGATGGGCAGGAGCTGGATTTCCAGGGATGCACCTCTGTAGCTGAGGGAGTTGGACATTCAGCTCCTCCAAGCTAAAATCCAGCCCCAAGATGGGCTCTTAATCTGCAGCTGGGGTGTGAATCCAGCGTGTCTCAGGTGCCCTGCATCACCTGAGAGGTTCTGCTCTCCCTTAGGAACGCTGAGAAGATCTTGGGCTACCTGAACACCAATGTGCTGAGCCACGACCTCATCCCACCCCACGTGAACTTCTCCCACCTCACTGCCAAGGACTACAACGAGATGTACAGGGTGATCATGACGGTGAAGGAGGGGCACTTCAAAGAGCTGGGCCTGGACGCCTGCCTGCTGGAGGATGAACTCAACAAGGTACCTGGTGGCACTCCTGGAGGGACCAGCAGGTCACTGTGACCGTGTTCACAGGGGTCCCAGGATGAGGGAAGAGACGAGGATCTGACTCCATGTTTCAGAAGGCTTGATTTATTATTTTATGATATATATTAAGTTAAAACTATCCTAAAAGAATGGAAGAAAGGATTTCCTCAGAAGGCTGGCTAAGAATAGAAAAAGAAAGAATGATAACAAAGGCTTGTGGCTCGGCTCTCTGTCTGAGCCAGCTGGGCTGTGATTGGCCATTAATTAGAAACAATCACATGAGCCCAATCCCAGATGCACCTGTTGCATCCCACAGCAGCAGATAACTATTGTTTGCATTTTGTTCCTGAGGCCTCTCAGCTTCTCAGGAGGAAAAATCCTAAGGAAAGGATTTTCCATAAAAGATGTCTGCAACAGGTCACCCTCCCCATTTCCTCTCCCTGTGTCAATCCTGGGCACATGGATCTGGAAAAACAACTTTAGAGACCCTCCAGGGATGGAGAATCCAAGTCCCTGTGGTTTTACCCAGCACACAGGGGTTCTCCTGGCGTGGGAGAAGCTCTGTCCAGTACAGGTTGAGCAGGGTCATCACCAGCTCATCTCCAGTACCAGAGTGGGATTTTCCTGAAGAGGGTTTGGTGAGGGAGACCTGAGAGGGGCTCAAAGTCTGTGTCCCTGACAAGTTTCTTCTCATATTTTTGTCCTCTCCCCACGTCAACAGTCGGTGCAAGGGACTGGCCTGGCCTTCATTGCCTTCACAGAAGCCATGACCCACTTCCCAGCCTCGCCCTTCTGGTCTGTCATGTTCTTCCTGATGCTGATCAACCTGGGCTTGGGGAGCATGATCGGGACCATGTCAGGCATCACGACACCCATCATCGACACCTTCAAGGTGCGCAAGGAAGTGTTCACAGGTGAGGCCTCTTCTCCTGCAACCTCCTTGGGAAGGGGTGGGAGGTCCCCATTGCCTTGAGGAGTCACTCCAGAAGAGTGTGGACATGGTGGGGGGTGAACTGGGCCATGCCCATGCAGGGAATGGACCTTCTGGAGGTCCTGGTGTCTCTCAGAGGCTCTGCTGACCATGCCCATGCAGGGAATGGACCTTCTGGAGGTCTTGGTGTCCCTCAGGAGGCTCTGCTGACCATGCCCATGCAGGGAATGGACCTTCTGGAGATCCTGGTGTCCTTCTGGGGTCTCTGCTGACCATGCCTATGCAGGGAATGGACCTTCTGGAGGTCTTGGTGTCCCTCAGGAGGCTCTGCTGACCATGCCTGTGCAGGGAATGGACCTTCTGGAGGCAGTGGTGTCCCTCAGGAGGCTCTGCTGACCATGCCCATGCAGGGAATGGACATTCTGGAGGCAGTGGTGTCCCTCAGGAGGCTCTGCTGACCATGCCCATGCAGGGAATGGACATTCTGGAGGTCTTGGTGTCCCTCAGGAGGCTCTGCTGACCATGCCCATGCAGGGAATGGACCTTCTGGAGGTCCTGGTGTCCCTCAGGAGGCTCTCCTGACCATGCCCATGCAGGGAATGGACCTTCTGGAGATCCTGGTGTCCTTCTGGGGTCTCTGCTGACCATGCCCATGCAGGGAATGGACCTTCTGGAGGTCTTCATGTCCCTCAGGAGGCTCTGCTGACCATGCCTGTGCAGGGAATGGACCTTCTGGAGGCAGTGGTGTCCCTCAGGAGGCTCTGCTGACCATGCCCATGCAGGGAATGGACATTCTGGAGGTCCTGGTGTCTCTCAGAGGCTCTGCTGACCATGCCCATGCAGGGAATGGACCTTCTGGAGGTCCTGGTGTCCCTCAGGAGGCTCTGCTGACCAGGCCTGTTTGCTCCCCACAGTCGGTTGCTGCATCTTCGCCTTCGTAGTGGGGCTGATCTTTGTGCAGCGTTCTGGAAATTACTTTGTCACCATGTTTGACGATTACTCAGCCACGCTGCCGCTCACCGTCGTGGTCATCCTGGAGAACATCGCTGTGGCCTGGATTTACGGCACCAAGAAGTAAGGAATTTCTAGATAAAAGGAGTAACTGTGGTGTAACTCCTGACTAGAAACCCTCCTTCCACCTCTTGGCTTTTTCTCCAGGGCAGTTATAGAGGCAGGAGTTTGGTTCACTTTGATCCTCCTGCCTTGCCCTGGTGTAACACAGCCCCTTCTCATGGGTTTCTCCTCTTGGTTGTGATGATCTGTTGCTTGTGATGACCCTTTTTTCTGAGGTTTCCAGGTCCTCCTGGAAGGGGGAGGCTGTTCCCCACAGTTCTCCTTGTTCAGAAGCTGTCCAGAGCAAAGGCAGCTCTGGATAACACTCAGATGGTCTTGTCCTGTGCAGTTTTCCACAAGTTCTTCAGGCTTGAGGGATGCTGAGATGGTCAGCTGGGTTCTTCAGGCTGTACCTTGTGCATCAGCGGGGCTCCTGGGAGGTTGTTTCTCACTCAGAGATGGAGGATGTTGTGGACACCCTGGAGGGGCTTCTCCTAAGTTACACCCCATTGGCTCCTTCCCCTGTTCCTATGCCTTAACATAGGTGTTGTGAGGCTCTCCCTCCCCTTTCCCTGATTGGGTCTCACCTTGATACTGCCTGGAGACCAAGGTCAGCTGAGAGGCCCCTGGGGGAGAGAGCTGGATGCTCTGGGGAGAGCATGTGTCTGAGATGAATTAAACATCTATTTTGCATCATTATGCAAAAGCCTTTTTTCCTTCTTTACCCTGGACTTTACTAGCAGCAATTCAAGCTGCAACAGGATGTCACGATTCCATGTCTTTCCTCGGCAGGTTCATGCAGGAGCTGACAGAAATGCTGGGATTCCGGCCCTACCAGTTCTACTACTACGCCTGGAAGTACGTGTCCCCCATCTGCATGGCCGTGCTCATGACTGCCAGCATCATCCAGCTGGGAGTGAGCCCCCCGGGATACAGCGCCTGGATCAGAGAGGAGGTGGGCACAGCTCCCTTCCCCACCCCTGGCCCAGTCTCGGGTTTTGGTTGTTAATTGCTGCCCCAAGATGTGCAGGGTGTCTCTGTTTCAGCCCCTGCATCTGAAGAAAGACTCAGAGCTCTTCAGTTTTCTGTCTTGAGGTTGTTTATTGATTCTTATCTATAAAATTTTCTTTCTGCCCAGCCAAGGTCTGCTCAGCAGGGCAGCCACAGGCACTCTGACCGCCCTTGGGGTGGTGTTGTGCTTTTATACTACAAACTACATAGAACATATTTACACTTAATTCCCAATACCTATCACCTATGTTAGACAGTGCACTTCTACTCTAAACCAATCCCAAAGTGCCAGCATCACTGCAGAAAATGGAGACCAAGAAGAAGAAGAAAGGCTGGACATGCCCAAGTTCCTCCATCTTGTCCCCATAACCCCCATACCAAAAATCCTAAAATCTACATTTTCACCCTGTGATAATTTTATTATTGTACTATTCTAACCTCTGTGACTTTCAAATGCTCATACAAAGCTGGTAACTTGCTCCAGGGCCCACAATCAAACCCCCAGGTGCCCTGGGCTGTGTGCCAGGGTCTCTGAGCCCCTGGTAGGGTCCTGGCAGCTCTGGACACCCAGGGGGATGCACTGAGTTCTGACACCTCAGCACAGCAGGGGCAGCTCAGAGCTGCAGAGCACTCTGTTCATCCCAGCTCTGCTCATTCCTCCTTCCTCTCCTGCTGGGTGACATTCCCACCCTCTCATCCTCTGGGACTGGTTTGTTCATGCTGCCCAGATATCTCCAGCCAGCTCTGCCTGTGGGCTGAAGTTTGTGTTGATTTTAGTTGGCTCCCACAGCTCCACACTGTGCCTGTGTGGGGATCCTTCCCTTTGACCTGAGCCCACCCTTCATGTGGTGTCCCTGGGTCTGGCAGGAGGCAGGAGGAGCTGTCTGGTGTTTCAGAGATGTTGTACCCTGTTGGGAAGGATGAAAGTTTAACAAGAAAGTCCCACAGATACGTGTGCTTAGCAGAAAGATTTTTAAATGTAGAATCTGCAGAAGGAATAGAGATGGAAGCAAGTTTTGATATAGAAGGAAAGAATTGCTGAGCCAGTCTCACTGGATAACCAAGGAGGCAAAGGGTGTGTTAGTCAGAAGGGGTTTTATGGCTTAGAGCAAAGGATAAACCCACCCCAAACAAGAAGATGTTTTACCAAGCAGAAAGAGAGCACAGGCAAACAAGGCAGCAAATGGTGCAAGTAGAAAAAAGGTCTCAGAATTTTCCACTGCAAGAAAACTGAAAAACAACTTCTAGCTTAAACTGTAATGTACTAACTTTGAGTGATTGGGGAATAGTGACATGAATATGGTAATTATAGTAGTTATGATAGGCTATAGATAATAGTTAAGGTATAGATTGGTTCTACTGTATTGAGATGCTCAGCAAAGAGAAGTATAAACGTCTATAATGCATTGTGACCAAAACCAAAGGGTCTCCAGGCCTGCCTGCAGCTGGAGCTGACAGCTGTGGGCACAGCTCTGTCACCCACAACCCTGGACTGCTGTGACATTTTGGATGGAATAAACTGCATTTGGAAGAGCTGCCTGGATCCCACATCCTTCATTTAGGTTCTTACAATACCTGGTCGTGACCGTGTTCACAGGGGTCCCAGGATGAGGGAAGAGATGAGGATCTGACTCCATGTTTCAGAAGGCTTGATTTATTATTTTGTGATATATATTATATTAAAACTATACTAAAAGAATAGAAGAAAGGATTTCATCAGAAGGCCAGCTAAGAATAGAAAAAGAAAGAATGATAACAAAGGTTTGAGTCTCAGACAGAGAGTCTGAGCCAGCTGGGCTGTGATTGGCCATTAATTAGAAACAACCACATGAGCCAATCCCAGATGCACCTGTTGCATTCCACAGCAGCAGATAACCATTGTTTGCATTTTGTTCCTGAGGCATCTCAGCTTCTCAGGAGGAAAAATCCTAAGGAAAGGATTTTTCATAAAAGATGTCTGTGACACCTGGTGGGCATCACTGCTGCAGCAGCCCCGATTCATTAACATCTGTCTCTTCCAGGCTGCTGAAAAGTTCCTGTTCTACCCAACATGGGCCATGGCCATCCTCATCTCCCTGATCATCCTGGCATCCCTCCCCCTGCCCCTGGTCTTCATCCTCCGGCAGTTCCACCTGGTGTCGGACGGCTCCAACGCCCTCTCCGTCACCTACAAGAAGGGTCGGATGATGAAGGACATCTCCAACCTGGAGGACAACGACGAGACCCGCTTCATCCTGAGCAAGGTGCCCAGCGAGACGCCGTCCCCCATGCCCACGCACCGCTCCTACCTGGGCCCCGGCAGCAGCTCCCCCCTGGAGATGAGCGCGGCTCCCAACGGACGCTACGGCAGCGGGTACCTGCTGGCCAGCACCCCCGAGTCTGAGCTGTGATGGTGGCCTGCCCACCCACCCCCACCGGGAGAGGAGGGCACTGGGGAGTGGATGCTGGCTGTCCAGAAAACAGGAAAATTAATTATTAAGGGTGAAGAAGAATTAATGACTAAGATGAAGAAGAAACCCCCTCTTAAAATCGTAAGCAAAGCAGCCATTTCTGAGGTGACGTCGGGAAGAAGGGATTGCAGGAGGGGCAGGACTCCTCTGACAACCCTCGGTGGAAAGGCTGGACCCCTGGACTCACCTCCAGGGAAGGGAAGAGGAGCAAGAGATGCTGCAATACCTTTCCAAGAGTTGTTCTCGTGCAGCTCAAATCCGAAGCAAAGAATCTCTCTTTTCTAAGCAGCTGATGGTTGGAACAAGGACCTGGCAGCAGGTGGGAAGCCAATCACACTTCCTCCTGTCACCCAGAGCTCTTCCCTCCCTGTCTGTTGTCCTTTAGCCGGGAGGAGTCATGGCCTTATTCCAACGAGCACAATTAATCATCGATGTTCATAGCACAAGAAGGTGCTGTTGTTGTCACCATCGTTGTTGTTGTTGTATCTCCTGTAGGTTTTTATAGCTGTGGACACACCCAAATAACCCCCCAAATTCTGACCAGGGATGGCAGGGAGCAGCGTGGGGCTGGCTGTGATGTTGGGGTGTGTGAGACAGGGCAGGGTGAATCCCTGGAATCTTTGCTGCCACCAGCACAGGGACGGTGGCTGGGAGTTCTTTGGAGATGTCACAGCCATGGGATGGAGTAGCTGGGATGCTCCATGGGTTGGTGGTGATGGTGCTGAGTGGCAGGAGGACCCCTGAAGTGACAGTGGTTTGGGGGTGTGAGCCTGTGTGGGGTCTGGGTGGGGTTGGTGTGGTGGGGGTCAGGAGGGCTCTCCTGGAATTACTCCTGACGTGTGGGATGCTCTGCTGAACCAAAACCCCTGGCATGGTGACCATCTCCTCTCACTCCTCTCTTTAGATGTCCCAGAGGGACAAGCAGAGGAGCTGTGGGACATCCAGTCCTACCACACTCCTGGTTTAGCTCTCAGGAAACCACCCCTGACTTCCCTCCTTGTCCCCGTGCCAAGGTGAGCTGGGCACTGGCTCTCTCTGGACGTGCCTCCTCGTTTCTCCTCGTGTCCCTCCGAGCCTGGGGTTTGGCTTTGCCTCCTGTCACACCCCCCAGGAGCCCAGCAGCCTTTGCATGGGGGTGACCAGCTCTTGGGGACCACAGGCATCCGAGGGGCAGCAGCTCCTGCGAGCCAGTGCCAGGTCCCCAGGAGCTCTTGATCCAGCCTGGGGAGCCCTTGTGAGAGTCCAGGGGCCTCTATTGTGCCCATCCATGGTTTGAGGTGATCTGACTGATGTGACCTTATGTTGTTTCTCCCCAGGCTGTTTGGAAAGGGTGGGACCTTCCAGCTCTGAGTCCTGCTGGGACCGAGGGTCATTTTCCTGAATCCTACCTGTAACCAAGCACTTCTGCCAAGGGTGTCAGGTGGCATTGTCCCCCTTTTCCCTGGGGACGTGGAAGCAGCACACTCTCTCCCCTCTGTTGCCTCCAAAGGCTGGGGAGTGCCTCCCCTGATCCTGCTGGGCTTAGGTTGTGCACGAAGAGCTTTGAGGCTGCTCTGAAGGCCACGTTTGTGGGTGCTGGTTCCTGAGCCCTTCTCTCCTCTGCTTTCCTGCCAATTGCTTTTCTTTCACCTTGGTTCTCCTTTTGGCTGGAGGTGAAGGCAGGAAGCTGCTGGTCCATTCACCACACCCTTGATTCTCAGCATCCCTGGGGCCAGCAGGTTCCCACAGTGACATCTCCTGTGGGTGTGATCCTTCTTTCACAGCCTTCTCCATAGACTTGGCTGGTGACCTGGAGACTCTTCCAGGACAATTAGCTCAAGCCCTTCATTAACTGTTTTTCTGGGGGGAAGATGGAGGAGTGGAATGAACCAAAGCAGCTCAGTGATGGTGCCAAGATCTGTGAGTCAGGATCAGCCACGTTCCTCCAGAAGTTCCCCCTTCCTCATCCCCTCCCATCTCTTTCTCCTTCCTCTGCCCATGCAGGAGGGACACAGAAATGTCCCCATGGCATCATCTCTGGAAGGGAGAACCCCAAATCTGGTGGCTTTTCCCCATCATTAGGCAACATTTCTAATGGAATCCATCCTCACTGACCAGCAGAACAGAGGATGAGTCAAATCCTTGCCCAGCATCACCTCCCCATCACCCCTGAGCCCAGGGGCCGGGTTCCCACCGTAGCTCCCATGGAGTTAATGGAGCAGGACCCCTCCATAGCCACAGCACTCAGTCCCACGTGCTCCAGAGCACTCAGTCCCATGTGCTCCCATGGCAGGATGCTCCTTGAACCCCGGGGGGAAGGATCCAGCCCTCCCTCTCTCCCACCCCTGTTCCCAAACCAGCCAGGGAGGAGCTCGCTTTCCTCCCTTCTTGCAGCATCAATAAGAGGCAAAGTCAATAAGAAGGTAACAAAGAAGTTATATTATATATATATATAAAATATATACAGAGAGAGGAGATGGAATAATAACCTAGAGATTCTCTATTTCTATTGTATATTTATTCTGTAAATGTCACTGTAAATGCTGTTAAATGACAAATCGTATTCCAAAGTGGCCCATGACCTATTTTCATTCCCAGTGCTGTACAGATCAATTCTCATTCTATAGCAGGGCATATTTTTACCTTTTTATTTCTTGTGTGTGCTGGGTGCACATCCCCTCCTCCCCCCAGCCTGGGGCACCCTGGGCATCCAGCAGAGAGGAGGAGGAGGAGGAGGGACGCCCCCTTTACTTTTACCTGTGGAAATACTCGTGTTTTGTCGTGGCATTTGCTCGGTGTTAGATACGGGGTTTTGGGGTGGGCTGTGTGTGTGTGTGTTAGGTTTTAGGAGCTCCATGTTGGGTGTGTGTGTTTGTCCGTGGGGTGTGCGTGTCCGTGTGTGTGGCTGCCTTTAGGATTCACTTCTGGCCTGGACTCGCTCACTTTTGGGGTCTCTGTGGGGGTTTCTCCCTCCACACACCTCCTCGGGGTGCCAGGCTGTGCATTGGGCCGACCCCCGGTGGCTTTTAGCCCTAGAAATCACTTTTCCTCTTTTTCTGCACAGAGGCACAGGGAATAGCTGCTAGTTGTGAGCACAGGCACTTTTCAGTTTTCCTTCAGGCAGTGGGACAAAGAGGGGGGAGCCACTGCCCGTGTCCCTGTCCCCCCACATCAGCTCCTGGGTGGGTTCCCAGCCCAGATCCTGCTGCTCAGAGCAGTGTGGGGTCCCTGCTGCTGGGCAGGGCAGGAGGGGTCCAGACCCTGCTCCGTCTCTGTGGGGAGGGTGTGCAGTGCATTCTGCAGGGGGCACAGAGGAGGTTGCTGGAGGGGCACGCCCTGGAAACAAACTGGAAAAACAAACTGGAAACTGGAAAAACAAACTGGAAACTGGAAAAACAAACTGGAAAAGGCAATTCTGGCCCTTGGGGGCTGGAAAAATGATGACATTGTGCTGCTGGAGATACAGGTCCAGCCTGTAGTGCTGGATTTGGGATGCTCTGTTCCCCAGCCTGTAGGGCTGGATTTGGGATGCTCTGTTCCCCAGCCTGTAGGGCTGGATTTGGGATGCTCTGTTCCCCAGCCTGTAGGGCTGGATTTGGGATGCTCTGTTCCCCAGCCTGTAGGGCTGGATTTGGGATGCTCTGTTCCCCAGCCTGTAGGGCTGGATTTGGGATGCTCTGTTCCCCAGCCTGTAGGGCTGGATTTGGGATGCTCTGTTCCCCAGCCTGTAGGGCTGGATTTGGGATGCTCTGTTCCCCAGCCTGTAGGGCTGGATTTGGGATGCTCTGTTCCCCAGCCTGTAGGGCTGGATTTGGGATGCTCTGTTCCCCAGCACTGCTCTCTGCTGCAGGGACCTTGACCCCAGTACAAGGCAGGGGCTTGTGGAGCTGGGTCCCCAGGCTGTCCCACGGCTCAGTCCCTCCAAAACAGCCCCTTCCTCACCTCTCAGCTCCTGCCCAGACCCTGACAGGTCGCATTAATCCCCAGCACCTCCCAGGAGCAGCTCCCACTGCCTTCCAATGGTCCCCACCCTTCCCGAGCGTGGCAGGAGCGGGGCCGGCTGGCCTTGGTGGCCGGGAGGGACACGGCACAGCCACGGGGACACGCGGGATGCGGCTGCTTCCCCTGGGACAAGCACAACAGCGGCGAAACCCTCGTGTACAGGTAAAGCACAGAGCTCTAGAGGCGCGTCCCTGTCCCCGGTAGCCGCTGTAGTTCCCACGTGTGCCGGGCGGGGCCGGGCAGCGCCGCCCGGGCTCCTCGGGCACCGGGAGAAACCCTGTAAGAGCTGTATCAGAGTCTGATTAAAAGTCTCTTCTTACCAAGTGTCTCCTCACCGAGTCTCCTCTGTGCCTCTGTTTCCTTTCTTGGGCGGGCTTTGGGGTCTTTTTAGGGTGGCAGAGACAGAAAGCAAAGGGCCCATGGGGTGTTGAGGTCTGTCCTTCCCTGTCTGTCCCACTGTTGTCCTTCTGTCTCCCCTCATCCCTTCCTCCACCCAGCACCAGCCTCTGCGCGGGCCTTGCTCAGACTGAGCTGTCTGTGAGTGCTTCAGGAGCCTGTGGAGGTTGTTTTCCACCCTGGGCCAGTTTAACCAGTACACCTCAGCTTTCCAGGGCACTGGGACTGCTCTGCTCCTCTGCACGATGCCCTGCTCACAGTGCTGCTGGCTTGTCCCGAGTGCTGGAGAAGCACTTGGGGTTTCCAGCAATCCCAGATGACTTCAGCTGCTGGGAATTAGCTTATGTTAGCTGGGGAGCAGAGCTGCCCCTTCCCTTCCCTTCCCTTCCCTTCCCTTCCCTTCCCTTCCCTTCCCTTCCCTTCCCTTCCCTTCCCTTCCCTTCCCTTCCCTTCCCTTCCCTTCCCTTCCCTTCCCTTCCCTTCCCTTCCCTTCCCTTCCCTTCCCTTCCCTTCCCTTCCCTTCCCTTCCCTTCCCTTCCCTTCCCTTCCCTCTCTGGTGGTTTCTTTGGCTTCTCCAGGGCTGCTTGAGGGAGGATGAGGAAAGAGGGGAGAGATGGATCCAGAGGAGATTCCCACCCTGGGGATGGCACCACACATGGGGACACTGCCATGGCCACAAACCAAACCTGTCCCCATGCAGGGGCAGCTGTGGGGAGGCAGGGAGGGTCTTTTGGGCAGCACTGACACAACCAGAGCACACAGCCTCAAGCTGCACCAAGGGAAATACAGGTTGGGTATCAGGAAAAAGTTTTTTACAGAAAGGGTGATAAAGTTCTGGAATGTTCTGCCCAGGGAGGTGGTGCAGTCTCCATCCCTGGGTGTGTTTAACAAAGCCTGGATGTGGCACTGGGTGCCAGGGTTGAGTTGAGGTGTTGGGGCTGGGTTGGACTCGATGATCTTGAAGGTCTCGTCCAACCTGGTCATTCTGTGATTTCTGTGATTCTGTGATTCTGTGATTTCTGTGATTCTGTGACTGGGGTAAGTGTCTGACACAGCTGGAGGAGCAGCACTGCCCAGGGAGGGCACAGGAGGTGGCACAGGGTTCTCCCTGTCCCAGAGGACATCCAGGACCCAGCTCTGGGGGTAAAATCCCCCAGGAGTGATGCCCAGGACAGTGGGGGCAGCTCTGACCCCAGCACAGCCCAGGCCTGGGGGAGCAGGGATGGAGATCCCAGCTCAGGGCAATGCCAGGAGCTCAGTGGGACACACGTGTGGTGTCACTGCTGTCCTGAACCAGCACAACTCAGCCCATCCTGTGCTCCCAGCGGCTGAGAGGGGCCAGGAAATCCCAGTGCCAGGGGCTTCCTGGAAACAGGTGAGAAAAACAAACTGGAAAAGGCAATTCTGGCCCTTGGGGGCTGGAAAAATGACAGAGAAATGGGCCCAAATGTGGAATTTAAGCTGAATACATTCTATTTTAAAAACCCCATAAATATTGAACTTCCTGTGACAGTGAGGGAGAGAGGTTTCAGAGCCTGCTGGGAGCTGCAGGATGTTGCTGTCAGATGTGGGGGTGGATTTTGGATGTCCCATCTCAAAACAGCTCTGGACCAGGCTCCGGGCTCGAGGTGGGTTCGGACACGAGGTGGAGCTGCTACAGCAGCATCTGCTGTGATTCCCGGGCACCTCGGGAAGGAAAAGCACGTCCCGATGCTTACAGACAGGGAAACCGAGGCACAGCCCCACCGCACCAACCGATCCGGCTCATTCCACAGCCAGAGCATCCCCAGCGCTGCCCCCACTCCAGCCCAGCCCCCTCCCGGCCCCAAGCCGCTTTTATGGAGCGAAATTGCATCAGCCATGCCGAGGATGGAGCCAGATTCTCCCCAGACCCCGCCAGGCTCCGGCGCCCGTGTTCTGCCTGCCGGGGCTCCAGAGGAGCGCAGGACGCGAGGTGGCACTGTGTGACATGAGAGAGCGAGGTGGCACTGTGGGACATGAGAGAGCGAGGTGGCACTGTGGGACATGACAGAGCGAGTGGCACTCACCGTGTGACAGAGCGAGGGACACAGAGCCGGCAATTCGGGGAGTGCTCCCCACCCGGGAATCAGGGCACCTGCGAGTTCCCCTTCCAGGCTGAGCTCATCCCATGGAGGGATGGGGCTGCAAACTCTGGCAGTGTAACTGCTGAAATGAGGAATTGTAGCTGAAAAACTCACCTGGCAGAGGCAGAGAGCAGAGGCAGAGCTTGTCCATGGCTTGTGGCAGCTTTTTTTTTGGGAAGCCCCAGCTCCAAGAGAGAGTCTAGAAAGGTTTCTTGGGGATCACAGCCTGGGGAGGGGAGTGCTTGGGTGCCACCACACACAGATCACAGATGGATCTGTCCCACCAGAAGCACGAGGGCAGAGACCTTGTTTGGAGCATCCAGGGGTTCCTGAGGACAACACATCTTTCATTAATGAGATTCTGGCCTGGAAGCACCTGCAGAGGTTGGTTTGGCTATTTCTACACCAAAACAAGATTGTCTCTCCCTAAACTGCTGCAGTCCACCCTTCTCCTCTGTCTTTCCATGGAGAGAGACACCTTGAGGGTGTCCCAGAGTGTCCCCAGCCTCTGTGGGGCCACTCAGCCCCCTGAGCATCCCGTGCTCTGTCTCCTGCTGCTCCCTCCCCACCCCTGGGGATGTGCCTGATGTGCAGGACCTCGGGCCAGGCTCAGGGTGCTGTGCTGGCTCAGGGGAGGGGGCCTTGGTGACCCACAGAGCCCTTCCCATGTCCTCAGGACCCACCCAAGCCTTTCCAGGCTGGAGCTGATCCTCCTCGAGATCTTCCAGGTCCTGCTCTTCATTCCATCCTCTGGATGTTATCTCAGTGCCTTGAGCCTTGCAGGACATCCCTGCAGAAGTGACTCCTTGCTCCAAAAAGGCCCTTATTTATTTATTTATTTATTTATCCAGCTCTTTCCATCTTTTCTCCTTCTCCCTCTCTTTTTTCTTTTTCTTTTTCTTTTTCTTTTTCTTTTTCTTTTTCTTTTTCTTTTTCTTTTTCTTTTTCTTTTTCTTTTTCTTTTTCTTTTTTTCTTTTTCTTTTTCTTTTTCTTCTTTTTCTTTTTTTCTTTTTCTTTTTCTTTTTTTTTTTTGAGATCTTCCCAGTTCTGCTCTTCATTCCATCCTCTGGATGTTATCTCAGATGCCTTGAACCTTGCAGGACATCCCTGCAGAAGTGACTCCTTGCTCCAAAAAGGCCCTTATTTATTTATTTATTTATTTATTTATTTATACAGCTCTTTCCATCTTTTCTCCTTCTCCCTCTCTAATTTCTTCTTTTTCTTTTTCTTTTTCTTTTTCTTTTTCTTTTTCTTTTTCTTTTTTTCTTTTTTTTTTTTTTTTTTTTTTTTTGAGATCTTCCAGGTCCTGCTCTTCATTCCATCCTTTGGATGTTATCTGAGATGCCTTGAACCTTGCAGGACATCCCTGCAGAAGTGACTCCTTGCTCCAAAAAGACCCTTATTTATCAAGCTCTTTCCATTTTCTCTCCTTCTCTATTTTCTTTCCTTTTTTTTTTTTTTTTCCTTTCCCATGGACATTAAAAATCAGAAGGCATATTTAGAGAGCAGACAGCTTTGGGCGGGTGTTGCTGGCTAAAAGATCTCTTCCTTCCCCAGAAACAACTCATTTGTCTGCTTGGCCACCTCCTCCCACCCCAGGAACGGCCGCGCTCGGGTGCACGGAGCTTTTCCTGGCGGGATGAAAGTCGGCAGATAAAACAGATACAACATCAGCATCAGGTCGCAGCATTCCTCCCTCCTGGCCGAACTGGCGATCAGGAGCTGAGCTGCGATGCCTGGCCGGTGATGCAAGGCTCGATCTTTCCAGCACGCTTTTCCCTCGGGCTCCAGGCTCTCCCGCGGGTGCAGCTCGGGGTGGTTCGGGTGTGGAGCCTCGGCAGCCTCCACCCGCTCAGGACCCGGCCCTGGAAGCTGCGGAGTTGCGGTCACACTTGGAGCTTTCTTGGGGCTTTCTTGGTGGTAAGATCGCAGCGTGGCTCTCGTGCCTCGTGGGGGTTTTTTTTTGGGTGGAGCATTTCCCCCGGCTGCCCCCAATGCTCCCCAATGGATTTTGGGGGGCACATCACGAACAGGGGGGACAAACCTGGGCAGGGGGCGAGGAGGGGCCCTGGTGGGATGACAATGCAGAGCACAGCCCAGGGAGGTGCAGAGAGGGGTGCTGAGGCAGCATCCCCCCCTCCATGTCCCCTCACCCTGCACCAAGAACCCCCTTCCCAAGTGCTGCCCCTCCTGGAGGAGCCCCCCACCCCAATACCAGGCCTGTGCTGGGCTTGGATCCCTTCTATGACCCCAAAACCTTCCCCATCCCCTCAGTGCAGCAGTGCCGGTGCAGAAGTAAACATTGCTGGCAGGATGAGCGCTCAGGTCCCCACCTGGGGGGCAGCCTCGGCCCGGGGGCACCGCAGCCCTGAACCCCCTGCCCAGCCCCGGAGCTGGGCACCAGCAGCGTCCCGGGGCGCTCGGAGCCCCCCAGGGAAGGGGGTTTAGGGGAAGGACCCCGGGGGCTGGGGGTTGTTGGTACCCCGAGCCCCGGCAGCCGCTGCGGAAAGGGGCAGCTCGCACGCAGGAGCAGAAACAGGGCGGAGAGATGCTCGGGGAGGGCGGTGGGAGGGAAGGGGGGTCAGGGCTGAGTGCAGCCTCCCAGCACCCCAGCGGCCGCGGGGTCGGTCTCTGCTGACCTCTCGGTGAGCGAGGGATTGCGAGCCAGGGAGGGATGGGATCTGCGGGAGCCTCTGCCAAGAGCTGGCTCCAGATCCGCAGGCAGCTCTGGGCTGCATTTCCCCTCCGGCGCGAAGAGGAGCTGGGGTGTCCGGGGTTCACTCCTCGCTGACACCGACCCCCCGAGAGCCTCAGCGGCACGTCGGGCCCCGCGGGGAGGTGAGCGGGTGCCGGGGGGTGCGGGGGGCCCGGGGGTAGGCGGAGGGCTGGGCTGGGGGTGGAGGGGACGAAGGGATGGATGGAGGGATGGAGGATGGAGGGGAGGGAGGGATGGATGTGGGGATGGCAGGGAGGGCAGCGCCGGGGGGGCGCCGGGCGCGCTGCGGGGCTGGGCGTGGGGCGGGGGGGTCCCCGGTTCCCGTAACCCCACCGCGAGCTCCCAGCGCTATAAAAGCCCCGCAGCCGCTCCCGCCGCCTCCCTCGCGTTGATCCCCGCGGGGAGGCACCGCCGGGGCGCAACAGGGCCCCCCCGGCCCGGCCAGGCGTGAACCCCCGGGGACGGAGAGCGGGAGGGGAGGAGGAGAAGGCGCATCCATCCCCCCCTTCTCTCCACCGGTAACCGGGTCCGAGCCCCCCCCGGCCGCCGCCTCCTCGCCGAGCCCGGCCCGGGGGGGCGGAGGGAGCGCGGAGCCGCCGGAGCGGGAGGGGCGGGCGGCGGGGCCCCCCCGCGCCGGGCGCTGCAGGTACCGGGAGAGGGGGGGACAGAGCGCCCGGCCGGGCTCGGCATCCCCCCAGCCCTTCCCCAGCATCCTCCCGGCCGGGCCCGCATCCCCCCCGGCTGCCGCACCCCCCCGCCCGCTGCTGGCCCCTCCATCCCGCACTTGTTGCTGCCCGGCGGGGCTGGGCTGGCTCCCGGTTTAGGGCGGTTTTATTTTGGGGGGGGTGGCTTTGGAGGGGGTGGAGGTTGCAGCCTCCCCTGCTGTCCCCCGGCTGCCAGCGGTGTCCGGCGCGGCTCCGGCTTGCTCCCCCCGAGGCCAGAGCCAAGGCTGAGCCCCCCCTTTTCCCCTCCCCAGTCCCGTCTCCGTCCTCCCCTCCCGCCTTGGCCGAGCCCCAGCTCCTCGCCCGGAGGAAGGGTGCACGTTGTGGGCATCTCCCATCCACCGAAATCTATGATCAGCTCGGTGTGTGTCTCCTCCTACCGTGGACGCAAGTCTGGGAACAAACCACCCTCCAAAACATGCCTGAAGGAAGAGATGGGCAAAGGGGAAGAGTCGGACAAGATCACCATCAATGTGGGCGGCACCCGGCATGAGACCTACAAGAGCACCCTGCGGACTCTGCCGGGCACCCGCCTGGCCTGGCTGGCCGACCCCGACGCCCAGAGCAACTTTGACTTTGATGGCAAAAGCAACGAGTTCTTCTTCGACCGGCACCCCGGCATCTTCTCCTACGTGCTCAACTACTACCGCACGGGGAAGCTGCACTGCCCCGCGGACATCTGCGGGCCCCTCTTCGAGGAGGAGCTCACCTACTGGGGCATCGACGAGACCGACGTGGAGCCCTGCTGCTGGATGACCTACAGGCAGCACCGCGACGCCGAGGAGGCCCTGGACATCTTTGAGAGTCCCGAGCCTGGCGGAGGGGCTGCCGGAGAGGAGGCTGAAGAGGAAGGGGGTAGGGAGATGGCCCTGCAGCGCCTGGGCATGGATGACAGGCCCCCAGGGGCGGCAGGGGCGGCCGGAGGGGGTGGATGCTGCAGGAACTGGCAGCCCAAGATGTGGGCGCTCTTTGAGGATCCCTACTCGTCCAAGGCGGCAAGGGTAAGCTCCTGAAAGGTGCTGGTGGGGAGGTGGGATGGATGGGGCCGTGCTGGGGTTGTGTCTTCACCTCCCCATCCCCAAAGGCAAGGCTGGCTTTCCTGGTGGGTTACATGAGGCCCTCCCATTACTGTCCCCCTCCTGCTGTGGGGCACGTGAGCCACGTCCCATCCTACAGGACACCTCTTCCATTGTCTCCCAATCACCTCCCAACGCATCACATCTGGGCTGAAACTGGGGGCAAGCACAATCCCTGCCCCCTTTGCACCCTCAAGCGCTCCCTGGGCACCTCCTGGGCACTCAGAGATGAGGGATTGTCCTTGGCAGGGCTGACTCCTGGCAGAGTTTCAGGATGCTCTAGGATAGGATGTTTGGGTTCCTCCTGCTGGGCTGCACCATGCCAAAACCTGCATTGAACAGCCCAGGTGTGGAGTGGAGGTCAGGGCTGGGGGTCAGGTCCTGCACTCACAGGATCCTCATGGTTGTCCCCAAGCAGCTCATGCTCCTCACTTGTAGGGCCCACAGCCCCAAAGGACACCTGTGCCCCTGTACCCCGCTGTCCCCACCAGGGCCACCCCCGTGGCTCACAGAGCCCATCAGGCACTGCTGACACCCCACACACCCCACCAGGGTCCCACAGCCCCCTCACCACACATGGCCCTGGCACCGTGTGTGTGCACATGGGAGCTCATCCACACACCAGAGACACTACCCTCGCCCTCCCTGGGCACCCAGGCTGTCCCTCCCCATGGGCATTGGCATGCCCAGGAGGTGTCCCCCCAAACCCAAACCCCAGACCCTCCCTGGGCACCCAGGCTGTCCTTCCCCATGGGCACCAATGTGCCCAGGACAGGATGTGTCCCCCAAAACCCAGATCCCCCCCACCCTCCCTGGGCACACAGGCTGTCCCTCCATATGAGCACCAACGTGCCCAGGAGGTGTCCCCCAAAACCCAAACCCCAGACCCTCCCTGGGCATGCAGGCTGTCCCTCCATATGAGCACCAACGTGCCCAGGACATGTCCCCCAAACCCCAGAGTGTCTGCAGGCTCCCAGCCCGGTGCTCAGGCGCTGCTCTGCGCACGTTTCTCCTCTCCCAGCTCCTCGTAGATCATCCCCAAAGCTCTGCCCCGACCCCCCAATACCCACCCAGCCCCTGGCACGCCCAGCTTATAAATCTGCCACACACACCCAGGCAGGCAGTTGGGATGGAGATGAATTCTGGATGCATTTAGAGGTGTAAAAAAACTCCATCAATGGTAAGAAATTCTGCAGGCATTTCACACCCACGAGCAGCACGCAGGGCAGGGGTCAGTTTGGCAAGGAGGTGTTTTTGCAGCAAATGTTAGAGCAACACACACACATGCAGAGAATGCTTGGGCAGCAAGAGCTGAACCCATTTTAAAAGGGTACCCCCTCCTCTGCCCATCTCTGAGGGTTCTTCACCTTGGAGAGATGCTCTGAGTGGTGTAAAGCTCCAAATAAAAAATTAAACAAAATTAAAAATAAACCCAGGCACAATAATTCAACTTTTTTCCCCCTGGTGTCATTTGGTTCTGCTTTTCCTGTGTGCTGAGCTGATCCTGGAAAGGCTTTAGCAGGAGGAATGTGCTGGAGGGAGCAGAGATGGTGGTGATTGAGGCCCAGCTGGGGCTGGAGCGGGACCAGTTTGCACTGGGATCTCCCTGCTTCCTTCTCACTGCTCTACATAAATGTTCAGCTCAGCAGTGCCATGGGAACGATCAACTTCCAGAGGGAACAGGAAAAAATACCAGTGTAGTTTTACCACAGCTTAGGAGAACTGCTCTGGCAAGAGGGGAAACTGAGGCACAGAGCAAGGCAACCAGCCCAAATTCCTGAGTGCACCCAGTTCCTGGCAGGAGCCACCATCCAGCACCAGAATGCTGCAGGATTCCTGTGGGTACAACATTCCTGGTGCTGCCCTGCCTTTGGTGGTGGGTGAGGTTCGCAGTGGTTGGGATTTCTTTGATACCCTATTTTGGGGTCTCCCCTTTTCTTGCCAGAGCCCCAGAGGTGCTGCTGGCTGCAGGGAACGTGCTGGAGCAGCTGGAGTTGCCAAACCTTGGGAAGCAGCAGTCCCAGGCTGTCCATGTAAACTCTCGCTCTCTGTGTGGCAGCCATGACTAAGAGTCTCCAGAGCTGAATTTCTCCGGTCGGTCGTTGCTCCTCCTCTCTATGGAGCAGCCCCTCAGGCCCTGACTCAGTTGGCTCCTCGTTATTTCCATCTTTCCCTCCCTCCAGCACTTCTCCTCCTGAGCTGGCAGCACTGTGAGCGTGTGGTTGGAAATCTCTGCCATGTTTCAGCCTCTTCTCCGTGCACCATCGATGGCCACGGGGTCCCTGGCTCCTCACTCAGGGAAAGTTTGGTCCCTGGTGCAGCTGCTGTCCCAGCTGGAGCTTTACACTTTTCCCCATGGGAAACTGCCCTGGCTGGGATTTTACCTCCATGTCCAAACTCTCCTTACATGCAGTTCCTCATTGTTTTTTCCCTTTGCAGCCCAACTTGGAGAGTCCTGACTTCACTTTCATGGGGACTTTCAGGCTGGTGACCCTCTGCAGGGTCATGGATTTTTGGTGACACCTATGGCAAGCTGTTGAGTGCAGGTCAATATTGTGTAGAACATCAGCAGGTTCTGGAGGACTTGTTTGGTGTGTATTGGTAGTACTGGGTTTATACACAGAGTTTATTTTATTTTGAAGACAGTTTTGCAAAAGGACTTGAGTTTGGAGCAGAGACTGAGGCTGAGGTGAGACATCTTGGGTCAGACACAGAACTGGAGCAGCACTGGTCAATATTGTGTAGAACATCAGCAGGTTCTGGAGGACTTGTTTGGTGTGTATTTGGTTTATACATAGATTTGATTTTATTTTATTTTAAAGGCAGTTTTGGAAAAGGACTTGAGTTTGGAGCAGAGACTGAGGCTGAGGTGAGACATCTTGGGTCAGACACAGAACTGGAGCAGCACTCTGGGGGGACACGATGGTTGGCACTGGCTGTGAACCCAACTTCTATTTTTAAAGGCTGATTTTGCTCCTTGGGCTAAATCAGGTCTCACCTCACACCCAGCAGCAGGGCTGCTTCATTACTCAAGTGTTTGCATGGTCTCCCTCCCTTCCTGGGTGATTTTTTTTTTCTTTTCTACTTTGCTTTAAGACTAAATTTTTACTCTTCAGGTTTTCCCAAGATCCCCCATACAGGGAAGCTCAGGAACGTGACTCAGCCCTCAGCTGAAAAGCAGATTATTTTGGCTGTGCCACCACTGTGTAGAGACACTTGTCTGCTTAAGCTGGCCTTGCTTTAAGATCCCAATTTTGCTGGATTTGTTTGTTGGACACGACACGTCAGCCCTCAGAGCTGAATCCCCATGCACAATCCAGAGGGTCTGACTGAGGGGTGAGAGCATCTCACTGCATCCCCGGGCAGGTGTCTCTCACTGGGGCAGGAGAACCATCTTCCAGAGGTTTCTCCATCATTTAACGCCAGATTTAAACTTCACACCAAACTCCTGCAGGGCTGGTGCTCTGCTCTCCCGTGTGGCTCTGCCCTTGGGGACAGCCCCAAGGACACTCCTGGCAGGCTCGGGGCTGCCGCAGGGCACCGCTGCTCTCGGGGGTCGGGTGTTCCTCCAGCGTGACTCAGGCTGTCTCTGCTGCTGATTCACTCCGGCCGAGGATCCGGGCTGTGCCTGGAGCAGCCTCACGGTGCTGCTCCGCCAGGAGCGGCCGCTTGGGTGGCTCTGACAGCAAAAGGTCACGTCCAGCAAAGGGGCTGCGGCAGGACCTGCTCTGGGGGAGCTGAAACCACCGTGCTTTTGTGCTGCAGGGAGGTAGAACAAGAGTTTTTCTGCTCTGAAGCTGTGTGGTGGTGTTCACAGGGACAAGGGAAGAGATGAGAATCTTGACTCCATGTTTCAGATTTATTATTTTATGATATATATTATATTAAGAGAAAATGATATATTATAACTATACTAAAGAAAGGATTTCATCAGAAGGCTTGCAAGGAATGAAAAAGAATGATGATAAAATCTTGTGACTGCTCACAGCCTCGACACAGGTGGCTGTTTTTGGTCATCAAGTAAAAACAATTTCACACGCTGGGTAAACAATTCTCCAGATCACATTCCAAAGCAGCAAAACATGGAGAAGCTGAAGCTTCCCAGCTTCTCAGGAGAAAAGATCCTGGCAAAAGGATTTTTCATAAAATATCATGGTGACAAAGCTGGGGTTTTCTTTTGGGGCGGGGGGCTGCTTTTGGAAACACGCTCCAGGTAATGGGCTCACTGGGAGGGAGGGAGGGAGCTGAGCAGGACTGATGGGAGCACAAGGGGGAACTTTGTGACACAGCCTGTGACTTCCAGTGTGTGCTGCTGGCCCCTCCTCACCCACATCTGAGGCGAGGAGAAGGGAGGAGGAGGAGGTGACACGGAGGGGACAATGATCTCCCTGCTTGGGCAGAGCAGGGAACATCTGGGTGTCACCAGGTCCAGGCAGCAGCAGGAGGCTGAGCCCTGCCTGCTCCTCCCCTGGTCCTGGATCTTCTGTGGGCACACCACCCACCAGTGACCCTCAGGGAGGGGGTGAATGATGTCTCTGACACTTGCAGACCCCAAAGCTCATGGCTGTGAACAGTGTGAACCTGGCATCTGGAGGGGGTTGTGTTCAAAGGGAAAGCCCTTTGAATCTGTCCTGTCAAAATTCCCTTTTCATATCTGTTCCCATTGGAAGATTGCTCCAGTCTCAGACTGTCCCAGTTCCCCCTCAGTCCCACCACTGCATAGCTGGGGAGCCCAGCACACCTTCTCCTGCACAGATCAGAGCACTTGGAGAAGGTCCTGGACTGATGGCTCCAGGCACTGAGGTTTGCTGTCAACCCATGGGAGACGTCCAGTAATCTCTCCTCATTCTCCAGCCTTGGTCTTGGGGCAGTGGGTGGCAGCACCTGGAGTGTTTTGACCTCCTCCAGACAGGACAGGTTGCCCCACATAACCCATGGGAGAGGTCCAGGAATCTCTCCTCATTCTCCTCCCTTGGTCTTGGGGCAGTGGGTGGCAGCACCTGGAGTGTTTTGACCTCCTCCAAACAGAAGAAGTTGCCCCACATCAGCTCACAGCCCGTGTAACTTTGATTTTCACAGGTGGTTGCTTTCGCCTCGCTTTTCTTCATCCTGGTCTCCATCACAACCTTCTGCCTGGAGACACACGAGGCCTTCAACATCGACGTCAACGTGACGGAGACCCTGGTGGTGGGCAACACCACCACGGTGCTGCTGACCCACAAGGTGGAGACGGAGCCCATCCTCACCTACATCGAAGGGGTCTGCGTGCTGTGGTTCACCCTCGAGTTCCTGGTTCGCATCATCTGCTGCCCAGACAAGCTTCTCTTCATTAAAAACCTGCTCAACATCATTGACTTCGTGGCCATCTTGCCCTTCTACCTGGAGGTGGGTCTCAGTGGCCTGTCCTCCAAAGCCGCCCGGGACGTGCTGGGTTTCCTGCGGGTCGTTCGCTTCGTGCGCATCCTGCGGATCTTCAAGCTGACGCGGCACTTTGTGGGTCTGCGGGTGCTGGGCCACACTCTGCGGGCCAGCACCAACGAATTCCTGCTCCTCATCATCTTCCTCGCCTTGGGGGTCTTGATTTTCGCCACCATGATCTACTACGCCGAGCGGATCGGAGCCAAGACGTCCGACCCCACCGGCAGCGACCACACTCACTTTAAGAACATCCCCATCGGCTTCTGGTGGGCCGTGGTCACCATGACCACCCTGGGCTATGGTGACATGTACCCCAAGACCTGGTCGGGGATGGTGGTGGGCGCCCTGTGCGCGCTGGCCGGGGTGCTGACCATCGCCATGCCCGTGCCCGTCATTGTCAATAACTTTGGGATGTATTATTCCTTGGCCATGGCCAAGCAGAAGCTGCCAAAGAAGAAGAAAAAGCATATACCCCGTCCAGCCCCACTGGACTCCCCCACCTACGGCAAATCCGAGGAGAATTCGCCCCGGAACAGCACCCAGAGTGACACTTGCCCACTGGCAGTAGAGGAGGGGGTGACTGAGAGGAAACGGTCAGGTGAGATCCCAAGGGTGGGGCTGAGGGAGGGGGAGACCTCTGGGAGCTCTCAGGGCAGTTTGTTGGTCCCTGTGTCCCTGAGGATGGTGCAGGTGTGACCCCCAGCTCTGGGTGGGGCCTCTCAGGTGTGAGGGTGCTTGGGGAACAGGGCACTGCAGGTTGAATCCCCCATCCAGGCACAGGGGAAGGCCACCTGCTTTCCCAAAAGCCATATCCTTCCCTCCTGATGGCACAGATTAAGTCACTGTGGTGGCCTTCAAGGCATCCCTGCCTAACCCACCCCTCCCTCACAGTGACAGAGGTAAGGCCACTCACCTTACTCTCATGTTAGCCTGGTCATGCCCTTGGCACAGATTTTTCCTTTGCTTTCTCTCACCATAAATCAGGGTAACCTTCACCAAAATTGATAAATCCATGGACATTCCCTGGGGCTTGACCCCACCTCCTCATTCATCTGCTGGTAGACAGAATCCCTGCGGTGCTGCTCCAAATCCTCAGCAAAACCAGTCCCTGGACATTTCTCTTTTTTTGATCTCATGCACTGAGCTGAAGTTTGGGGGTTGGCCAGTCTTTCCTTAGGCTCAGCAGAAGGCACAGCCCCAGCTGTGGGCAGCTGTGGGGACCATCCCTTGGCTACCTTTGGAGATCTGTGCAAGCCCTGCCCCACTGTCAGTGCTGGCCATGGTGGCTGCTCTGCCCCCTTTGTCTTGGTGTGCTGCCAGTGGCACCTCTGGGGTGATGGAACAGGAGGCACCATGGTGGAGTTGTGTTCTGCACCAACACTGGGGTGTTTAACAGTGCTGGGGCTTCCCCTGCTGAGGAAACAGGGAGCTCTGGGTGCCCCAAACAGCTCTTTCCCTTTATAAATCTCCTTTTCCCACATGCCTGTGAATCCCATCTGCCCCAGGAGCCCTGGCAGCATGGAGCAGTCAGAGCCAGGAGCCCAGGCCAGGCCCTCACGTGGCAGAGCATCCTCTCAGCCAAGGAACCAGGGAGCCAGGGGACATAAATTAGCACTTCCCACCACCCCGAGCAGCCCGTTCCTCAGCAGTGTGAATTTTGGAGAGCTAATTCCCTCCAATTAGGGTGGGTGGATCTCACAAAACCTGGGGTGTTTCATCCCCAGCAGGTTTTATAACCCTCAGCAGGACTGGAGCTGCTTGGAATCATATCTGTGTTTGTCCTGTGTGACAGTGTTCAAAGGGGTCCCAGGATGAGGGAAGAGACGAGGATCTGACTCCATGTTTCAGAAGGCTTGATTTATTATTTTATGATATATATTATATTAAAACTATACTAAAAGAATAGAAGAAAGGATTTCATCAGAAGGCTGGCTAAGAATAGAAAAAGAAGGAATGATAACAAAGGCTTGTGTCTGGGACAGAGAGTCTGAGCCAGCTGACTGTGATTGGCCATTAATTAGAAACAACCATCATGGACCAATCCCAGATGCACCTGTTGCATTCCACAGCAGCAGATAACCATTGTTTCCATTTTATTCCTGAGGCCTCTCAGCTTCTCAGGAGGAAAACTCCTAAGGAAAGGATTTTTCAGAAAAGATGTCTGCGACAGGGGAGGGTCTTCTCTTCAGTGGTCCCCAAATGACGATCGTGAGGCAGATGAGGGAAAATTCAGACAGACTCTCACAGTTTGCCAGCTGCTGATGGGTCTGTGGCACCTCCCTCCCTGCAGACTCCAAGCAGAACGGGGAGGCCAACGTGGTGCTGTCGGACGAGGAGCAGCCGCTGTCCCCGGCGGACGAGGAGCAGCGGCCGATGCGGCGCTCCAGCACCCGGGACAAGAACAAGAAATCCTCCACGTGCTTCCTGCTGGCCACGGGGGACTTCTCCTGTGCAGCAGATGGAGGCATCCAGAAAGGTAAAACGGCTGGAGGTGTGAGCAGGACACGTGGAGGTTGAGTGTAGGTTTGTTGGGCTGACCCAAGACTGGTTCATCTCCATCCACCTGCCTGGCTGTCCTCTGCTCCCCAAACCCACATCTTCCTGCCCCTCCATCTGCTTCACCTCCATCCAACACATCTCTCCATGCTGGCTCCACATTTTGTGTTCTCCTCCCCAGTGTTCTCCCCCTCAGTCACCTCCGTCTCGGGTCTGTGACTCCCACTTGGGGTCTGTGACCTCCATTTGGGGTCTGTGACTCCCATTTGAGGTCTGTGACCCCTGTTTGAGATCTGTGACTCCCAGTTGGGATCTGTGACCTTCATTTGGGGTCTGTGACTCTCATTTGAGGTCTGTGACTCTCATTTGGGGTCTGTGACTCTCATTTGGGGTCTGTGACTCTCATTTGAGGTTTGTGACTCCCATTTGGGATCTGTGACCTCCATTTGGGCTCTGTGACCCTGGTTTTGGGTCTGTGACTCCCTTTTGGGGTCTGTGACTCCTGTCTGGGAACTGTGACTCCCATTTGGGGTCTGTGATTCCCCTTTGGGGTCAGTGACCCCGTGCTGGCTGCACTGCCCTCCCTGGGGGCGCAGTGCTCCAACCTCTGCCTCTCCAGCTCTTCTCCTTGGGTTTCAACCCCTCATTTCTGGATGGTGTGAGTGGGACATCTCTCCTGGGGACATGGTGAGGTTGTGACTGAAGGTGACCAAAAGGTTTTCAGTAGGATAAAAAAGCAAAAAACCCAGAGTCTTTTCCCCTGCTCTCCCCTGTGGTGGCTTTTGGTGGGTTCGAGCGTGGGGAGCTGAGATGTGTCAGTGCTGCCTTGCCAGCAGCTCTGGGCTGCCAGAAAGGCTCCTCTGGGCTTGGAACAGGAGCTGTGCTAAGTGTTGAGGTTTTCCATGGGAAACTGAGGGGGAGATGAGTCAGGAAAACACAAAACTCTTCTTCCCATGACAAAACAAAATCTTCTTCAACCTGGTCTGTAGGAGCGTCGGGGAGATGGATGGAGAGGAGAGATCTCTGCAGCCAGGGCCTGGAATTTGTGGGTTATTGCAAAGGGCCACGTGCAGGGACCTGCTGGGAGCTGCCAGCCACAGCTGGAGCAGGACTGAGAGAAGAGAGGGGGAGAGAGGATGAGAGAGAGAGAGAGAGAGAGTAAGGGAGTAAAAAGGTAAGAGAGTAAATGGGTAAGACAGCGAGGTTCCCGTTACAATACCATAAATCTTCTGTGCTGAATATTCTGATTCTCACTGACCAATCTAGTACAAGATACAAATCCTATAGCATTTCCATACAGCCTATAAGAATCATTACATTCCCACACTGTGTTACATTTTAAACCCTAAAAACTCCTCTTTGGGCCCCTTCTGCCAAGCTGGCAGGGTCTGCTCTGACCCTTGGGCCTGTCTGCAAGCAGAGGGTGTTGTTCCATCAGAAGGGGATCACCTTCAGCTGGCCACACCATTGTTTTCCAGTTGTTCAGTAACTGAGGGATCTCAAAGCTTGCTTTCATTTCAATCTCACTTATAGTTTCCATATTCTCAAAATCTTTTGCCAAACAATCATATTTATAAGGCTTTCCTGTTTCATCTTCCCCAACACTGGTCTCAGAGTTCTCTGCTCCTTTGCCCATCCCTCAGCACTCCAGCCCCAGAAAGGGTAAATCCAGAGCCCGAGAACCCAGCTGTATCCTGGATTTCTGGGATAACTCAGGGCAGCTCTGGGCTGCCAGAAAGGCTCCTCTGGGCTTGGAACAGGAGCTGTGCTAAGTGTTGAGGTTTTCCATGGGAAACTGAGGGGGAGATGAGTCAGGAAAACACAAAACTCTTCTTCCCATGACAAAACAAAATCTTCTTCAACCTGGTCTCAGAGTTCTCTGCTCCTTTGCCCATCCCTCAGCACTCCAGCCCCAGAAAGGGTAAATCCAGCCCCAAAACCCAGCTGCACCCTGGATTGCTGGGATAACTCCTAGGGCACAGCTCAGTTTCCCAGTTGTGCAGGGTTCTGTGTGTCCAGGGTGGTGTGGGATGCTGTAGCTGCAGAGCTGACCTACTTCTACCTCCCTGGAACCAAGTGCTGCCCGTTGCTCACAGGGAGCTGGGACCAGGCAGGAGCAGGGCTGATGTGCTGCATCTCTGAGCTGCTCCCCAGGACCTCTTGGTGCTTTGGAGAGCCTCAAGGGTTTGTTACTTTTGATGGGACACAGGGAGGTGTTTGGGTGCAATCACATTTATCAGTAGTAGGAGCAAGTTGGTTGTTTCCTCCTGGGAAATCAAAGATTCCCGTTGGCATTGCTGCTCAGCCTCAGAAAGAGAACAAAGAGGAGCAGCTCTGCTCATCCTTGGGGTGCCATCAAATATCTGCTTGAAATGCCTGATGTTTTTTCCCTGGAAGTGCCTTTTCCTGTGAGGTTGGTCCTGTTAATGTGGAGAGGGGAGAGAGGTTTAGTCCCACTCCAGACTGGGAGGGGGAATGCTGAGCTGGAGGGATGGAGGAGACAGACGAAAGCCAGAGCTGATTTTCCTCCTCAGCAAATGCTGAAGCCTGGCTTCAGCTGAGGCATTTGAATCTGGTCCCACTGAAGCCAGGAGAAGTGGAGCAGCTCTGAGAGTTGAGGATCCAGAGCTGCTTTCACTCACTCCCAAATCCCAGGAGATTTCTGTCCTTGTGTGGTGGCACAGCAGCTCTTTGAAAGGGCACTGTGGTGATGCTTCTTGGGGTGTTCTGGGGTCTCCCCTGCAAATTTCAGAGTGCTTTTACACTTCAAAACAGAAGCTGTGCACAGGTCACTCATCCCCATGTTGCTGGAATGATGCTGCACCTGGAGAAGGCTGAATCTGGTGTCCAGAGGTGCTTGAGACCTTTTGGGAAGGGGAACCTCGGTGCCCATGTCCTGCTTGGGTGTGGGACAGATGGTGGGAGGCCGTCCTGGGAGGTCAGGGCTGGCCTTGGGTGACCAGAGGTGTCCAGAGATGGCCAGAGGTGGCCAGAGATGGCCAGAGGTGACCAGAGATGACCAGAGGTGGCCAGAGGTGACCAGAGGTGGCCAGAGATGGCCAGAGGTGACCAGAGATGACCAGAGGTGTCCAGAGATGACCAGAGGTGGCCAGAGATGACCAGAGATGGCCAGAGGTGACCAGAGGTGACCAGAGATGGCCAGAGGTGACCAGAGATGGCCAGAGATGGCCAGAGGTGACCAGAGATGGCCAGAGGTGACCAGGGGGTGAAGCAGCCTCCAGCCAAAATCCGTTGGGAGCCGCAGAGGCGCCTCTTGCCTTGGTCCTGATTTATCTCCTGCTGAGGCTGTTTGTTCTGGTACTGGGATGTTGGCAGCTCTGCAAATTGAGATGAGCTTGGTTCTGAGCCCGACTCTCTGATGGCCATCTGTCAGATCCTGGGACAGGTACTGGTGTCTGTGCAAGCTGTGGAAATCAGGGGAGGGAGCTGCTTTGGGAATGAGCTGCAGATCTCAGCATCCATCGTGGTTTAACCCCAGCTCTGGGTTGGTCTTGTTGGGGCAGCTCAGAGAGGAGCTGCTCCTGCCCTTGGACCTGAGCCTGGAGCAGATTGAGCTGTGGATTCCTGTGGGGAATGTGTTT
Source organism: Molothrus aeneus (assembly GCF_037042795.1). Classification (NCBI taxonomy): domain Eukaryota; kingdom Metazoa; phylum Chordata; class Aves; order Passeriformes; family Icteridae; genus Molothrus; species Molothrus aeneus. The sequence goes on along the minus strand of NC_089669.1, from coordinate 5,022,765 downwards.
CTTGCTCCTGTGGCTGCCTGCAGTGGTGTTGCTCTGCTCCTGGCTGCCAGGGATGGCTTCAGAGCCTTTATCTCCCCTCAGCACTGGGGTCCTGCTCAGCCCTTCCCAAAAACGTGTCCTGCTGGCTCAGACACCCTGCCATGGGGCTGCCTTGGCATGAGAGCCCTGTCCTCTGCTTGGATGGAGGGACATGGAGGCAGGGAGAGTCCAGCCAGTGAGACTGGTGAGGGTGGAACCATGGAATCACCTGGGCTGGAAAAGAGCTCTACGAGTCCAACCTTCCCCCAGCACCTGGCCACTAACCCATGGCCCCAAGTGCAACATCTGTGTGTGTCTTAAAACACCCCAGCTCCTTTATCAGCACATTAACACGGCACAGCAGCAAATTTTGGCTCTGTAGAGCATGGTGCAGCTGATTTTCACTGTTGGTGTCAGTGCAGGGCTGTGAGTCTCACATGGCCTGAGCATGTGGGATGGGATCAAGCTGGGAACTCTCATGGGGGCATCCCCTGGAGTTGCCTGGCTGGGGGGGACTGAGGACCAGCCAATATTTGCACAGGGACACGACCCCACAGGAGCTGTGTCCCAGGCCTCTATCCCCAACCCCACAGGATCTGTGTCCCAGGCCTCTATCCCCAACCCCACAGGAAATGAGTGCCAGCCCTCTGTGTGTCCCCAACCCCACAGGATCTGTGTGCTAGGCCTCTGTCTGTCCCCATCCCCACAGGATCTGTGTGCCAGCCCTCTGTGTGTCCCCAACCCCACAGGATCTGTGTGCCAGGCCTCTGTCCCAACCCCACAGGATCTGAGTGCCAGACCTCTGTCTGTCCCCAGCCCCACAGGATCTGTGTGTCAGGCCTCTGTGTGTCCCCAACCCCACAGGATCTGAGTGCCAGCCCTCTGTGTGTCCCCAACCCCACAGGATCTGTGTGCAGGCCTCTGTCTGTCCCCAACCCCACAGGATCTGTGTGCCAGGCCTCTGTCTGTCCCCAACCCCACAGGATCTGTGTGCCAGGCCTCTGTCTGTCCCCAACCCCACAGGATCTGTGTGCCAGGCCTCTGTGTGTCCCAACCCCACAGGATCTGTGTGCCAGGCCTCTGTGTGTCCCCAACCCCACAGGATCTGTGTGCCAGGCCTCTGTCTGTCCCCAGCCCCACAGGAGCTGAGTGCCAGGCCTCTGTCTGTCCCCAACCCCACAGGAGCTGAGTGCCAGTCCCCTGTCCCAACCCCACAGGAGCTGAGTGCCAGTCCCCTGTCCCAACCCCACAGGATCTGAGTGCCAGTCCTCTGTCCCCAGCAGCATCACCTTCCTGGGCTTTGCTGCCTCCCTGCTCTACCCCATCCCTCTGGCACAGCTCCCAGCCTGTGCCTGTGTGAGCACTCAGAGCTGCAGGGAGCCCTGGGGTCACCCAGCACTCTTTTATTGGCAGCAAACCCGTTCCTAAAGTTCCTAGAACAATTCCAGGGACTCTGGGTAGCCCCAGGGTGAGGTTCTGGGGCACCAGCTCTGTTTATCAGCTGTGGCAATCAGCAGAGCACAACCCCCTTGTCCACTTGTGGCTTTATCTGGCCCTGGGTGTGGTGGGAGACCACGACAGCCTTGAGGGACTGAGTCTTGAGCTCCTTCCCAGGTGCTCGTGCCAGTGTGGCTTGGGATAAATTGATGGGGAGAATGAAGTGTTGGGCTTGGGGCGGGTTTGCCCCTGGTGCTCCATTGCTGAGGGTCCCTGGGGAAATCAAACATCTTTATGAAGTTCTGCCCCATAATGTGATGGTTGAAACATATTCAGAGTGAGCAGTGGGATTTTGACCCTGTTTCTGTGCCTGTTTGCACCTTTTCTGTTCAGAGTTTGGAGTGAGAGACAAAGCCCACCCCATAAACCCCATAAACCCCATAAACCCCATCAGCAGGGCCCTGTCTTGCTGGCAGCTCCCAGCAAACCCTGACCCCATAACACCTCCTGATGGGGCTGTTTGGGTCCTGGAGTTACCCCAAGCTTTCAGGGAATGCTTGGATTTCAGCACAGCTGCTTCCCACACTCAGGGAAACACATGAGCTCCTCCAAGAGCCTCAGCACACCCAGGAAAAGAGCAAGGAGAAGGAAAAACGAGTTTTTGGGAGTGTTGTGGGGAGCAGGGTGGTCTTTGCACCAGCTGCTGTGGGTGGGAAACTCCCAGCTCCCCCCAGCTCAGGGCTGTGCTCGTTCCCTCCTCTCTCTCTGGGTGGATCTGTGCCAAGAATAAATAAGGAAATTGCTCTTCTGCTCAGGCCTGCTGCTGCTCCTGCTTCCACTGCAGGGAGGGAAAGCTTTGCTGGAGTCAGCAACAGGTTTAGGCAGGTGCCTCTGCCCTCTGGACCTGCCTCTGCTGAAGAGCTGGAGCAGCTGAGTGTCCTCAGGGGGCTGAGGGGTGGGGAGGGGTTGGAGAATCCCTGCTGGCACTGGGAAAAACCCCAAAAAGGGGACAAGCCCCAGATTTGCAGAGGTAGTGAGTGCTCTGGAGCCTTTCCCAGGTGATGCTCCTGTCTCAGCACCCCCTTGGGAGTGTCTGAGGGTGATGCTGGGACTGCTCTGCTGTGGGTCTTGGATCCCTGATCCAAGCCCAAACCAGCAGAGCCCAAAGATGTGCCACGAACTCCTGGGCTGGGACACAGGGAGGGATTCCAAGCCTGGCACTGCTGAAGGAGCCATCCATCACCTTGTTTTTCTGCTGTCAGGAGCTGCCTCCCTCTGCTCCCCCCACACAAAGGCTGCTTCCCTGGTCCTCCTTGCTTTCCCTGGATCTCGCTGGTGCCTTGGGAAGGCTCAGGCTTGGCTGGGTTTGCTCAGCCAGGTGCTCCCAGGGAAGGTCCAGGCACAGGGACATTGGGCTCATCACAGCTGGGAGCATCATTAATTTTCCATGGTTTGGCAGCAGATCCAGGGAACAGACTCATCCTTAGCAGTGGTGCTTTGTGGATCTAAAAATCCAATTTTCAGTGCAAAGACTTTGTGTCTTCCCAGCAAGAAAAGTGGCTTTTGACCTGCGAGAACATTTCCTTGTTCAATAAAAGCTGGAGAAATTCCTGGCTTTTTGGGGGAGTGTGAAGTGTCCCCATGCTTAAAGAAACAGAAATATTTGCTCTTTAATGCATTTTTATGGAAAAGAATGAGCATGTCTACCTGCTCCTTTGCACACAGAAAGGTGTCAGCAGCAGCCTGCTGCTACAGGGGTGTAAAAAACAGAGCTGGGGGAATCACTCCTTCTAAATCCCATATTTGTTTGAGTTTTGCTGCTTTTCCCCGTCTGCTTCAGCCCACAAAATCCCCAGACTCATTCCTCATTCAGAGCAATTTGGGAAACAAAAACCCAACACCCTCCAAGAGCAATTTGGTCTCTCATTGATGACTCCGAGCCCTGGATTTGGCCGTGAAGGGCGTGGGAAGCTCTGCAGGAGCTGCTTGTCCCCAAAAATCCCTTCCTGAATTTTTTTAAGGGGGTTTGCTCAGGGTTGTGGGGCTCAGCCTGGTGCTGCCAGCTTTGTTCAGGAGGCTGCTGGGCTCTAACCTCTCTGTTTTCTTCCCCGAGGCTGTGGAAAGTCATGGAGCCTGAGCATTGCTTGTCCCCAAAAATCCCTTCCTGAATTTTTTTCAGGGAGTTTGCTCGGGGTTGTGGGGCTCAGCCTGGTGCTGCCAGCTTTGTTCAGGAGGCTGCTGGGCTCTAACCTGTCTGTTTTCTTCCCCGAGGCTGTGGAAAGTCGCGGAGCCTGAGCAGCATAGACGGAGGAGCAGCGCGCCGGGCTCCGCTGGCCTCCCGCTGCAGCTCCCCCTGCTCCCTGCAGCACCCCTGCTCCCCCGTGCCCTCCATCCTCTAAAGGACCTCGGGGGTCCCTCTGCTCCCCACCACGCCGAGCAGCCCCAGCTGGGACATCTCCATCCCCCACGAGCTGGTTCTGACCCCCTCCAGTTCCTCCATCACGTCTCCACTGAGCTTGTCTGGTGCCCATGTGGATGGACAGTCCAGGAGGAGGTGTTGGGGTGGTTTTCCCCCTCTTTGAAACCTTATTCATCCTGAATAAACCCTGCAATTCCCTCTGGTGTCGAGCCCTCCCTCCCGTGGGCCGTTTGTGTTGGGCTAAAGGGTGGTGGAAACACAAGGAGGACAAGTTGACTCATGAAATTATATCTCATTGTGCTGGGAATGGCTGAATTCATATATTTTAGGTTTTATTTTGTTTGGCTTTTTTAAAAGCAGCCTCAAGTTTCTGGAGGCAACAGATGAATAAACCTCTATTCCCTGCCCAGCAGTGGTTCCCCTCTTGTTTTGTGCCTTTTTCTGCCTAAATCCTACATTCTTTCTCCTTCCAACCTCAGGATGGGCCTGAGGGCCTTGGAAACCAGCCTTGAGATCCCCTGGAGGCTGGAGGGCCCTGGGAGAGGGGTCAGGGAGCACACAGAGGCTGGGATGTTAGGCATGGACACTCCCATGAGGAGCTGGGAAGTGGTGGCAAGAGGAATAAAGGTCCCTGGCAAAGCTGCTGCTGGTGTGGATTTGAGAGAGAGATTTGAGGCAAAATGATGCCTAAATAGATAGGGGATGAATCCTTGTTTGGGATGGACATGAGGTGGTGAATCCAGAGCATTCCCATGGGAATGAGAGCTGGGTTTGAGCCAGGCTCTCCCCATCCCTGTGAGGATGGGGCAGGAGAGTCAAACTCCCTGTGGCACTGCTGGTTTTTGCTCACCTGTATCGGTTTTTGGGATGATTTTGGATTATCTCAGGTGTCTTCCTGAACTAGAACGAACCCTTCACTCCCTGATCTCTGGCTCATTTCAATTCTGTCCAGCTCAGCCTCCCTGGAGGGGTTTGGTGGCTGCAAGGGGCTGGTTTGGGGTATCCAGCACTGCTCTTGAGCCCCCCTCGGTGCTCTCTTGGCCTCTTCCCTCACTCTGAGCAAGTCAGGGCTGGAGCCCGGGGTCTTTTCTGGGGAGGAGAGCTTAGATTTGGATGTGCTTGAAGAGCAAAGAGCCCCAGGAGCTTTTCTGGGGTCAGACCCTTCCCCTCCATCATGGCCAAACTGGATCTGGTGCTCAGGGAATGGTGAGGTTGGACTTGATGATCTTGGAGTTCTTTTCCAACTTTAAGGATTCTGTGATTCCATGGTCCCTGCACCTGAAGGAAGCTGGGATGGATTTTGGCAGATCCCACAACCAGGACCCTCCTGCTCCACACCAGGTTTCCCGTGCCTCAGTTTCCCTTGGTGTGGAGGAGGAGATCCCAGGAGGAGCAGCCAGCACATATCCAAGCCTCTCTGAGTTTATCCTTCCTTCCTTCCTTCCTTCCTTCCTTCCTTCCTTCCTTCCTTCCTTCCTTCCTTCCTTCCTTCCTTCCTTCCTTCCTTCCTTCCTTCCTTCCTTCCTTCCTTCCTTCCTTCCTTCCTTCCTTCCTTCCTTCCTTCCTTCCTTCCTTCCTTCCTTCCTTCCTTCCTTCCTTCCTTCCTTCCTTCCTTCCTCCCTCCCTCCCTCCCTCCCTCCCTCCCTCCCTCTTTTTCCTTTCCCTTCCCTTCCTCTTCCTTTTTTTCTTCCCTCCCTCCCTGTCCCAGCTGTGCAGGAGCCAAAGGGAAGAAGAAAAGAGAAGAATTTGGTGCCTGGGGATGGATGACAGGAGCTGGTGCTGGAGGCAGAATTGTTGTGGATTTGGGGAGGAATTGGGATGAGCTGCATCCATCCTGTGCTCAGGATGTGCCATCCTGGGCTCTGGTGCTGATCCATCCCTCACCAGCAGCACCTGGGTGTGTGTTGGGTGCAGCTGCATTCCCTGGGTTCCTGCAGCAGATGGAGGTTAACAGGGCAGGTTCATGAACCCCCCAAAATTCCATGAACTGGGCAAAGGGCTGGGAACAGCAGCACCATGCAGGTGCTTCCCTGGCTCATTCTTCCCTCTGGAAGCAGGAGGAGCTGGAATGTCCCCAGCCCCTATCAGAGGCAAGGCCACCCTCCATGGCTTCAGTGATGTTTAGGTCAGAAATGATTTATCCAAGGTCGTGAGCTGACTTTGGGGATGAGCCAGGTATGAAACCCTGGTTTTGCAGAAGAATCAGATCAAGGTGCTCAGACTTTAGAGTTTGAGTCTCTTGGGGGTAGAGGATTAAACCCAGAGCAGCCCCAGATCCCAGCAGATCCCACCCTCAGCTCCAAGGCCAGAGTGGTTTCTTGGGGTGGAAAACCTTTGGTGGACCCCCCAAAATCTCATCCCCACCAGAGCCAGGAGGGTTGGGCAGGAACTGCCACGGAGCTGGCAGGATGCAATTTTTAGCTGGGGCGTTATGCAACCCTGGAGAAGGGATGACTAATGTGCAAAAAGCTCCTCTAAAACAGCCCAGCCCCGAAAGGGAGATGGAGGGATTTCAGTGGGAGGCACCAAACTGCTGAAAAAGCCACCGCATCTTGTCCCTCTTCCTCCCCGCCTTCTCCTGAGCAGGATTTGGGGGATGCAGAGGGAGAAAACAGCTTGTTGTTATTTTTAGGTGGGGTCTGGGTTGGTTCTGGGGGCGACTTAGCACAGGTTAATCCCTGGGTAAGATTAGAAGAGGAGCTGTAGTGGATCAGAGCAGACCTGTAAATATCTCTGGAGGCCAGGTTTTTATCTCAAACAGTGGCCAAAATTGGCAGCCTGGAGAAGAGGACAAGAATAGAGCAGGAATATACGATACTTCCCCTGAATATCCTCGCAGGACTTATCTGTGTTTAGGGATCTGCTGGGAGCTCACGTTCCAGCCCAGGCTAAAGGCACCAAGAGAAAGCCAAATTGTTGGATTTATTCCCAAAAAACTGCATAAATCCTCAGGAGTTCAGCTGCCCCTGCCCAAGCCCGAAAATGGATTTAAAAAAAAATAACATCAAGGGGTGTGCAGTGATTGTGGGGCATGACAGCATGGAAATGGGGGATGGGATGGGATGGGATGGGGTGGGATGGGATGGGATGGGATGGGATGGGACGGGACGGGACGGGACGGGACGGGACGGGACGGGATGGGATGGGATGGGATGGGATGGGATGGGATGGGATGGGATGGGATGGGATGGGATGGGATGGGGTGGGATGGGATGGGATGGGTGTGCTGGGTCTCGTTCCTGGCAGGGAGATGGGATTGAGCAGGAATGCAGGGATGAGCATTGGGTGTGTTATAGGAATGTGTCCCTCACCTGTGGAGCAGGGGATGTGTCCTGGTGGATGTGCAAAAGTAATCACAGAGTCAGGGAATTGTTTGGGTAGGAAGGGACCTTAAATTCCATCCCATTCCAGCTCCTGCTATGGCAGCGACACCTTCCACCATCCCAGGCTGCTCCAAGCCCCATCCAGCCTGGCCTTGGGCACTGCCAGGGATCCAGGGGCAGCCCCAGCTGCTCTGGGCACCCTGTCCTAAGGCTTCCCCACCCTCCCAGGGACAGTGGGGTGCTCAGCAGTGTGGGACCCACAGATCTCCAGTGCCCCGTGTCCCTCTCCCCACCATGGGGACACGTGTGGTGCTCAGCAGTGGGGATGGGACCAGAGATGATGGAGCCATGGAATGGTTGGGTTGGAAAGGCCACGGGCAGGGACAGCTTCCTCTAGACCAGGCTGCTCCAAGCTCTGCCCAGCCTGGCCTGGAACACTCCAGAGGGGCTGGGTGACACCAGGCTGCCCTGGTGGCGTCCTCACATTCCTCTGCCCACTTTGGAACATGGATCAGCACTTTGGGGCAAAGATCGAGTCCCTGTGACCACCCACCCCTGTGCAAGGAGCCAAACCAGAGCAGCCTTTGGCTCAGGGAGATTTGGGAGCAGCTCCCTGCCCCAGCCTCAGCTCCTTCCTTCTCTTTTCCCCCTGGAAGTCTCACAGTCCAGCACTGCGTGGAGGCTGCACCATGATCCCAGCTTGCTTGCAAAGTATTAATTTTTATTGTTGCAACAACTGCTCTGTTTCTTGGGAGATGCCTGAGAGAGCTGAGGAAATAGAAAGGCCTGTCAGGCAGGCGGGCAGGAGGTGAAGATGTCAGGAGAGTAATTGCTCTACCCAGAAGGAGCCTGTTCCTGGCTTCCCCAGCTCTGCCAGGAAAAATCCTCACTGCTTATTTGATGACAATAAAGAAAAACAGAAAATAAATAGCAACCCCATGGCTTGCCCGTGCTGAGGAGGAACAGGGAGAGCAGAGGCAGATGCAAAATAGGATGCAGAGGAGCTTATAAATAGGAGCCTCCCAGCTCCCAGTCTGTTACTTCCTTACCTCCACCCGGGCAACTGAGCCCAGCATTTTACCCATGGAAAAGGTAAATGGGGGCTCAGAAAGGATCTGTGAGCTCCTAGGAAGAGGGTGACACTTCCTCCTCTGTGGGACAGGCAGGGCCAGGGGACCTGCTCACATTCCAGGCTAAAGGCACCAAGAGAAAGCCAAATTGTTGGATTTATTCCCAAAAAACTGCATAAATCCACAGGAGTTCAGCTGCCCCTGCCCAAGCCCGAAAATTTAAAAAATAACATCAAGGGGTGTGCAGTGATTGTGGGGGCATGGCAGCATGGAAATGGGGGATGGGATGGGATGGGATGGGATGGGATGGGATGGGATGGGATGGGATGGGATGGGATGGGATCCATGGGATGGGATGGGATGGGATGGGATGGGATGGGATGGGATGGGATGGGATGGGATGGGATGGGATGGGATAGGGTGGGGTGGGATGGGATGGGATGGGATGGGATGGGGTGGGATGGGATGGGATGGGTGTGCTGGGTCTCGTTCCTGGCAGGGAGATGGGATTGAGCAGGAATGCAGGGATGAGCATTGGGTGTGTTATAGGAATGTGTCCCTCACCTGTGGAGCAGGGGATGTGTCCTGGTGGATGTGCAAAAGTAATCACAGAGTCAGGGAATTGTTTGGGTAGGAAGGGACCTTAAATTCCATCCCATTCCAGCTCCTGCCATGGCAGGGACACCTTCCACCATCCCAGGCTGCTCCAAGCCCCATCCAGCCTGGCCTTGGGCACTGCCAGGGATCCAGGGGCAGCCCCAGCTGCTCTGGGCACCTGTGCCAGGGCCTGCCCACCCTCCCAGGGAACAATTCCTGCCCAATATCCCATCCATTCCTGCCCTCTGGCAGTGGGCAGCCATTCCCCCTTCTCCAAAGTCCCTCTCCAGCTCTCCTGGATCCCCTTTAGGCCCTGGCAGGGGCTCTGAGCTCTCTCTGGAGCCTTCTTCTCTCCAGGTGAGCACCCCCAGCTCTCCCAGCCTGGCTCTAGATCAGAGGGGCTCCAAATGCTCCTGATGCTGGAGCCAGGGCTGGGCCAGCTCTGCAGGTGGGGTCTCACCTGAGCAGGGCAGAATCCCCCCCTGCCCTCCTGCCCAGGCTGGGGGATCACCTGGGGGTCCAGCACACGTGGCTGGGGAATGCTGAGCTGCTCCAACACCCCCAAATCCTCCTCCTCAGGGCTGCTGTGCCAGAGCAGAGCAGAGTGGGGCCAACCCAAACATTGTGCTGGCACAGCTGGCACAGCTGGCACAGCTGGCAGCCCCCCCAGCAGCACTTCAGGCTGTTTGAGGAGATGCTCCCAGTGAGAGGGCAGGACTGGGTGAACTCCCCATGAGGTGAAATTTGGGGGCGATGGCTCTGAGAGCAGCACAGCAAACCTGGGGGTATTTGGAGCTGAGCTGTGCCAGGCTGTGCCAAGCAGCCTGCCTGGCTCAGGGCAGCACTCTGTGGAGGGTGGTGGCAGATCTGCAGCCAAAAATAGGCTTGAGGAAAGGGTAGCACATCACTGAGGGGCTGTGAGGGTGAGAGCAGAACAGAGCTGGCACCCAGAAGCCAAGACAGGAGGGCTGTTTGCTCATGGTGCCTTTGTCTGGGGGACAAAAAGAAAATAAAATAAAAAATCTGAGCTGTTGTTATTTATTTTTAGTCGTGCTAATTTTTTTCCTAGGCTGGGAAGTTGCTTTCCAAGGCAGGTCCCTGGAGGCTGTGGGCAGCAGGTCTCGAGCTCACACACAAAATGGCTTTGAACAGGGAGGAGGAGATGGGAGTTAAAAGCCAAGTCGTGCCCCTGGTAAATCAATCGACCTGATGGGGAATGTTTCTAGCAGGACACAAACCCTGCCAAGAGCTTTTAGCTGCTTGCAGGAGTGACTGAAGCAAGAGCTGGGGTCTTTTTCAGCAGCTGCTGCCTGTGTGGGCACTGCTGGTCCCCAAATTGCTGCAGGGGATTGTTGTTGGGTCCCCAAACTGTTTTGGCTTTGGAGGTGGGGAGCTCTCCTGCCAGCTCAGGGAGGAAAACTCCTTCAATCCCTGGGAGTTTTATGGGATGTGAGGTTTGAAAAGCCTCCATGCCTGGGCATTGCTCACGCAGTGCTGCTCCATGGAGAAGGAAACCTTTATTTTGTGGGAAAGGAGGAGTTTTTGGAGCTGTGTTGGGTCAAACTCACGAGCAGGAGCTGGGGGTGAGGTTTAAAGCAAAATTCCATGGCTTATCAGGTGGATCAGGAGCTGTCTCCCTGCCTGACAGCCCCTTGCCTGGAAACTGGGCCCTGGCACATGGGGAGAGGTGGGGGGGTGACTCAGAGCTCCAATCAATGATAATTAATTCAATGATAACAAATGAGAGGGAGAGAGGGAGAAGAAAAAAACACGGAGAGATTAATGCACCAGGCTTGGCTTTGGGACATCTGGTTTGGGGTTGGCTTGGGAAGTTTTGGGCAAGAGCAGCTTTCTGGGAGGAGAGGATTGAGAGGGATGTGGTGAGGGTGATGCTTTTCCCCTGCTTTTCATTTGTACCCTCAAAATCACCCTGATTCCATGCATGCTTTCTCGTGGAGAATCATTTCCCAAGTCTCCATCTCTGCCACCATCCTGAGGCTTTTTGAAACCATTTTTCCCTGACTTGCAGATGCAACAGCAGCATTTTATCCCTCTGAAAAAGCCCCCTTTACTTTGTGGTTACTCTGGGGTCCCCTGGAAGCTCAGTGTCCCTCTCCCTCTCCTATTCCTCCCCCTACACAGCTCATGGAAGCAAATCTCTAATTCTGTGTTTAATGTTTATGTCTTTAATTGCAGATTCCTGCCAGGACACCCTCGCTTCCAGTTACCCCCAGGGTGAGGTGGTCACCTTCTCCTGAGCCCCAGCTGGCTGCAGGCAGTGCCCTGGCCAGGGATGCCTTCCCCAGGGGATCCCTCCCCAAGGTGGGAGGAGGCTCTCCCTGGGGCCAGGGGATGCTCTTCCTAAGGCTGAAGGATGCATTCCTCCAGGGATGCTCTCCCCAAAGCCCAGGGATGCTCTCCCCAAGGCTGGGACATGCATTCCTCCAGGGATGCTCTTCCCAAGGGAGATGCTCTCCCCAGGGCTGAGGAATGTCCTCCCCAAAGCCCAGGGATGCTCTCCCCAAAGCTGGGACATGCATTCCCCCAGGAATGTCCTCCCCAAAGCCCAGGGATGCTCTCCCCAAGGCTGGGACATGCATTCCCCCAGGGATGCTCTCCCCAAAGCTGGGACATGCATTCCCCCAGGGATGCTCTCCCCAAGGCCCAGGGATGCTCTCCCCAAGGCTGGGACATGCATTCCCCCAGGGATGCTCTCCCCAAAGCTGGGACATGCATTCCCCCAGGGATGCTCTCCTCAAAGCCCAGGGATGCTCTCCCCAAGGCTGGGACATGCATTCCCCCAGGGATGCTCTCCTCAAAGCCCAGGGATGCTCTCCCCAAGGCTGGGACATGCATTCCCCCAGGGATGCTCTCCTCAAAGCCCAGGGATGCTTTCCCCAAAGCTGGGACATGCATTCCCCCAGGGATGCTCTCCCTCAGGCTGGGACATGCATTCCCCCAGGGATGCTATCCCCAAGGCCCAGGGATGCTCTCCCCAAGGCTGGGACATGCATTCCCCCAGGGCTGCCCTTCCCAAGGAGCTTTCTCTCCCCAAAGCTCCATCCCCTGGGGGGTGTTGGCAGCTGGGTCCCCCCAAGAGGTGCCACAGAGCAGCAGGGCTGGGGGGAGGTTGGGGACAGCCCCATTCCCCTTCCTGGTGCCAGCCCTGCCACGGCCACGCTGCCCCTGCACCCCCTGGGCTGCCCCCTCCCCTGCCCACGCTTCTGGCTGCACCTCACCCTGCACATCTGGAGATCCAGCTGCTCACCAGGGCATCTCTGCACCGTGCCCTGACCCCTCCGGCATCACACGGACACTGGGACCTCCTCCAGGCACTCCAGGGGGACAAAAGCTCCGCTCTGGGTGCCCCTCCAGGGTGACAAAGGCTCCACTGAGGGTGCCACCCCAGGTGCCACAGGCTCCACTCTGGGTGCCACTCCAGGGTGCCAAAAACTCCGCTCTGGGTGCCACCTCAGGGTGCCAAAAGCTCCACTCTGGGTGCCACCTCAGGGTGCCAAGGGCTCTACTCTGGGTGCCACTCCAGGGTGACAAAGGCTCCACTGAGGGTGCCACTCCAGGGTGCCACAGGCTCTGCTCTGGGTGCCACTCCAGGGTGCCACAGGCTCCTCTGCAGGTGCCACTCCAGGGTGCCAAAAGCTCCGTTCTGGATGCCACTCCAGGGTGACAAAGGCTCCACTGAGGATGACACTCCAGGGTGTTAAAGGCTCTGCTCTGGGTGCCATTCCAGGGTGCCACAGGTTCCATCCTGGGTGCCACTCCAGGGTGCCACAGGCTCTGCTCTGGGTGCCACCATGGCCCCCTCCCACAGGTGCTGGTCCCAGGGGCACGGGGGGGCCCAGAGGAGGGGTTGGGGTGCAGGGATGGGGATGGCAGCAATAGGAGAGCGAGGTGTGGGGATCCCTGGAGGGGTCAGGGTCCTTCCAACGCTGTTCCATATCTCTGTGACCAAGGCAATACTACTCCTGTCCGTCTGTCCTGTGCGCATGCCTGTCCAACGTGTAGAGTTCCAATAAAGTCATCCATGAGCTGAGTCAGCTCCCCTACCCCTCCTGCCTCCTTGCCTCTGGCTCTCCATGGAGAATGAGACCTTATTTTGTGGGAAAGGAGGAGTTTTTGGAGCTGTGTTGGGTCTGCGGGGTTGAACTCATGAGCAGGAGCTGGGGGTGAGGTTTAAAGCAAAATTCCGCTGCCCTCTGTGTGCCCAGGGAGTCCTGTGCCAGCCCTGGCTGTCCCTGGAGGTAGGAATGGGGATTTTGGCCACGGAATTGCCTGGATGATGCCTGGATAACCTCGAGGGAGGGGACAGCCCTGGCACTGTCACTGAGCAGGACCCACCATCAACAGCCAGGGCCTGGGGCTGGCCCTGGGCACCCTGGCACTGCAGTGGGAAGGAGGCACAGGAGCCCTCAGGGAGCTCCAGTGCAGCTGCACAGAGCTGGGGGTGACACTGGGGACCCTCAGCTTCCCCAGCACCACCTGGCCCTGGCTGGGATTCTTCCTCCCTGCTCTGCTCTCGTGAGATCCCATCTGGAATGCTGCATCCAGCTCTGGTGCCCCCATCAGTAAAAGGATGTGGAACTGTTGGAGCAGGTCCAGGAGAGGCCATGAGCTTGATAAAGGGACTGGAGCAGCTCCCCTGTGGACGCAGGGTGGGATGGCTGGGGCTGTTCAGCCTGGAGAAGAGAAGGTTGTGTGGAGACCTCAGAGCCCCTTCCAGGACCTGAAGGGTCTACAGGGAAGATAGAGGACAACTGTTCATCAGGAACTGGAGTGAGAGGACAAGGGGCAATGACTTAAGGCCAAAAATGGGAAATTTAAGTTTGATTTTGGGAAGGAATTGTTCTCTGTGAGGGTGGGCAGGCCCTGGCACAGGGTGCCCAGAGCAGCTGGGGCTGCCCCTGCATCCCTGAGAGTGTCCAAGGCCAGGCTGGACAGGGCTTGGAGCAACCTGGGCTAGTGAAGGTGTCCCTGCCATGGCAGGGGTGGCACTGGATGGGCTTTGAGGCCCCTTCCCACCCAAACCAGTCTGGGATCCTGGGACTCCATGTTGTGGCTGAGCTCCTTGTTTTCCCACACAGCTTGGAGAGGAGCCCACGCTGCAAAGCCCAGGGCAGAATCATCTCCGTGACCTCCTCATGACCTCCTCATGACATCCCTGTGACATCCCTGTGACCTCCTCATGACCTCCTCATGACATCCCTGTGACATCCCCGTGACATCCCCATGACCTCCTCATGACATCCCTGTGACATCCCTGTGACCTCCCTGTGACATTCCTGTGACATCCCTGTGACCTCCCTGTGATATCCCTGTGACCTCCCCATGACATCCCTGTGACCTCCCTGTGACCTCCCTGTGACACCCCTGTGATCTCCCCGTGACCTCCCCGTGACCTCCCTGTGACATTCCTGTGACATTCCTGTGACCTCCCTGTGACATCCCTGGCTGGGGGAAGGCCCTGCAGAGCTGCCCCCAGCTCTGGCCAGCAGGGAGGAGACACCAGCACTGCTGGGGCCACCTTTGGTGTCAGAGGGAGCACCAGGATGGTCCTGCTGAGCTGCATGGGCCACCCTGACCTCATCCCTGACTCCAGGGCTCATCTTTCACACCCTTTTGGGGCTGTGCCCTCCCAGAGCCCTTGGAGAACTGCAAGGACCTGGCACAACCCTGGATGCTCCAAATCGCTGCTGCCATCAGCTGAGGGGTGCAGCTGACACCTCCTCTGGAGATCTGAGACCTCCTCTGGAGATCTGAGGCCTCTTTTGGGGCTCCACATTTGACAACAACATGAGGTCCTTTATTTGGGAGTGGTGGTGTGGGAAGAGCCTGGGATGGGTAAAACCAGTGAGGGAACTGAAGAGGAGCCCAGAGGCTGGGAAGAAAACATTCCCAAATGTGAGTGATCAGTGGCAGGGGGCCAAAGAGCAATTACAGAGAGAGGAGAGAGCCTTTCCAGAGGAGGCTTCGCTTCCTGCTGGCCTGCAGAGCCCTGGGGAGAGCCCTGTGGTGCTGCCCGTGTGCCAGGGATGGATCACAGGGACCCTGCTGGGTGCCAGGGCTGGCTGAGAAGGGGCCTTGGTCAGGGTGTGCTGAGCCCTGCATGCCCCAGGTCCTGTCAGGGGTGTTGGTCAGTGTAGGGGTGTCGGGGGGTAGGAGTGGGGATGGATGGAGAGGAGAGATCTCTGCAGCCAGGGCTTGGAACTTGGGGTTATTGCAAAGGGCCTGGGTGCAGGGCCCTGCTGGGAGCTGCCAGCCACAGCTGGAGCAGGACTGAGAGAAGAGAGGGGGAGAGAGGATGAGAGAGGGAGAGAGTAAAAGGGTAAGAGAATAAGGGAGTAAAAAAAGTTAAGAGAGCAAGGTTCCCGTTACAATACAATAAATCTTCTGTGTTGAATATTCTGATTCTCACTAACCAATCTAGTACAAGATACAAATCCATACAGCCTATAAGAATCATTACATTCCCACACTGTGTTACATTTTAAACCCTACAAACTCCTCTTTGGGCCCCTTCTGCCAAGCTGGCAGGGTCTGCTCTGACCCTTGGGCCTGTCTGCAAGCAGAGGGTGTTGTTCCATCAAAAGGGGATCACCTTCAGCTGGCCACACCATTGTTTTCCAGTTGTTCAGTAACTGAGGGATCTCAAACCTTGCTTTCATTTCAATCTCATTTATAGTTTCTATATTCTCAAAATCTCTTGCTGGGCAATCATATTTATAAGGCTTTCCTGTCTCATCTTCCCCAACAGGTCAGGGTGTGCCAGGCCCTGCATCACCCAGGTCCTGTCAGGGTGTGCTGAGCCTGGCATGCCCATGTCCTGTCAGGGACAGGGAACACTTGGAACACTTCAGCAGAGCTCAGCACCTGCCCAGGGTGCCCTCAGGTGACCTTGAGGGGACAGGAGCCTCCCCTGAAACGGAGAATGTAAACCCTCCTCACCCCTCTGAATTGCTATAAATTTTAAATTCAGGGGCTCTCAGGCAAAAATGTGGGAGCAGGAAATAACAGTTCTCTAATAGGGAAGAAAATAAAAGGATAAAATAAACAATGCAATAAACCAAACCAACACTGCCAGAGTCAGAACCCAGCCTGACACCCTGTGGGTCAGGCTGCTGGCAGCAGAACCATTGGAATTGTGGCTCAGCCCTCCTGCAGTGTCAGGGCTGGTTCTGCTGGAGCAGGGATCCTGGAGAAAGGTGCAGTCTCTGCCTCTGAAGATCCAGTGGCAGAGGCAGCTGCTGTTCCTCTGGGCAATCCAGTGCAGAAGCTGTGCTGGTGTTCCAGAATCTCCAGATTCTATCCAGGTAGGAATGCTTGGCTCCTCCCTCTGGGCTCACATCTCCCAATGGGATGCTGTAGTTCTTATCAGCCATGCAGGGACATTCAATGGCTGTTATCAGCAGGTGTCCCCTCCCGAGGGAGGAGTGATTGTGGGAGAGATAAGGAAAACTGCCCATGAACAGAAGACAAAAATAGAATCCATCTTGCCTTGCAATCTGGGACAAGAGCAACAATTCCTGGAGGGAGCAGAAATCCCAAAGGGGAGCAGGAAGGTCGGTTTATCAGAGGATTCCAAACCTTTTCTGGACCCAGGCATCTTCCCCCTCACTGGGCAGTGCTCCTGGCACTGATGATCCTCAGCTCTGGGCGGTCCCAGGCATGCCCGGCCCAGGCTGGCAGGGTTTGGGGTTCTGTCAGTGCCACCGCTTGTTTGGAGCTGCAAGACTTGGATTGCAGAGCTTTTGGCACGACTCTGCTGCTGGCCCGGGTCCCTTGGCTCTCCATCCCTCTAGGTGTGAATCCAGCCAAGTGGGAGAAGGGAGACAAGGGATGAGGACAGAGCCTGGCATGCCCTGACACCAGCCCCTTTCTCTTCCCAAATAAAAATCACCATTTCCCCCATCATCCCAGAGCATTTTTATTTCCTTTGCTTTATTTTTGAAGCCAAGGAGACACATGGAGCACCTGGGGACACAGGGCTGGGAGGGAGCAGGGCAGAAAGGCCCCGTGGGGGGGGGACAGTGACAGCATCCCTGGCTCGGGCATGGGATTAACCAGCAGGTGCACTTAAAGGAATTTTAATCAACAAAAGATGGGGCTGTCAGTGAAAACAAGTGCGAGGCTCTGGGGCACCAGGCCAAGGGATGAGAGCAGGGTTTTTAATCTAGGAAAGTACCTGCTGGGAGGGAACAGCCTGGATGTGGCTGGGGAAGGAGCTGCAGGCAGCCAGGGAAAACCTGAGCTGTGAGAGGCTTTCCCCCAGAGCCAGGCCCCCCCTGCAGTGGAGCTGGTGGGGAAAGGGATGGGTGCTTTGTGTGGGGTTGTTGGGATCCTCCACAGCTGCTTTGTGCCCACTTCTAAGTGGAGATGTTTGATCAGCCCTTTCAGATGGGGAGATTTGGTGGGGGGATAAAGAGGGGCAGTTTTCCCTCTGATGGATGTGGGATAAGGCTGGAGCAAAGCCTGGGGGAAGGGCAGAGGAGCTGAGCATCCAGCTGTGAGCAGGAAGGGCCAGCTCTGGGCAAGGAGGGGCTTCAGAGCTTCAGGAAGGGCCAGACCATGGGGAGCACCCTAAATCCCACCCTGGGCAGGTGAAAATCCCTGCATCCCTCTCAAACTGCACTCCACGTGGTGAAGGCCGCCCTGGCCTCACATCACACTCACCTTGGGGATTTTGGGAGGGGGAGGTTCCCTGGGGCCAGGTGTGACTCCTCCTTCCCACTGCATACCTGTGAGAGATGAGGAGTTGATTCCTGCTCTGATCCCAGCTCTGAGCTGAGGACAGCTGTGCCACAGCCTGGGGGCTGCAGGGGGCTGAACTGGGAGCACTGGGCAGGTTCTGAACCCCCCCAGAGCAGCTCCCAAGCCCCTCCACATCTCTGGTGCAGTTGAGGTCATTTGCCACGGCTTTGGAGCGAGGATGGTGAAGGTAAGGATGTGATTCAAGGTTCCTGTTCAGTTTGGGATCAGTGGGATCCTATGAACCCTTTTCCCCTTTTCCCCATCCAGCCTCGTGTGCTGGATGTATCTTGGCATCAGGTGGGGGCCCCTGCCCCAGCTCGGGGTGATCAGAGACCCCTGGGTCCAGCCTCTGTCCAGCTTCCTGGAACCTTTATTCATGGAACAGAATTATGGAATTGTTTGGGTTGGAAGAGACCTCAAAGCTCATCCAGTGCCACCCCCTGCCATGGCAGGGACACCTTCCCTGCCTCAGGCTGCTCCAAGCCCCATCCAGCCTGGCCTTGGGCACTGCCAGGGATCCAGGGGCAGCCCCAGCTGCTCTGGGCACCTGTGCCAGGGCCTGCCCACCCTCACAGGGAGAATTCTTTCCCACTATCCCATCCATGCCTGCCCTCTGGCAGTGGAAGCCATTCCCTGTGTTCTGTCCCTCCATCCCTTGTCCCCAGGCCCTCTCCAGCTCTCCTGGAGCCCCTTTAGGCCCTGGAGGTGGCTCTGAGCTCTCCCTGGAGACTTTCCAGGCTGAGCACCCCCAGCTCTCCCAGCCTGATCCAATCCCGATCCAATTTGATCCCACCCCAATCCCATCCCGATCCCAGCCCGATCCCATCCCGATCCCAGTCCGATCCCATCCCGATCCCAGTCCGATCCCATCCTGATCCAATCCCAATCCCATCCTGATCCCAGCCCGATCCCAGCCCGATCCCAGTCCGATCCCATCCTGATCCCATCCTGATCCCATCCTGATCCCAGTCCGATCCCATCCTGATCCAATCCCGATCCCAGCCTGATCCCATCCTGATCCCACAGAGATCTCCAGCTGCTGAACCCAGAGCGTTCCCTGACTGCAGCATCCCTGCACGTCCCCTCCCCAGGGATGCTCCAGGTTCTCAGTTTTAGTGTTGGGCCAGAGGATTTTGGGGTGGAGGGGAAGGGCTGGGGGTGCTCAGTGTGCCCAGTTCCCACTCTTCTAATGAGATGCAGTCTAATAAATAACTCAAGCCCCAAACAGAGTTTATTTATCACCCAGGAATGAGCAAGCCTTGCAGGCTGGTTTTGGCCAGGCCATGCCTGCCTTGCACAGATTTATTTTATTGCTCTGGCTACTCAGAGCCAATGGCCTCAATCCCATCCCTGCTGGAGGGAGATCTTAGAGCCCACAAAACCTGACCTAAGATGTTCTTTTTTTCCCTCATCCCTGCTTTGCAGTATTGTAAGATGTGTTGAAAAGCCAGATAAGCCAGGGAGAGGCTTAGGAGGGGTGCCTGGGCTTCTGGGAATGGCTGAGCCCTGAAATGGTTTCTACTGGGAAACAGGCTCTTCCCACCGTGAGCAGGGCAGGGGGGAATTTTCCACTGCAAAACCCCATTTATCACCCACCCTAAATCTTCTGGCTGTGAGCTGGGGATGGCATTTTTCCTGCTTCGCTAGGTCCTGGCAGAAAGGAAGGTTTAAAGCAGCATCCTGGGAATGCCTCCTGTGTCCCCCACAGCTGCAAGAAAGACAAATGTAAAAATGCAGAGTTTCCCTAGAAAAATCAATCCCAGCTCTGCACCCAGCTGCTGGAGCCACCACAAAGCCACTTGGATGTGGGTTCACACCTTGCCATGGGCTTTTGAGAGCCTTATAATTAGGAGGCAGCACTAATGAGGGTAGGAGAGTTTCCTTGATGGGGTATTGCAGGACAATGCCTGATCCTGGCTCCTGGCACAGCTGGGAAACCTGGATTCACTCCCTGCTCTTGAGCAAGCAGGCTCGTGCCTCAGTTTCCCCATCTGGGTGTTCTCTCCCGGGGAATGCTGAACTGCTGAGAGAATGTCTTTAGGAAAAAAAAAAAATTAAGGAGGTGTTTGTGTATTCTGCAAAAAGCAGCTCTGGGAGTCAGCTGAGGACACTCCCAGCTAATTGGGAGGGGAGAGCTGGGTTTTATTTCCCTATTAGAGCCCCGGGAAGGCTGGGCTGGCACAGGGCTGTGGGCACAGCGAGGGGCTGGCAGTGCCCACACCCCCAGGGCCCCTTTTGCTGCACCTCAATGTCTTTTTCTTGGAGGGATGGCAGGAGGGAGAAGGAAAAACACGGTGCCAGCGTGGCAGCAAGGTTACCCCTCCCTCAACTGTCCCCAGCCCCCTTGGTGGGGACAGTTGGCTCCTTCCCAGCCCATGTCAGTGCCACGCACAGAGAACACAGCGCTCCTCCCAGCCAGCTGGGGACCAGGGAAAACCTTGTTTTCCTGCTTTTACACTGGGAAAAGGGCATCTTGGAGAGGTGCAACAAAGCCCCAAGGACCCGTCTGCTGCCTCCAGCAGCTCCTTCTCCATCCCTGGAGCGGGGATTTGCTGCTGCACCTCGAGGGCTGAGACCCCACTCCCTTTCATTTCCTTCCCCCATCCCTTCTATTTTAGCTGATTCATGGAATTCTGCTCTGGCAGCAGCGTGTTGCTTTAAGCTGTTTACTCGAGTTCAGGAGGCGACAGCTCACGGGGTATTTTTAGCTCTCCGGGTAGCGGAGCGGGATTAAAATGCAGTCAGTGTTACAGACGCTGGGGCTGAATCAGTATTCCTGCACAAGCCTCTCCGTGCCAGCCTTCTCCATTGAGTGTCTGAAAAACCCAAGTTTCCATGGAGACCCAGCTCCAGGGCAACCCGTTTTCCTTGCAAAAATAATGATGATAATAATAATAAAAAAAAAAAATAAAGAAAGAAATGCGGCAGGTAGAGAGCGGGTGCCAGGGCTGGACGTGGGGTGGTGGTGGCTGGAAACCCCAATTCCTTCCTGCTGGGGTGCTGGGGCCGGGGGTGTGGGTGGGAAATGCTGGTGAAGGTGGTTGGGTGTGGGCTGTGCTGCTCGATCCACCCCATGGCCCTTTTTGGGGTTTTTGGGGGCTGGGTGTGCTCCCCTGGGGGGTTCTGCTGTGCAGGAAAGGGGCAATGTGGTGCCGAGGTTGGGTTGGAATGGTGGAAACAGGAATTGTTACCCCATCTCCAGGAACTGAATGAGCCAAATCAGGAGATTCTCTTACCCATGTTGGATCTGTGGTGTCTTCTGCCTCGAGGCATCTCTGAAAGGGCTTTTTTGGGGCAGGTTTGTCTCCAGCCCAATGTGTGGGAGCAGAAATGCCCTCAGAGGACACGAGGATGAAGGTGGTGGCCCAGGGTGACACCACAGGGCTGTCTTGTCTTGGTTTGCTTGTTGGCCAACGTAGAGACATCAACCATGAGACTCTCCCATGGAGAAGAGACCAAAATGTTGGGTTCTCTGTTATTTTCTAGCTTGGCACATTTCCCCCTTCATCCCCCTCTCCTGCTGCATCTTCCTTGGTAATTTGGAGGGAAAAAAGAGAAAATTCTTCATTCTTGCAGGAGTTTTCTCTAACTTCTCCTGCCTGTGGTCAGGACTTACCCCAGCTGGTGCAGTGACAGTGTTGGGTGGCAAAGCAGGAGAAAACCCAGTGCTCCCAGTGTGGAGAAGATTCAGCAAGAGGGACCCACCATGAGATGGCTGTTTGGTTTTCCCAACAACCACAGCATGATTGGCCTGGGGACTTATCCAGTGGCTCTCTTGGAGACCCTCCTTGGTGGGGATGTGGGCAGGGATGAGATGCTGAACACAGGAGCTGATCTCTGCTCGTGCAGCTCCAGCACTGGGGTTGTGCCTTGGGATGATTCCCAAATGAGCCCACTGAGATCCAAACTGGAGCCACAGCATCTCCTGCCAGTTGTTTTCCCCCTGCTATGGTGGGATTTTTCCATGTGGTGACCCAGCATGTGGAAACCTCGAAAACCTGACCTGGAGCCACTTGTAGCTGCCCCAAGGGAGGCTGAAAAGCGTGATGAGATTGGGGACAAAGCAGAGACCAGCTCCTGGTCAGCCCCAGCACTGCCTCCCTGCACAGGAATGCTGCATCTGCAGGGACAGTGACATGGAAATGCTGGGCAGGATGGAGCAGGGATGGAGCATCTCTGGGGGGATGAGCTGCTCCCAGGAGCAGAAGGCTCCCCAGACCCAGATGTCCTGGTGAGGACAGGTGGGATGCAAGGAGAGGTGGAAGCTGCAGACAGACACGAGCCACCAAAGCTCTGGTGCAATCAGGCACTTCAAGGCCACGTTGTTCACAGCACAGTTCATTATTTTGATTTTCCAAACCAGTCATGAGCAGCCGCGGTTGAACAAATTGCTCCATTTTCAAAGCAGAGTTTGTGCTTTGCCATCCATTACCTGGGGAAAAATCCTGAAATCCCATCTGTGGAGAAGCTTCCTCGCTTTCTCAGAGGTGTTTTCATTAGAAGAGCAATGGGTGTTTAACATCCCGTGTCCTCCGAGCCAAATCCAACTCACAAACTTGTACCAAACCAAATGATTTTTGCTGCAGCTCCTCTCAGCCTGATTGATTAACATTCCTGCCCAAGCAAAGAAAATGTCCTGTGGAAAGGCTTCTTTTGATCTAAAAACTGTTGTCATCGGCTTTTTTTAATTGAGAACCACTTCCACTGGCACTAATAGCTGCTCCCCCGGCCCAGCCCTGTGCTCAGCATGCCTGAAACTGCTCCTTTCCAACAGATTATTTTCCAGGACTGGAAACAGCTGACATGATGGGATTTCATCTCCATTCAGAGGGAATTTAGGCAGACTTGTCCTATTCGGGCTGTGCTCAGAAAATGGGATGTTTTCCTCGTTCTCGGTAATAAAAAAGGAAAAAAGACATTTTTCTGCCCAACTCCTTGCTTTTTGTAGTCTTGCAAACTGTGTTGATCCCCATGGAGTCAAGGGGGTGCTGCCAGAGGCACTTTGGTGCTGGAGGGTTGTGGTTGGATCGTGGATTTGGCCGAGGTTTGGCACAGGTCAGGACAGGGCCAGCCCTCCCTGTGCTGCAGGTGTGGACATTCCCCTGGGATGCAAGGTGTGATCCGATCCCCTGGGAATGCTGTCACCACAGCAGGAGTGTCCCAGGGAGTCTCCTTCTCCCTGGGTCGGGGACCACATGCCAAGGGCATTCTCTAAACGCTGCCAGGAGCTCCGTGGTAACCAGGGGCTGATTTCCTGCGTGTCTGAGGCTGCATGAAACAAATGCAAATGAATTCATTCTTATCCCTGCCTGAGCTGCTCCATTGTCAGCCTTTGTTTTCTTCCCAGCATGAGCAAGTCCCTGGCTTTGCTAAATGCTCGCAGAAAATGAGATTTGTGGAACAGCCTGCAAGGAAAACCAACCAACCAACCAATCCCTCAAACCTACCAACCAACCCGCCAACCAATCAACCAACCAACCAACCCATCTACCAACCAACCAACCAACCAACCCATCTACCAACCAACCAACCAACCAACCAACCAACCAACCAACCAACCAACCAACCAACCCATCTACCAACCAACCAACCAACCAACCCATCTACCAACCAACCAACCAACCAACCAACCAACCAACCAACCAACCCATCTACCAACCAACCAACCAACCAACCAACCAACCAACCCATCAACCAACCCACCATCCTCCAAACCAACCCACCCACCCACCAACCAACCAAACAACCAACCAACCAACCAACCAACCAACCAACCAACCAACCAACCAACCCATCTACCAACCAACCAACCAACCAACCAACCAACCCATCAACCAACCCACCATCCTCCAAACCAACCCACCCACCCACCAACCAACCAACCAACCAACCAACCAACCAACCAATCAACCAACCAACCAACCAACCAACCAACCAACCCATCTACCAACCAACCAACCAACCAACCCATCAACCAACCCACCATCCTCCAAACCAACCCACCCACCCACCAACCAACCAACCAACCAACCAACCAACCAACCAACCAACCAACCAATCAACCAACCAACCAACCAATCCCCCAAACCTATCAACCAACCAACCAACCAACCCACCCACCAACCAACCCACCCACCATCCTCTAAACCAACCCACCAACCAACCAGCCCACCACCCCCCAAACCAAAGTGTAGCACTCCAGATACCCATTGACTTTATTTCAGTGACCTGGCCGAGTTCTCCATGGGAGCCCGCGGCCCTTCCTGGAGAAAGGAAGGTTTTTGCAGCTTCATTCAAAGGCTGCGCTCAATGTCCTTAGAGGTGTTTTCCAACCTCAGTGATTCTGTGATTCCCAGCAGTGATGGGAAGCAGGGATGGCCACACAGGGGTGGCCAGAGGCAGGTGATAATCCCAATGTATTTAAGCCCTGGTGGGAAGCATTCTTCACTAGAGCAGAGTCCCCCCTTGAGCACGGAGGGTGCAGGAGACACGGCCAGGGGGAGAGTGGAGAAGTCCAAGGAGCAACTTTCACTGTGGATCATGGAACGCTTTGGGTTGGAGGGGACCTTAAACCCCATCCCATCCCATTCCATCCCATCCCATCCCATCCCATCCCATCCCATCCCATCCCATCCCATCCCATCCCATCCCGTCCACCTCCTGCCATGGGCAAGGACACCTTCCACCATCCCAGGTTGCTCCAAGCCCCATCCAGCCTGGCTTTGGACACTGCCAGGGATGGATGGCTGCTCCCAGCTGGAAGAGCTACCATCCATCCCAAACTGGCAGCAAAGGGAAGGTCAGTGGTGCCCAAGCAGCTCTGCCAGGCTGCAGCAGCTCCTCTCAGGGCCAGCCCAGCACTGTCCCCTTTGAATGTGTTTCCACTTTCCCTGCAACCCCCCCAGCCCCTCTCCAGGGGACCCCAACCCCCTCCAGCCCCTGCTTTGCATTTATAGCTGCCACTTGCAGCTCTTTTGTTGTTTTCTGCTGTTCATTTTAAAAAAAGGCAGCTGACACCATCTCACTGTTCATGGAAGGAAACTATTTAGGGACACAACCAGTGGGTTTTGGAAAACTTACCATAACGGGAGAGCTGCAGTTCCTTCCAGGCGTGCACCCTCTCTGCTCCCTGCCAGCCAGCTCTGCTCAACAGGACACTTTTAATGGGATGTTAACAACTCCAAAAAATACCAGAGAGCAGTTTCAGAGCAGAATAATTGGGAGTCAGCTGCAGCTGGGGGCTCTTCGTGCTTCCCCAGTGTTGTCCCTCTCGGAGAGGGACGTCACATTCCCGTCACTGCTTTAAGTGTCCTTGGAGCCAGTCGGGTATGTTGAAAGCCAGGGTGAGCTGAGGAGCTTGGCAGGGCTGGGATTTGTGGGGAGAAATGGCTTTTTAAGAGACTGGGGCTATAAAACAACTCATCTGGAGCAGAACTTTGGAAGAGATATAAGGAGGAGAAGGGAAGGGGCAAGTTCTCCTCTCTGGCCTTGGCTGTGGCCATGATGGGGGTGCTGTGTTGTCTCTGTGCAGCAGAATGAGAGCTCCTGTATTGCAGAAAATGATGGGGATAAATTGGGGATAGATGGTGAGGAACTCCCTTGATGTCCCTCATCCTCTGCTAAAACCCCTCAGGAGACACTGTGGATTAAAATTCCTGTTTGTGGGGCTGCTGCTCCGATCTTGGCAGCCCCTCCTGCCCCTTGCTTGGAATTCTTGGGCTTTTGCTTCTAAATTTAGCCTTTTTGGGGCAGGAGGGGTATGGAGGAGGGTAGATGGTAGATAAGGAGGAGGAGAAGCACTTCTTTCTCTCTGGGTCCATTGTCTAATCAAAGGGAGCCTGACTTTAAAGGCTCCTTGTTCAGCCGACAGGGAACATCCATCATTAAAAATGTTGAAGAGCTTTTGTTCCTCTGCACCTCTTTGAAATTGCTGCCAATGACCAGGCTTGGAGCAACCTGGTCTAGTGGAAAGTGGCCCTGCCCATGGCAGGGGGTTGGAACACGATGGGCTTTAGGGTCCCTTCCCTCCAAAACCATTCCAGGATTCCAGGATTCTAAACAGAGCCTTGGCCGTGCTGCTCCTTCCCCTTCTCATCAGGCAACACAACGGGGATCCAGCTCCTAGGAAAAGGAATTTAAATGCAGGAGATCCTTGGGCTGGGATCTCCCCACCCCAAAATGCAGCATGCAGTAGGAATTGTCTTTTTTGCATGTTCAGCCCCTCTCCCCATTTCCCTCTGAAACTGCACAGATGTTGCTGGAGCCAGAGAGGCATTTGGGGATAAACCAGGGATGTTTTCCTCTCTCTGGCGTGTAAAAAGGCAGCTGCTGGTGGGTATGGCCGTGTTCCTAAACCAGCTGTAACCAAAACACCAAGCCAGGGGATGGAGGTGATGCATGGGGTGGGGGTTCAGCTCTCCAATCTGCACCACCTGTTTGAGTCAGGGTTTATTTGGGCCAGGATCCCTTTTGTCCCTTCTGGTGACAGCTCTGGGGTCAGGATGGGGCCAAGACACTGCAGAGGACTCGGCTGCGGCTGCGGGGGGAGCTGTGGGCAGGGAGGGGCGGGGGGCGCTCCCATCCTTGGCCGTGCCCAGGATGCTGCTCCGGGCAGATCGATGCTAATCCCGTTGTCTGCGCTGCAGAGCCGGAACCGCCCCGAGGGCGACGGGCAGGAGCGAGGGGCAAAGCGGGATGGCTCCCGAAGGGCTCCAGCCCATCCTTGCGCCAGCTGATGCTAAAACAGTGCAACGAGGGATTCTCAACTTCCACAGTGGGCATGGAGCTGCTGTTGAGGGAAGGGCTCCTGTCCCTGGTGGTCACGGTTTGTGTCCTTCCTCAAAACCTCCCTGGAGGGAGGAAAAAAGAGAATTTTCTTAGTGAGTTCCCTCCTTTGTGAGCTCCATCCTTTGTGCACCCCAGCCTTTACTCCCGGCTCCTCTCCCCACATTTCATTGCTGCTTTTTCCCTGCACGTTTTCAGCCTGCAGGATAAAATCACCTCGAGAGCTGCCCCCCTCAACACCCCAGTGCTGCTGCATTTCCATGCGATCACACCCTTCCCAAAACTCGGCAAGAACCATTCTCCGGGTTTTTCCCTCCACATTTCCCCCGTGGAGGATGCAGGTGGATGGGTTTTGCCTGGCCTGATTGAAATTCGGCTCAGCACAGCCTGGCTGGCGATCAGTCGGGTCGGAGCGGCTGAAACGGCACCGAGCAGCCCCGGCCGAGCCCCCGGGGCTGGGAACGGGCGGGACCTGCAGGGCTGGGGGGGGGCCACGATCCGTCCTTACCCACGGGGTTCGTGATGGTTCCTGGATCGATCTCAGGGTGCAAAAAGAACCGACACGGCACAGGGGATTTGCAGTAATAATCAAAACAAATGCACCTTTATTGAATGACCACAGCAAAATGAGATAGAGGGATTAAGGGGGAGAAAAAGATAGAGGAACAGAGAGAAGAGAGGGAGAAAGAGGGGGGTATAGCTACCAAACGGAGAGACAAAGTCCTTTGGTCCAGTCCAGTCGAGGATCCGCCTGTTACGTTGGGGAGATCTCAAAATCTCTCGCTAACTCAGAGGTTTGTATTATGATAATTCTGAGGGGGGGGGGGGGAACAAATACAATAAGGAATAGATGTAACAGGTAGTCCATGCTCTCAGCAGTAAACCAGAGCCATTGTTTTCGTGGTCCAGTGGTCACAACCTGCAGGCAAACATCTCGCTCTGGTCAGCTTGCCTGCCCCACACACCTGCCCCGGGCTGGGGGTTTCAGTCCCAGTCCTTGGAAGGAGCAGAGAGGCCTTTTCACACGGGGGTTCCATGTCTCAGTCCTTGATGGAGAGGCTCCTCACATCTCAGTCTGTCTGTCACGGTGGTTGTAAAACAGGTGAGGGTCTTCTGTGGGAGATGACCTGAAACTCAGGAGGAGTCCAGCCAGGCCGAGAGGTGGGACAGCTCCCAAGGCTGTTGTTGCAAAAAGGCCACGGTGCCCCCTTCTTCTTCTCATTGGGGTCAGTGTACAGCAAACAACACCTGTGAAAACAATAACTCAGCACTGTGCTCTCGGGTCTCAGGGCCTTTGGCGTGTGTGACTTTCTCCTTCAGAGCCAGAGATTCCAGACAGGGGGGGTCTTCTCTTCAGTGGTGCCCAAATGAGATCGTGAGGCACATGAGGGAAAATTCGGACAGACTCTCATAGGGGGCTAATTAGCCTAATGAGGGAGAAAATTGCTGTGAGGGGATGGGAATCATCCATCCACTCCTGTGCCCGAGGCAGGCCCGTGGGCACGGGTGGCAGAGGAGCAGATCCCAGCCCGGCTCCTGCCACCAATGCCTCGGGCGCATCATTGAACTGCCAGATTCAGCTTTGATACCCCAAATCAAGGCTGCTGGCGCGCTCTGCCACTTCCAAAAAGCTGCTTTGACTTTTCCCTTGGATTCTGCTCATTTTTGTGGCTGGAGGAGCCCATTGTGTTCAGTAACTTTGACTTCCTGCATTAGACAGGCCATAAAATGCTGCGTGGTGCTGAGCCTTATTATTAGCATTTATTACTGTGGAGGGAACAGCACAGCTCCACGGGTGGGGAAGCTTTTTAAAGCAATCACCTACAGCCATGCAACCTGTTATGAAAGCTCTGCATAACCAGGATGAATTTGTTATGTTGGTAATTAGAGGAAAATCAACCTCTCTTGACAGAGAAGAGCCCGGTGTGTTTGTTCTGGAAATCAGGGGGGTGGGCACAGCTGTTGGAGGTGTTTCCCCCCCATGGCAGGGTTGTTTTGCTGGTGCAGGTGGGGATGGTGGAGGTTGGCAGCCCAAGGAGCTGTGTTGGCTCCTGTGATGCTTGCCAGGAGCAGGGCTGGCTGCCTGGCTCTCCTTGTGGACACAGGGGCTGTGCTGGGGTAATTCCTGGGTAGGAAAAGGCAGTGCTGAACTCTTGATCATACCTTCCCCAATCATCCTCCGCTTTCACACCGTGCTCTGGGCATGGTCAGGGCCCAGAGCTGCCTCCTCCACCCTGCTGACCAAGGGAACACTGATTTTTAGCACTGAAAACATTGATTTTTAGCACTGAAAGCTCTGGTCTGGGCAGGATCTTATGGTGTGAGAGGCTTGAAGGGCACAAAATGGGACCCATGAGGCCAAAGCCAGAGTGGGATTTGGTTCTGGGTGGAAGGCAAGGGCCAGGAGAAGCCTTGAGACAGAGGAAGAGCTGGAGATGAGCACTGGAACAGACACCCAGGGAGCTGTGGAGCCTCTCCCTGGAGATTCCAAACCCACCTGGGGGTTCCTGTGACCCTGCCTTGGCACAGGGTTGGACTGGGTCATCTCCAGATCTTCCCAGCCTGGCCAACCTTCCCACCCTTCTACCTTCCCCAATCATCCTCTGCTTTCACACCATGCCCTGGGCATGGTTTGGGCCCAGAGCTGCCTCTTCCACCCCTGCTGACCAAGGGAACACTGATTTTTAACACTGAAAGCTCTGGTCTGGATCTTACAGTTGAGGGGCTTGAAGGGCATCAAATGGGACCCAGGAGGCCAAAGCCAGAGTGGGAATTAGTTCTGGGTGGAAGGCAAGGGCCAAGGGAAGAGCTGGAGATGAGCACTGGAACAGGCACCCAGGGAGCTGTGGAGCCTCTCCCTGGAGACTCCAAACCCACCTGGGGGTTCCTGTGTCCAGGTGACCCTGCCTTGGCAGGGGTTGGGCTGGGGCATCTCCAGATCTTCCAAGCCTGGCCAACCTTCCCACCCTTCTGTAGTGCTGTGAGAGCTGGCAGTGGGATGGGCACAGGGTGAGGGCAGCACAGCTTGGAGGGCAGTTTGGGAAGGGATTAATGAGCACCTTGGCTGCTGGGATGTTCCTGAGGAGCAGGACAGGAGCAGGACAGATTTAAGAGAGGAGTCACAGCTTTGATCTTCATCCTTCTGCTCCCTGGGGAGAAGAAGGCTCCTGCCTTCCCTCCAGGGCTTCTGCCCACCTTGCCCACCTCCCCATGGCTGTCAGCTCTGCCCCTGCACCACTGGGTGACAGTGCCACCACCTCCAGCCACACCAGCACCTGTCACCACTCAACACGACCCCCAAAGTGATGATCTCAAGGGCTTCTGTAGACCAAAACTCACTGCAAAGGGCTTTGGGGGAGGCTGGAAATTTTGCTACACCTGGAAATATTTTTCCTCCCTCCTGCACAGTGGTGCCTGGGGAGGAGAAAGGATGACAGGACCTGAGGAGCTTTGGGGCTGGATCCTTCCCTGCTGCTGGAGAAAGGCAGTGCAGGGAGAGGGAGAGGTGGGAGGACAGGCTGAACTCCTGGAGACATTCAGACCAGCTTCTCTCCCCTCTGATTTGGTTTAAATTAAGCCATCTGGTCACATTAAATGGTAAATTATCCCAGCTGCTGCTCCTCTCCCTGTGGGAACAGAGGCCAGAGGGGAGGGGGAATGCTGGAGGGCTGCACCCCTGGCCCAGGCCCTGAGGAAAACGTGGGTGCCATGGGGATGGGTGTGATCTCCCCCTTGCTATCCCTGGAGCCAGTCACCTGGGAAGGTCACAGCCCTGCTCCACTGGCCTTGGAGGAGGCTTCAGAGCCAGTCTCCAATCCATCTAATCAAGCTGAGCGTGGTGTGCCCTTCCCTGCCTGCTGTCCTTGGGAGTCCTTTCCCGGGCAGCAGCTCCAGATCAAGTGATCAGAGCTCTCACCACGATGCTGTGGCTCAGAGGAAGGAGGGGGGGCAGTTTAACCAGGAGAGAGGGGTGGAGCAGCCATGGGGAACGACAGCCCGAGGCTGGAGCAGGACCCAGATTAGCCCAGGGTGGGGTTTTGCTCCATTCCTGCCTGTTCCTCCTCTTGTTTGCCCTCCTGATTCACAGGGATGCCTTCAGCCTGCCCTGGGTGGGCACCATGGTTATGGGAGGGATCCTCTTCTCTTTGGGCAGCTCAGAGGCTCACCCAGACCCTGCTGGGGGTCCCAGCCAGGTCCCCTCAGCCTGGGCTGCCAGGCCCTGGCTGAGCCCCACTGAATGCCCTCTGCCCTTGCCATGCCGGATGGGCACCTGTGCCAGTGTCATGGAATCCTGGAACAGTGTGGGTTGGAAAGGACCTTAAAGCTCATCCTGTTCCACCCCCTACCATGGGCAGAGACAACTTCCACTGTCCCAGGTTGCTTCAAGCCCCAGCCTGGCCTTGGGCACTGCCAGGGATCCTGGGGCAGCCACAGCTGCTCTGGGCACCCTGTGCCAGGGCCTGCCCACCCTCCCAGGGAACAATTCCTGCCCAGTATCCCTGTGTTCCTGTCCTCTGACAGTTTGAACCCATTTTCCCTTGTCCTGTCACCCCAGTTCATTATGAGCAGTCCCTCTCCATCTTCCTTGCAGCCCTTCAGGCCCTGGAAGGAGCTGTGAGGTCTCCACACAACCTTCTCCTCTCCAGGCTGGACATTCCCAGCTCTCTCAGTGAAGCCAGGGAAGGGATGGCTGCTGGTCCTCAAGGGAGGATTTGCCCACTCCAGTGTCCCAGCAGTGTCTGTGTCCCCAGCTCCCCAGTCCCCTTGGAGGGCACCTCTGTCCAGCTGTGCAATGCTCACTGTGGCTCTGAGCACGCCCCTGACAGGCCAAGGACACCCACTCTGCCTGGGGTAAAAGTGGACAGAATCACAGAATTACCTGAGAGGGAAGGACCCACAAGGATCCAGTCCAACCCCTGCCCTGCACAGACACCCCCAAATCCCACCCTGGGCATCCCTGGCAGCGCTGCCCAAACACTCCTGGAGCTCTGGCAGCCTCGGGGCTGTGCCCATTCCCTGGGGAGCCTGGGCAGGGCCAGCACCCTCTGGGGGAAGAACCTTTCCCTGAAATCCATCCCAAACAGTCCTGGAGTAGGACTGAGAGAAGAGAGGGGGAGAGAGGATCAGAGGGTAAGAGAGTAAAAGGGGTAAGAGAGTAAAAGGGATAAGAGAGTAAAAGGCAAGAGCTAAGAGACAAGAGTTAGGACAGCGAGGTTCCCGTTCCAATACCATAAATCTTCTTCTGTGTTGAATATTCTGATTCTCACTAATCAATCTAGTCCAAGATACAAATCCTATAGCATTTACATACAGCCTATAAGAATCATTACATTACCATCCTGTGTTACATTTTAAACCCTACAAACTCCTCTTTGGGCCCCTTCTGCCAAGCTGGCAGGGTCTGCTCTGACCCTTGGGCCTGTCTGCAAGCAGAGGGTGTTGTTCCAGCAAAAGGGGATCACCTTCAGCTGGCCACACCATTGTTTTCCAGTTGTTCAGTAACTGAGGGATCTCAAAGCTTGCTTTCATTTCAATCTCGCTTCTAGTTTCCATATTCTCAAAATCTTTTGCCAAACAATCATATTTATAAGGCTTTCCTGTTTCATCTTCCCCAACAGGGATGAAACTCAGGGCTGGGAATGAATCACCTGTGAAAAGAATGGCTGGGAAGGGTGAGGGGCAGAGCTGGAAGGGCAGATCAAGCCTGCAGGGTGATGAATGAGCCAATGGCTGCAGATGAATGAAAGCTTCCCAAGGGCAGGAGACTGGGTGGAGATGAAAGGGTTAAACCAATGAACTGGTTTCTCCTCAGCACCAGCCTGGGGTTTTGCTGGTTTGTGTTTCTCCCCTGGCAGGGTTTCAGTGCACTAACCCATGTGCACACACACACACACACGCTGCTCTTCCCCCGAGGGCTGCCTTGGAAAATAACCTCTTCCATCTGCGGGGCCTTATTAGCTCCAGGAATGGGTGATTTTCCACAGGTGTCAGATGAGAAAATTGAGATGTAAAGCAGAGAAACAGCTTGGCCCAAGGTGGAAAATAAATTGGGTTTGGGGCTATGGCTGGCCCCGCTGTTTTCTCACGGCAGACTGGGATGTGCCTTTGAGCAGGGACTGCTCCCAAGCATCAGGACCAGGAGTAGATTTCATCCTGACCATGGAGATTTAATCTAATTTAAGATTACAGAGGTTCTGAAAGCCTTGTTTGGTGCCTGGGTGAGGCTGCAGAGGGGAATATTCCACGCTGGGTGCTCTTGACTGGTGATTAGCAGCACCCTGAAGCCAGAGGGGGCTGGATCTGCTGTGCTCTGCCCTGGGCCGGCCCTGTTGCTATTCTTGCTCAGCCCTGTCTGCTCTTTTTTGGGCTGGTTTTTGTCCTCAGCCAGTCAGGCACCCCATCTCCCAGACAGGAGAGATGAAAATGAGCTCTTGTCCTCTCTGGAGGAGAAGATCAGGAAGAGACACAGAGAAAAAGTGAGGGAAATTAAGCAGAAATAGCTTCAGGGGTCATTTAAAAATATCCCCACGACTGCCTTAAATATATATTTAGCAAGAATTCATAGTCCATGGCTGAAGGAGCTCCAGGCATCAAATGTACATGTGGTTTTTGATAAAGACCCACAGGATTTATCACAGCTGAGGGGGGAAGAAGGAGGAATGGAGATGGGATGGAGGTGAGGGAGATCCTGGGGCAGAAAGAGGCAGCAGGGTTGCTCCTGTGTCTGTGAACTGCCCCACACTGCATAAAGCTGCATGTTGAGCCTTTTGGGTCTCTAAAACCGGATCCTTTTCCACCAGGATCTCCCAGCAGGTGCCCTGCGGGTGGGCTTGGGCTGGCACCCAACCTGTGGAGACCCAGTGGGTCCCACCAGGGCAGGTTTGTGGTGACACCACCCTGTTCTTCATGGCTCTCCTGTGGGAGGAACAGTTCCTGGTGCCTCTGCTGGACAAGCACAGCCTGGCTTGGGTCTTTTTTCCCATGGAGGCTGGGAGCAGATGAGGAGTGAGCCCAGTGTGACCGTGTTCACAGGGTCTGAGGATGAGGATCTGACTCCATGTTTCAGAAGGCTTGATTTATTATTTTATGATATATATTACATTAAAACTACACTAAAAGAATAGAAGAAAGGATTTCATCTCAGAAGGCTGGCTAAGCTAAGAATAGAATGCCAAAGAATCATAACAAAGGTTTGTGTCTCGGACTCTGTACGAGCCAGCTGGGCTGTGATTGGCCATGAATTAGAAACAACCACATGAGACCAATCCCAGATGCACCTGTTGCATTCCACAGCAGCAGATAACCATTGGTTACATTTTGTTCCTGAGGCCTCTCAGCTTCTCAGGAGGAAAAATCCTAAGGAAAGGATTTTCCATAAAAGATGTCTGTGACAAGCCCAGCCCTTCTGGAAGTGAACTGCTGATGGACCACCCAGAGGATGGAAAAGCATGGAATTAAATCCATAATGCAGCATCCATGAGGAGGCACAAGGGCCAGGTATGGTCCCACGGGATGAGGAGCATGGAGCCACCACGGGGATGAAGCTTGGTGGGTGTGAATCATCTGGCTGGTCCAGAGTGACACAGTGCTCTTTGCATCAGTTGGGATTGTGATCCCAAAGCATTGCCCAGCTCCCAGTTCTCTGGAAATGAGAAGATTCCCTTGTTCCAAGGATCATCCTGGGCTAAAACCCCCTGTGAAGAGCAGCCCTCAGTGCCCAGGTCTGCCCAGGAGCTGTGCCACCAGCCAGCACCATGAATTATTCACGGCTCCTCCATAGGGTGGAGGATCCCCTTACACCTGGAGAAGGGTCTCCTTGAGCAGCACAGCCTTGTCCAGAGCTGTCGGCTTGGAAACACAAGATCTTGAGGGAATTGAACTCACACATTTCCTCCTCAGGTCCAGCGCTGCTCCAACAGCAAAGTCAGGCGAGGTTTTGACTTTGGGGCCCTGACTGAAGGTTGGTGGGTGTCTCCTTACAGACCTACGGCCTTATTGATTGTCTCCTGCCTGAGTTCCCTCCCCATCCAGGCTGGAACTGTTCCCCTTGAGATGATAAATGGAGCTGCCAGCCTCTGGCTTATTTTAATTGCCATTTTTCCCTTCTGGTGACACAAAGACGTGATGAATCCATGCTGGAGCACCTGAGACACGACGTGCTGGGGGCTTGGTGGGGGCATCACCCACCCCTACGTATGGAAAAACTGCTCCCTGAACCGCCCAGTGTGGGGAAACTGAGGCACTGGAGCTGGTTAGGAGGAGGTGGGAATTTGTCTGCAGGTGAATGGGAT
The DNA here is from genome assembly GCF_037042795.1 of Molothrus aeneus. Lineage (NCBI taxonomy): Eukaryota > Metazoa > Chordata > Aves > Passeriformes > Icteridae > Molothrus > Molothrus aeneus. The sequence continues at coordinate 4,988,063 of NC_089669.1, read as the reverse complement.
GAAAAACCAGTTTTGGGTTGCCTGTGCATTGCAGGGGATGGGAAGGGCAGATAACTAGGAAAAATCCTGGAGTTTTGTGGTGAGCATGGGTCCTCAGAGCTGAGAGATCCCAGGCACCTTCTCTGGGCTCTCAGCTGTGCCCTGGGGTGAAGCATCTCAGCTCACCACCTTTGGCACTTGGGAAGGTGTTGGAGAGGAAGGAAGGTGGCAGGAGGATTTGGTCTGTTCTTCTCCAGGGCTGCAGGCAAGGCCCTGAAGGGACAGGGACAGGGGAGGACGTGCTGCTTGGCATGGCATGCTCCACTCCCCCCGTGGCTGGAGCCTGTCACAGGGAAAGAGCTGCCAGACGTGACACACACCACCCTGAAGGTGAAGGGAGATGGGGGTGATCCTCAGAGGTGTGGAAGAGAGGCGTGAGGTGCCTGGAGCTGGCTGGCACATGGAGCTGCTTCCTGGGGCCATCCCCTTGGTCTCTCTGCGTGAGTGCCGGGCGCTCCGCAGGCTCCTGCCCAGCGCCTCCCTTCCCGGCTGCTTGTGCGAATGGTTGGAAAATGGCTTTTGCCGCAGGCTGTGTCCTTGTTCCTCCCCGCTGGGACACGGGGAAGGGCGCAGGTCTCCTCGCTGCTGGTCTCACAGTCTGGCTCCTCAGAGCATCCTCAGCGCTGCCTCCCCCCCGGAGCAAGTGCCTCTTGTCCTGCGAGCGTGTCACACGCAGCGGTGACGTTACAGCTCAGAGCAGGGCTGGGGGGGTCTCCCCCATTTTCCCTCCCTCTCCCTATCCAAGGAGAATCCTTTGCCAAAGGCAGCCAAGAGCCCTAGCTGGGATGGAGCCTCTGGTGTTTGGGAGCCCATGGTGATGTGATGTGCCCCCTCCAGAGCCGCCACCTGTTTGGTGTCTGCCCAGCCAGCCCCAGCTCGTCCGTCATTCCCGGCCGTGTCACCGTGTGCTGACATGGAAATGGCTCCAGAGGAGGCTCCAGCGTTTAAAGGCGCCTGCCTGCCGGGATCGCTGTGGATGGGCCGAGTCCCGCTGGGCCCTGCTGCTCCTCCCGAGCACGGGGAGGAACCCAGTCAGGCTGGACCAGCTCCCTGCCTCTCCCTGCAAGGCTCTGGGAGGGAGCAGGATGTCAGTCTGGGCTCCTCTGAGCACAGGTAACGCTTGGAAGGCAAAGGCAGCAGCTTGCAGGGGGCAGATGGACCGGAGACAGAGCAGAGCCAAAGCACCTGAAGGCCGTGGATGTGTGTGCAGCTTCCCGGGGCTCTGCTTGGCTTCCTCGGGCTGCATCCCTGCGGGAGGAGCCACAGGGCCTGACCACCAGGAGGGATCGGGGCTGGGCACCCAAAATCAGGCGGCTCCATCACTGTCCTGAGTGGGGCCATTCTCAGCAAGTCCCTGGGAGGGAAACGGGACCAAGAGCACGGGGGATCCTTGGGTGCCCAAAGCTCTGGAATTCTGGGTTCATGTCCGTGCACCAGGTCTCCTCAGGACACAGGGCTTTAGAGAAGGATGTGGCCCTGCAATGCAATCCCTGATCCTGCCTTAATTCTCCCTGTACTTTGGGGGTTTATTCTTCCCTCTCCATTAATCTCTGAATATTAGGTGGAAAGCGAACAATTACCGTGCTAATGGCTCCATAAATTCCTTCATTACTTATTAAAATCGAGCCCTCCCCACGCAGCGGAGGAAAAGAGACGAAATGGAGAAGAAAAGGGAGCGGAGGGGAGTGAGGAGCCAGGGCAGAGGGTCTCGGGCTGGGCTGCGGCGGCGGGGCCGGCTCAGACGCGATAATTCACGGGCTGTCATTGCCCTCTGCCGGCAGCGGGACGGGCAGGGGCTGCCTGCCCTGCCCTGCTCTGCCTGCCCTGCTCTGCTCTCCCTGCCCTGCCCTGCTCTGCCCTGCCCTGCTCTCCCTGCCCTGCCCTGCTCTGCTCTCCCTGCCCTGCTCTGCCTGCCCTGCTCTGCCCTGCCCTGCTCTGCTCTCCCTGCTCTGCCCTGCCCTGCTCTGCCCTGCCCTGCTCTCCCTGCTCTGCTCTCCCTGCTCTGCCCTGCCCTGCTCTGCTCTCCCTGCTCTGCTCTCCCTGCTCTGCTCTGCCCTGCTCTCCCTGCTCTGCTCTCCCTGCCCTGCTCTCCCTGCTCTGCTCTCCCTGCCCTGCCCTGCTCTGCCCTGCCCTGCTCTGCTCTCCCTGCCCTGCTCTCCCTGCCCTGCTCTCCCTGCCCTGCTCTCCCTGCCCTGCCCTGCTCTGCTCTGCCCTGCTCTCTCTGCCCTGCCCTGCTCTCTCTGCCCTGCCCTGCTCTCCCTGCCCTGCCCTGCTCTCCCCGCTCTGCGGGCAGAGCCCCGGCATCCCCGGCCCCACGAGCCTGGGGAACCGCGGGGTGTCGGGGGCTGCTGCTACTGAGGATGCTCCGCAGAATTCGCTGCTTGGGGACCCAAATCCCTCGGGGACGATGCTGAGCAGAGCTTGGCGTTAAGAGCGGTTTAACCCGGCAGCGGCACGGGCAAGGGTGAGGAATGCTGAGCTGTCTCCATCCCAGCCCGCCGGGCAGCGCTTTCCCGGCTGCGGGGACAAATCCGCTCCCTCCCGTCTTTCCTCGAGGTGCCGCCTGGCTGCTCGCTGCCAAAGCTCCCCGGCATCCCGCAGCGTGGATGGTCTCCAGTTTCTGTCCTGCTGGCCAAGGAGAGGTCCGGGCCACTGCGGGGATCGCTGCCACCGTTCCAGGGGAAGCTTCGCCTCGGCTCCAGGTCGGAGATCGCGGCAGCTCCGCTCCCCGGAGGGCTCTTGTGGCCTCGCCTAAGTGGAGCTAATGGATTTCCGTGTCTCCAACAGCCAGCTGGGATACGAGCACATCTCGGCAGCTCGGCTGAATGCAAAACTGCAAACAGGCAAATGCCTCCCCAGCAGAGGGGCTCCCAGCCTGCCTGCATCAGTGGGATTGGAGAGGGAGCTCTGGGATCCATCAAGGAGCCCACTGCATCTCCTCCTCCCTCCCTCAGCCCCACCTGCTCCTCTGCGATCTGCTCCAGCTGGGTTTGGAAAGGAAAACACACAGCTAAACCCCAAGATAACCTTTTTGGTTTTGTTGTTGTTGGGATTTTTTTTTGTTTGGTTTTTTTTTCTGTGTTGGTTTGGTTTTCTTCCCTAGGAACAGCCAATTTCTGTGGCTCTGCGACACCCAAGTATCCTGTGGGATGAGCCCAGCTCTGCAGAGGGACCTGGATGCTCAAGTCCCAGGGACACCAGCTGTAATTAGATGTTTAGATCTAGGCCAGGGGCTCAAGGGCCATCTGGCACCTGAATTATTCATACACTTTTATCTAAGCACAGGCAGAGCAGAGCACAGTGCTCCTTCTCCAGCCTGGGCCCAGGGGAAGATTCCTGCTTGTGCCAGATCGTTTTTCATGGCCTGACAAACGTGATCCTCTCCAGAACTCCTTCCCAGTGCTGAGATGCCTTTTCCCAGAGCCAAACCTGCTCCAAAACACACCAGAGCTGCCAAACAGAGATCCATGCAGATCCACAGAGATCCACATCCCCAGCAGCTGATGCGGAGGTGGAAAAATCCAGGAGGAGAAGTCTCCCCTTGGAAGGAGCAGTTCAGAGTGAAATCAGATTAAATGTCTACCAGGAGGACCCGTTCCTGTGGTGATGTGGCCCAGTGCTCCCCCCCAAGGTGTCTTTTACCCTGTGACTCATCTGCTGAGGAATTTTAATCCCTGTCTTTCTCTCCCAACCCCAGGCACCATTGGGAAGAGGAGAGGACCTTGGAGACAGAAGTCTCTATCACTTGTTGTTAAAGCAATGCATTTCTTCTTCAGCCGTGGAGCTGTGCCAGGTTTTACCAGATGTAACTGAAAAATTTCAGATGAAGCTGAAATATGGCACATTATGGTTTTCTGTGCACTTTTCTCTCATCTCACTGAGTGATTTCTCAGCTCCTCTGAGCAAGCTGGGCTAGTGCAAAGTGCCCCTGCCCAGGAAGGAAATGAGCTTTAAGGTCCCCCCAACCCAAACCAATCTGGGGTTCCATAATCCTATAGACAGAACTGGAGATGCAGGAGAGGAGCTGGAGGGGAGGGATCTCTGCAGGGGATGTGGGGATATCTGATCCAGACTGCAGTGATGCTTTCTTCTTGTACACTGGGACATTCTGCTCCCTAAAACATGCTGGCTGCTGGGTCTCACTCCTCAGGCAACTCCAAAACCCTTTCTAGCAGCTCTGGAAGGGAGGTGCTGCTGTCAAACCCATGGGGAGGGTGCTCAGGCCTGCCCAGGGAGGTTTGGAGTGCCCATCCCTGGAGGTGCCCAGGTGCCCACACTCAGTGCTCTGGGCTGGTGATCGGGCACAGGTCAGACTCAATAGTCTTGGAAGGCTTTTCCAACCTTGGATGATTTCACAATCATCCATTTACCCACCAATGAAACCCTCCCACGACTTCAGGGTCGCCTGAAGATGACAGGGCAGGGACAGCCACAGCTAAAAAAAAATCTCATTCCATCCTCCCTGTGCTGGATTAACTCCTGGGAGCCATCAGATTTCTGTGGGGTGACACAGAAACGTGAGGGAACATTGTACCTCCTGCTCTCCTGATTTCCAACCACTCAGGCTGGGATTGTCAAACATGGTCCAGAGGAGCTGGAGCATCACAGGTTTCCATGAGTCCTTCCCACTCCAGGGAATTCCTCCTCAGGAACTGCTGGATCTCGATGTGTTCAGATGGCAGACAAAAAGAATGACTGGATAATTCTCCAGTTAGCCCTGGGGAGTGAAAATAGCAATTAGGAGGGTGAAATTGGGATTTTGGGGGGATCAAACTGGGGCTTGGTGGGGTGAAATTGGGGTTTAGAAGGTGAAACTAAGAGTTTGGAAAGTGAAATTGGTGTTTGGGAGATCAAACTGGGGTTTGGTGGGGTGAAATTGGGGTTTAGAAGCTGAAACAAAGAGTTTGGAGAGTGAAATTGGAGTTTGGGGGTGAAACTGGGGGTTTGAGGAATGGTATTAAAGTTTGGAGGGTGAAATTCGGGTTTGAGAGGATAAAGCTGCGGTTTGATGGGGTGAAATTGGAATTTGGAAGTGAAATTGCAGTTGTGGGGGTGAAATTGGAGTTTGATGGGATCAAATTGGAGTATGAAGGGGTGAAATTAGGGTTTGGGGGTTGAAATTAGGGTTTGTTGGCACAAAATTAATGTTTGGGGTATGAAAATAAGGGTTTAGGACAAAAATCAGGATCTGGTGGGATGAAATTCATGCTTGGGGGAAGAAATTGGGATTTGGGATGTCAGGATTAGGGTTTGGGAGAATGAAATGAGGGTTTGGTGGGTGAAATTAGGTTACAGGGGATGAAATTAGGATTTAGAGGGTGAAATGAGTGGTTGGAGTATGATATTGGAGTTTGAAGGATGGAATAGGAGGGGGTTGTGGATATTTGGGTTTGGGGAGATGATATTGGGGTTGGGGTGTGAAATCAGAGTTTAGGCAGGACAATTAAAGTTTAGGGGATGAATTTTGGGTTTGGGTGGAGAAATGAGGGTTTGGAGTGTGAAATTGGGAGTGGGAGAAATCCAGCTTGGTTGTGAAATTGGAGGGTTGAGGGTGAAATTGGAGTTTGGCTGTTGAATTTAGAGTTTTATTGGGGGAAATTGGTGTTTAGGGGGATGATTTATGGGATTGCAGGATGCAGGGGCAGCAGTTCCAGCAGGGTTGTGGGACCCAGCCCTGCCCCAGCTTTCTCCCCCTTTGAACATTTATTTTTCTCATCTACATTTCCCAGAGGCAGAGCAGAGCAGGAGGAAGAGGAGGAAGCACCCAGGGCCACAGGAATTATAGAGGGATCCTCAAAAACTACAGGGACTATAGAGAGATCCTCAAACTACAGGGAATATAGAGGGATCCTTACAAAACACAGGGACTATAAAGGAATGCTCACAAAATACAGGGAATATAAAGGAATCCTCACAAAATACAGGGACTACAGAGGGATCCTCACAAAATACAGGCATTAGAGGCGCTCCTGCTCCACGGGAGCCGGGATTTCCTAACCCTGAGGCCTCGTTCACCTCAGACCTAATCCAAACTTCTTTCTCATCTCCGAGAACCTCTGAGCCCCAACTCCTCGAGGAAACATAGGACTGCTGGTGAACGCAGGAATGTAGCAGCATAACCACGGTGATGTGAAGCTTTAAATAGGAAATATTTCAAGCGGTTTGCTGGCCCCGAGCAAGGAGTGCCCGTGCTCCCAGACACTCCCTGCAGTTACGCAGGGTTCCACACCGGGCAGAGCAGCGCGAGCCCGGCCCCGGGGAGCCCCAGAGAGCTGCGGGGCTGCCGCATCCACCGGGAGCGCCTCCCTGCGTTGCCTGGTGCGGAAACGCACAAGGAAATACGGAGAGGGTGAGGCAGGCACTGAATGCAGCCGGGCTCCCCCCTCTCACCCTGCGGTGGGTTCAGCCCAGCCCGGTGTGTGCACTGGCGGGCTGAGGGGAGGGACACAGACCACTGGCAGAGCTCCGCTCTGCACCGCGGCCAGCCGCGCTCTGAGGCCTCAGGCGCCGCCGCACCGCGAGCTCCGCCAGGGACCGCCCCTCTCCCCGCAGCGACCAATCAGAGCCAGAAAAAGCCTGATTGATTTTTGTCCCAGCCAATCAGCACTCTGTCTGTCTGCACCTAATCAGGCGCCTGGGGACGATTTCTCGCCCAATCATAAACCAGGAACGGAGTTGCGGGGTGGGAAGCGCCTTTTCGTGACCGGCGTAGGGATCAGCCAATCAGATAAGTGCTATGGGTTGATTAGTGACCAATGAACAAAGGGGGTGGGGACAGAGGAACTCGCGAGATTTCGAGAGGTATGATGGGAACCCACTTCTAAGCGAGAGAGCCAATGGCAAAGAGCGGGGCGGGGCCGCAGAACCATTATTGTAACTGGCAGGTAAGCGAGCCAATCAGAAGGCGGAGGTAAGTTCAGCCCAGTGTTCAATGGGCAGCGAAAATCCTCCCATGGTTGAACAGCCACGATTGACAGGTAGGACCGTCCAATGAGATCACCGCGCCCTTTCTAACTGCCCAATGAGCGAGCAGGGCTGGGAGGCGCGCGACGGCGGCAATTCCCGCCCCCCCCGCGGGAGCACGGGGCTGGCTGGCAGACCGACAGCGCAGCGGGCTAATAGGAACGCGCAGCGCTAGGGGGTGGGCGGAGCACCCCCGCGACGGCAGCCAATGGGCGAGGGCACCGCCCTGGGCAGCCAATGGGCGCGGGGGGGGCGGCGCGCGCTGCCGGCGCGGCTCCCAAGATGGCGGCGGGTGCGTGAGCGGGGCGGTCGGGGAGGCCCGGCGGGAGCGCGGCCGCCGCCGCCATGAAGGGCAAGGAGCGCTCGCCCGCCAAGGCCAAGCGCTCCCGGGGCGGCGAGGACTCGGCGTCCTCCTCCTCCTCCTCGCGCGGCAGCAAGAAGCCGAGCGGCTCGTCCGGCGGAGGCGGCGGCTCCAACGGCGGGAAAGCGGCGGCGGCGTCCGGCGAGAGCAACAGCGGGAGCGGCCGGCGCGGCGCCCACGCGGACAAGGGCGGCCGCGCCGGCAGCCGCGAGTACGAGAGCGGTTCGGCGGCGGCCGCGGGCGGCGGGGGCCGGCACGGCTACAGCGGTAAAACCGCGGAGGCGTCGCGAAGCAGCAGCAGCCGCGGCGGCGAATCGCGAGCGGCCGCCGCCGCCGCCTCCTCCTCCTCGTCGGAGCCGGGCGGCGGCGAGTACAAGACGCTGAAGATCAGTGAGCTGGGCTCGGCGCTGAGCGACGAGGCGGTGGAGGACGGGCTCTTCCACGAGTTCAAGCGCTTCGGCGACGTGAGCGTCAAGATCAGCCGGCTCCCGCCCGGCGCCGGTGCCGCCGACGAGCGCGTGGCCTTCGTCAACTTCCGCCGGCCCGAGGACGCGCGGGCCGCCAAGCACGCCCGCGGCCGCCTCGTGCTCTACGACCGCCCGCTCAAGATCGAAGCCGTCTATGTCGGCGGAGGCAGCGGCCGCCGGCGCAGCAGCCGCTCCCCGGCGCTGCTGGACAAGGAGTCTCCCTACGGCACGGCGGCGGTCGGGGCGGTGGCGGCCGCCGTGCGGCACCCGCCGGCCGGGGCCGCGCAGCGGGCGCTGTCCCCGGCGGGCAGCGGAGGAGCTTTGGGATACCGGGACTACCGGCTGCAGCAGCTCGCCCTGGGCCGGCTCCCGCCGCCGCCGCCGCTGCCGAGGGAGCTGGAGAGGGAGCGGGACTACGGCGGCTTCTACGAGGCGCGGGTGCGGCCGGCCTATGGGCTGGAGCGCGTGGCCGGCGTGGCGGCGGCCGGGGGGTTCCGCGGAGGAGGAGGAGGAGGTGCCGGAGCGGCCGCTGAGGAGGAGATCAGCCCCGAGGATGACCAGAGAGCCAACCGCACGCTGTTCCTGGGCAACCTGGACATCACCGTGAGCGAGTCGGACTTGCGGCGAGCCTTTGACCGTTTTGGGGTCATCACTGAGGTGGACATCAAGAGGCCGGGGCGTGGGCAGACCAGCACCTATGGGTTTCTTAAGTTTGAGAATCTGGACATGGCGCACCGGGCCAAGTTGGCCATGTCAGGGAAGGTGCTGCTGCGCAACCCCATCAAGATCGGGTACGGGAAAGCCACCCCGACCACCCGGCTCTGGGTGGGCGGCCTGGGGCCCTGGGTGCCCCTGGCTGCCCTGGCCAGGGAGTTTGATCGGTTTGGCACCATCCGCACCATCGATTACCGCAAAGGGGATTCCTGGGCCTATATCCAGTATGAGAGCCTGGATGCGGCGCAGGCAGCCTGCACCCACATGCGGGGCTTCCCCCTGGGGGGGCCGGATCGCCGGCTCCGCGTGGACTTTGCCGACACGGAGCATCGGTACCAGCAGCCCTACCTGCAGCCCCTGCCCTTGCCACCCCCGGCTCATTACGAGCTCGTGGCGGAGGCGGCTGCTTTTGGGGCTCACCGGGGAGCCCCCCCTGACCCTCTACGGGGGGCCAGGGACAGGACACCACCGTTGCTCTATAGAGACCGTGACAGAGACCTTTATCCTGAGACAGAGTGGGTGCCCCCGCCGCCCCCTGTGCGGGACCGGAGTAATCGGGCTGCTGCCTATGACCCACTGGAAAGCCTGGAGCGCCGCCGGGATGGGTGGTCCTTGGAGCGGGACCGCGGGGAGAGGGAGCTGGGCAGTAGCAGTAGGGATCAGCCTAGGAAACGGAGGCTGGCGGAGGATGGAGGCCGGCACTTGGACCGTTCCCCTGACAGCGAGCGCTCCTCTTCCTCCCGAAAGCGCCACTGCTTGGCCACGACCTCTCCCCCGGACCGCAGCCCCGAGCTGCTGGGAGGCCGGGAGCGTTACAGTAGTGACCCTGAGCGCTCATCCCGCTTGCTCCTCTTGGAGCGACCTTCCCCCATCCGGGAGTCCCGCCGGGGCAGCCTGGAGCGGGGACAGAACGAAAAGCGCGACCGCAAGAATTCCGCAGAGCGGGAGCGCAAACATCGCGCTGCTGCCGCCCAGGAGTGCAAAAGTCCGGCCAAAAAGGACGAGCGGGTGGCGGAGGGAGGTGGTGGAGGCTCCCGGCTCAAACCTCCTCCCCAAAAACAGCAGCAGGATGGAGGAGCGCAGGCAGGGTCAGCGCCCAAGCTGTGCCTGGCTTGGCAGGGGATGCTCCTGCTGAAGAACAGCAACTTCCCGTCCAACATGCACCTGCTCCAGGGGGACCTCGGAGTCGCCAGCAGCCTCCTGGTGGAGGGAGCGACTGGGGGGAAAGTGGCTCAGCTCAAGATCACCCAACGTCTCCGTCTGGACCAGCCCAAGTTGGATGAGGTCAACCGGCGCATCAAGGTGGCGGGTCCCAACGGATACGCCATCCTGCTGGCCGTGCCCGGCGCCTCCGACAACCGCTCCGCAGCCGGGGCTGCCGAGGCAGCCACCACCTCCACGCAGAGGCCGCTCAGGAATCTGGTGTCCTACCTAAAGCAAAAGCAGGCTGCTGGGGTGATCAGCCTCCCTGTAGGGGGGAACAAAGACAAGGAGAACAGCGGGGTCCTGCACGCCTTTCCACCCTGCGACTTCTCCCAGCAGTTCCTGGACTCCACGGCCAAGGCGTTGGCCAAATCAGAGGACGACTATCTGGTCATGATCATTGTCCGTGGGGCATCCTAAGGCCCTCGTGTTCTGTTCCCAACCCTGCCTACTCCTCCATGCAGCCCCTCCAGCGTGTGCCAGGTGCTATGGGATACAGCCTTAGCCAGCCCTGTCGTTATTTTAAATAGATCTTTGTTTGTAGGTGACTTTCCCGGGCAGATTTTCTGTTACTACATTTTTCTATAAAGATAGAAGCGAGAGAGGTTGGTTAGGAGTAGCGTGAATAGGATATTTTGAGAATTCCCTATCAATGGGGACAGCAGGGAGGCTCAGCCTGCTTTGATTTACAGAAAATAGAAAAATAATAAAAACTGGGGGTGGGGGGGAGGGGGGGGGAAAAGAAAAACTCCTGTCTTCTTAATTTAGATTCATGTCCTTTTTTCATTTCATGTATTTTAAAGCAAGTCCCAAGAGCTCATCCTCGAGAGAGCTCCAAACCGAACAGACCAGATTTAAAGCACTCAGTGGAAATGGAAAACCATAACTTTAATAACAGACTGGTGTCACCTCCTCTTTTGAGTCCTTGAAATTCCGTGTGGGCCTCAGGCCAGGGGCGCTGTGTGATCCCTTCCCTCGGGAGCCGCAGTGGTTTCCCCGTTGAGTCGCGTGGCTCAAGGTCGACGTTTTTCAGGTGAGCAGCAGCTGCTCTCGGGTACACAGCAGAACACTGAATTCCTTTTTGGAAAGGGATTCCTTTTTCATCCAGTCCCCCCAGGTGCATGCACTGAAACTGGGCTTTTTAACAGGTGTATTTCCCTGATTTCCTGGTGTATCCCATATGTGCACTTTGGGTTTGTAGCAGTGACTAGGTTTGGTGAAGAGCTGAGGACTTTGTTGCAAACCAGGAATGTCTTGTGCTCACTCTGGTGTGCAGGAAACAAGGAGGTGCTTTAAGGAGAACTTGAGTTATATTGTGGGGTTTTGGTTTTACTGCCTTTTTTTGTTGTTGTTGTTTTGTTTTGTTTTCCAAGAGTTGCAGGTTCAGTGGGGTCTGGTTCCACAATGCAAACTGAGCAAGTAAGTGCTTCTCTCCAGAGAATGCTTCTCATTCTGTGATAATTTAATTACATAAAAGTTCTCATTAACATTTTACCTCTTTGTTAATAGCAAGGAACTGCTGTCTGCTAGGGACTATTCAGGTACAGTGTGCAGTGGGCATTACATGAGGTTTATCATGGGCACCTGGAGTAAAGTGGTTTTAGCATCCTGGAGAAATATTAAAAATACTCTGAGATGCTGAGGTTTGAGCTCTTGTTCTTGTGATTCAAGGATGAAACAGTTTGCAGGTTGTTTTGTTTTTTTTTTTTTTCCAAAGAACATAGTTAATTTTTTCTTATTTTCCCCCAATCATTGGGCACTTTTCTCCAGCTGTCTTAGCCACCTTTGGTAATTCAGGCATTTAGGAGGGGAGAAGGGATCTCAGTCCCTGATGTGATCTAATTCCACGATACTCTGTTTAACAACCAAAAGGATGTTGCAGCAGCTTCTAAACTGAAGTGTAAATCTCACTGTATCTCTTTACAGGCCCTAAAATTGTAGTCTTGCACTTAAACCCAGAATGTAATCTTGCACTTAGCCATGTTTTCAGGGATTTGGGCAACGGAGAAGCGACGCTGCCTCTCTTGGTCCATGCTCCAGTAGATTCCTTGGATAAGTGATACAGGCATGAGTTGATTTCTGTTACAACTTGCATGGCAAAAATCAAATTCAAAGTGTGGAATAGGATGCGAATAGGAGACGAAGGAGGAAATGTCTTGAATGTATTTTATGGGTGTAACTGAACTTGCTTGAGTTTCTGTCACAAAAATAGGAATTTTTCTTACTGCACCACTTGTCAAAGAGGGCTGTGTTATAAGAGGGCTTTGGTTCCTTTATTTGCCCAAAATGAGTGGACCCAGCATCCCAAACATCGTGGTGAACTGAGAATTTCAATGTGGCAGCATCTCTTAAACACAGATTTTGTTTTTTATACCTACTTTTCTTTCTAAATGAAAAGGTGAAAGCCTCATTTAATGCTCTTAAATTTGAGAGTAAAATCCAGGATTTCTGGGTTGTCCTTCAATGTGAATGTAAGAGATGGCAGAATTCAGCTGTTCAGCTTACTATTAACAAGGAGAATTTTTGGGAATGACACCAGAAATGCAAATCACTGTGTTTAAGAAGATACAGCGTGTTTACCACTTACTGCAAAGAATGTTTTAATTGGAGCAGGTGCCTGTTGTGTGTCAGCAGGTGAGCAATGCTGCAAGTGCTGCTTGCATTCAGAGGGAGTTTTCTGGGAGATTTCTGTCATCTGACAGAAATCACTTGCAAGAGTTTTCTAGGAAAGAGACTTGAACAGCTGAGAATTTAAATCTGCCCAAAACTGGGGGGAAAAAAGCACTAAAGTTTGTGTTGGACACTGAGAGCAGCATTTGTTCCTCTGATCCGCAGCAGGCACCTGCTTAAAAACCCATAAAACTTGGGGTCAACATAGCTTGTCAAAGCCAGCTTGGTTTGGGAAGCCTTTTGGGAAGAGCATGCTAGGTGAACTTCCATTTTTCCTTGGGAAATCACAGCGGTTCCAGCTGCCACTGGCTGTGAAATTCTGCTGTGCTGGAGGGCGAGGAGGAGCAGGCGAGGCTGTGTTTGACTCCAGGTTTTCTGGTTCCTTATTTAATGGAGCACCTGCTTCTTTGAATCTGGTTTATTTGTGGTTGCTGCTCTGTTTTGTAAGCAAGGATTTTAACACCCTTTGAGGGTTCTTGTGGCAAAACTTTGAAAGGTTTTTTTTTGCCAGCACTGAATTCCCGTGCTGCCGTCCCGGCTGGGCGGGCTGTGCTTTCCTCCTTGGTCTGAGGTGTTCCCCATTGGAGTAACTGTCCACTGAAGTTGGCTTAGCCAGGGCTGAAGGTTTAGAAGCCTGTGGGTGATACCACTGTGTGTAGAGTAAACCAGATGTAGCAACTGTTGGCTCTCTCCTTGTGTCTGGCATTAAGTTGCTCTGGCGAGAGCTCAGAATTCCCTCCCGACCTTGTGTGCAGCTGATGTTCTTCTATTTCATTAGTGTGTTGAATTAGCCTGGAAAAAGGATGTGCTTTTCCTGAATCATTTCATCCTTGTGCTTTATGCTTTGGGGAAAGAACCTCAAATGACTCGTAGTTCTTTCTGTTTGAGATTTTAGTTTGTTGTTTATTTCTTTCAATTGGAAACTTTGCGCAACTTCCTTGGCCCCTGGCCAGTGGCTTTGTTTGCCACGGGAACACTGAGGTTATCCTCAATCCAGAGGTTTTGGGGGCACAAATACCAACACATCCTTGTCAGCCTCCCAGAGAGAAAAGGGCATTATTGCCAGGCAGACAAACCTTGCCCTCTCTCTCTTTTGTTTCCTTCAAGGATGTTAAAGATGGAATATTTCGGTGACAACTTTCTTGGCCTCTATGGAGAGCCAAGTTTTATGAAGAATGAGTTTTAATTTCTTGTGTGGGTTTTGGAACCCTCTGGTTGATGGTAACTGAGGTCAAAGGCCTGAGGTGTTAGTGGGGAGGAGGAGGAGTGAATCAAAATTGTGAAGACAAGTTCAAAAACTCTGAGGACTCAGGGAAAAATGCCTTGGAAAATGATAGTTCCTGGCTCTAAGCAAAACAGTGTTCAGGGCAGCGCTCCTGGGGAGTGCTGTGTGCCCAGAGGGGAAGAAATGGTTGTCATGTGGCTCTAGAGCTTTTGGGGTTCTTTCCCCTTTGTCCCCCTGTTTATTTCTTTATAGCACTGAAGGACAGATATTCCAATGATTGGTAGACTGAACGATGAGGTGATTTTTGTATCAGGCTTAAAGCAGACCGGGTGGTGCAGAGAATGGTTCATTGAATATTCATCTTCCCGCAGTTCCCATTGTGTGAAAACGATGGCTAAGAGATATGACTTGAATAGTAACAATTTTAAATTTTATTGGGTGTGTCTTTGATTTGACCTTTTAATATTGGCATTGTCTGCTGTTAGAACTGCACAGCAGAACAAGAGCAAAAGAGCTGTGTAACACTACATTTCATGGTTTTGTTGATAAGTTGCCTTCAGGAAATACCCAGTGAGGAAAGTCAACCGAATTAGCAAAAAATTAGGTTGGTTTTTCTCCTGGTTAATGATTTCAATGTGCCCCAAAAAATGTTACTGCAAGTTGAGTCATCATCAGTACTGTAAGCCTAGTTTTATCCTGGTCCAAAAAGAAGCCCTGCACTACTTGTTTTGCATCTATCCCTAGAAGGCAACTTCATTCCGAGGTTTCATGCCCATGGGGTGGTATTGGTGCTTTTTGAAGTCCAAGTAGAACATTCAGAAAGGCCTCATAGCTCTTTATGTTCATCTGTATAATGTAGGGAGGGGAAAAACCCAAACCTGGTGTACACATTTGTATTGAAATAACGTTTTTTTTCCTCCTGCAAGCAAATCTGGTGGACTGCAGAAGACAACCGCATGGGATACCAAGCTCTAATGGACCTTTGGGAAGAGAAGCTGTGGCTTATGTGGAATTTACATGGGCCTCCTGGTGGAAGAAAGCTTATCTGTTTAGTATTTGTGCATTTTACTAAAATGGCAGCTTTAAAAAAAAAAAAAAAGTTGTGTATCTGCTATTGTGATGCCAATGCCCGTGTTTTAAGTGGAAAAAAAAAATGACCTCTTTGCTTTGTGCTGTGTACACAAGATTGCTGGAAAAGTAAAGGAATACCCTTTTTATGGCTCACACAGCTTAAAAGTAGCTGTCACTCAAACATGCGCTCACAGTTGAGCTGATTTTGTTTCATTCTAAATAAATTGTTTCTTTTGAGGAAAATGGTTTTTCTGCCTGGAAGTGAATTGACGACAAACGTTTGGCCCCCCTGTGTTGGCAGCGGAGGGGTTCCTGCTGCTGCTGCCCAATTGAGCTGATAGTTGTGGGTCTTGAGCAAGAAGCAGGGAGAGCACCGACACTTTTGCGTTGATCGACCTGTGGTACCAGTCAGAAGAATTTGTGTCTGATGGCCTTGCTGTGGCCCCCGTGTTTGCAGTGAAAATGGGGGCACTTTGCTGCGTTTCTCCTCAGCGGGACGGGGCAGCGCAAGAAGCAGGGAAGCACCACCCTGCGCCTCGGAACGGTGGCCAAGTCTGGGGCTTCGCTGGTTGGAAGAGCTGGAGTTCCTGAATTTTAAGTTTCTCTGATTTATTTTGTTCACCCAACATGTTTGCCTTTAGTTTTGATTCTTGGTTGTTTTTCTTTTTTAATTTTGAAGAAAAAAAAGTTTCGAAATTGCTTTGAATCTTTGCACGTAAAACCTTTGCACCAAAATTGCCAAAAGAAAAAGAGAAATGAGTCCTTAAAAGTGTTTAAATGCTGTTAATAAAGCCTTTCCTGCCGTACGCGAGGCGCTCCTCCATCTCCAGGGGCTTTTCAGCAGTTGTGGGTTTAGTGCTGAATGGATGAAGAGTTCCTGAGAGCTGGAGGCGGTAATTTAAACCTTTGCGTGGTGTCTCAGTGCCTTATTTTGACCGGTTTTGAAGCCAGTGGTTCCACACGCCTCGGATGTGCATGTGCCCTGCTCGCGTCCCGGCCCCGCCGCGCGCTCCGTGCAGTCGCTCCCGGTGTAGTGCAGACGGGGAGAGGAACAGCCTGAAAACGTTGTGTGCTGTAGTTCTCCTGTCCCGGGGGCTCCTGAGCTTTGGAAAGCTGTTCCCGTGCAGGAGCACAACTCCGTGTTTGCTGCAGGAGACTTCGGGGCGCGCCTGAGGACCGCGGCCGTCGAGAGGAAGCCGCAACTGCTGCATCGTCGGCTTCAGGAGCTCCCGTGCTGTGCTCGTGGTAGAATTCCTGTGATGTGCCATGAAGACACCTCGAACGCTTGCCCTGTTTGCCTTGACACACTTTAACTTCCATGGATAACCCCCTGCAGCCGGGCAGGAGCTTTGCTAGGCTGCAGATGCCTCTCAGCCGACGGATGCTGTGGTTGTGCTCTGCAAGGTGTCAAAGCGCTGTGTAAATCCCTAAAACAGGTAAGGGGCTGGAAGAGGTTGGACTGAGTTGTAATGTAAAAGAAGATTGTTGTTCACCTTTTGTTGCCTTGATTCTCCAGTTTATTAATGCTTACTAATTGTGGTTTCTTCAGTCACCGTGCTGTTCCTCCTGCTTGGGAATGGGGGCAAAGGAGCCGACTCTTGGATGTGCTTCCCTGTTGGGGAGTCCCGTTGAGAAACAGGGCCCTGCACATAAAACTACATGTTCTCAGCTTGGCAAGCTGGAGGTGTTATTTTGACTTCATGAACTGCTTGAATTAACACTGCTTTAACCCAGAGTAGTGTTTATAATTTGTATGTGGTGATAAGGAAAGCCAAGCCAATGATTTGGCAAATTGTCTGTGTTTGTGGGATGCTGGTGTAATAATTTAAATGAAGCTTTTTGTTGTAAATGGGAGCAATTGCAGATATTGGTGGTTATGAGGGAAGGGAATTGGAGAGGGGAGACTCAGGAGATGCCTTTTCTTCTAGAAGTTGCTGATTGTAGTTAAAATTCCTATTTTTGCAATGTATTTCTTGTGCTGTTGAGATACAACCTCTGAATCTCCTTTGAAGTGTTGTACAGTAGGTCTGGGGCTGGTAGCAATAATGGGAGATGTGTTTCAGCCCCTTTGCCTGGGCTGGGGGGTTGATGCTGGCAGGAGCTGGGTGATCTGTCAGTGTACCCCCAAAAAGGGGCTCTTTTTGGCAAGCTGCTCCCCTGCTCAGGTATCCAGGTGTTTGTGTCAGGCCTTGGACACTATCCCACTTTTTGGGTGTGCTTCAAAATGTCAGTGGCTGTTCCAGAAGAGTTCTGTCTCTCTGAGTCAGATTTCACTGTCTGTTTAACTGGGAGATGGTTCCCTGTCTCCTTTACATCATGCATTTATTCCAGAGACTCAGAGGTACCGTGGGATGTGCTGTGGGATGGTTCTCCTGCAGTCACTTTGCCATAGCGAGTTGTTTTTGGGTGCTGGCTCTGCCCCTCTGCCTTCTGAAGGGCTTAGAGGGATGCTCCAGTGGCCAGGTAGAGCCAGACTGTTGTTCAAACCAGTCTCTTGGAAGGGTTAAGTGCTCTATATGCATCATATTAATTTGGCTAATGAGACTTCTGGGGAAAGTGGATTTATAAGGAGAACCATTTAATTAACTGCACTGCAGCAGAGAGCAATGCCAGCGGATTAGATGGGAGCAGGTTATTTGAATTCACACATTTTTTTAGAACTGTGCTTTTACCAGCTGCAGCTGAATTAATAAGTTTAAAACATCAGATGGCCCAGATTCTGCTTATGGCCAATAATCTTGTGTTGGCCTCATGCTGCTGGTTTACTATGAAATGGCAAATGCTCTTGGAGGAAATGCTCCCACCTCGTGTCCTGGGGTCTGGGGCAAAGACTGCAAAGGGTTTGGTCAAACAGGCAGAGCACTGGAAAGGCTCTTGGGCTGCTGGCTTTGTGATTCCCCTTGTGTTTCCTGCGGTTCTTGGCTCAGAGCCCTGTGCCTGAGTGTAATTAGAGCTGCCTTGAGAACTGGGTGAGGTAAACTCCTACGCAGAGTAAGCTCTGAGGGACCGGGTCAGTGCACGTGCTGTGATGGGTTTGACAGGAGCCTCCTGCTCTTCATCCTCTTTGTCCAGAGGTGCCTGTAGCAGGAGCAGAGAACGTGGATGGTGGCACAAAGGTTGCCTGTTTTTCCCCCTTTGCGCCCCACTCCAGGGATGTATTAATTAGACATTGGAACCCGGGGTGTGGATGCTGTCAAACGTGCTCCTGGTGCTGTGCATTAATGAGTTGCCAGCTCCCAGCCCAGCTCTTGGGTTTGAGCTCCTGTGTGTTGTCTCAGGATGGGGATGGGATGTGCTGGGCTCCACAGAGGAGCTGTGGATTAATTGTGGGTCACAGCTATTTCATCTCCTTATCTGCCTGCCTTGACCTTCATGCCTAGTTCTGCTATTGCATCTGAAGATCAGGCTGGAGGTTTTTAGCTGCCTTCAGGATTTCCTGTCCCCAGATGCAGTGAGAGGTCAGGCCAAGGTTTAGCAATGCACACAGCCTGACCCAGCCCCGAGCTGGCAGCGTTCCCTGGCACTGCTGCCCTTTGTGCAGGGGAGCTCTGGGATCCTGCAGCCAGCCTCTCCTTTCAGATGCATGTGCTGCATTTCCAGGCTGTACAATTGCACGTTTTCTGGAGTAAAATGTGCACATTTACTGCACACGTGCAACTGTGCAGCCTGTGCACGTTTTAGATATGGCTGGGGACACAAATGTGTGTCTGAGGACACACGAGGGGTGTGGAAGGGTTTGAGTGAAGAGAAGCCAGTGAGGTCTCCTGGGGTGGTTGTTGAGCTGTTTGCTCATGGAGAGGAGATGTCCTTTGGGCCATGGAGGCGTTTGCAACCCCCTTGGCCAAGGGATTGCTTTGGTTGTTGCTGCTGGGCTGCTCCAGCTCTGACCTGGACAGAGGTTCAGGGCAGGATGAGGTCCTGAACCGCCTGAGCTGCTGTTGAGGCTCGTGGGATGGTGAGAAAAGGGGATGTTGGTGTTTCTCATGCTGCTCCTCTCGGGTGGGTGAAGACAAGACTGTGAACGAGGACCAGGAGGGACTCTTCATCAGGAACTGGACTGGCAGGACAAAGGGAAATGGATTCAACTGAAAAAGGGGAAATTTGGCTTTGATATTGGAAGAAATCCTTCTTTGTGAGGGTGGTGAGGCCCTGGCACAGGGGGCCCAGAGCAGCTGTGACTGCCCCACCCCTGGAAGTGTCCAAGGCCAGGCTGGACAGGGCTTGGAACAACCTGGCACAGTGGAAGGTGTCTCTGCCATGGCAGGGACAGGAACAAGATGAGTTTTAAAGTTCCTTCCAACCCAAACCATTCCAGGGCTCTGTGATTGTAAGACCTTGTGTTTCACCTGTGCCAGCCCAGCTTTCCCCCTGGCACTGAGGCACAGCCTGCTCTGAGCTCTCAGCTCTCTGAGGGTGCCTTTGGTTCCTCGTGGCTCTCAGAGCTGCATGCCAAGAGCAGCTTGAGGCTGGGAGAGCCCAGTCCCAAAAACCCCGTCCCTGTCACCACCCTTGTGTCAGCCAGGGTGGCTGTGACTCCTTCCCAGCTTGTGCAGAGGCTTGAGGGGCTGGAGCTCAGTTTATTGGTGTTCTCTTTGTCCCTGGGGTGTTGTAAAGACACCCTTTGCCTCTTCCTTCCAGAGTACAATCCTGGCTCTATCTTGTCCACGTGAGGGATATCTATAGGGGAAAGTTTTGCAAAGATTGGTGGTGGCTTCAGAGGCAAAGTCTGCTTTGGAAAAGAGACTTTGACCCATGAATTACTTCTGGAATTGTTCATGGCCATGAACAAGAGCTCCCATCCCCTTTGTGGTTTCTGCAGGCTGGAAAATTTTCCCATGAGGATCTCAGCTAAAGCTCAAACTTCTGGGTTTTCAACATCTGCTTTAATTTTTGTTCATCAGAGGTGCTGATAAATTCCCATGGACTTCAGTGAGAACCATTATGGTATCTTTAAACATCTTTATTTTTGTTTTCCAAACAACTCCCACCTCCTATGAAGGCTTCCAGCTCCTCAGAAATGAAACTTTTAAATTCAGGCTCTGCTAAAATGCAGCCTAATAAGGCTCTGCATCATAAACACAGCTGCAGGACATGTTCCAGGCCAGGGGGAAACCAGCACCAAAAAAAGAGTAAAAAGAGTGTTCCTGTTATCAGTGTGTGTGAGGGCAAGTAAACAGCCCAGACCACGAGGGATCTGCCAAACAGGGGAGGGAAGAACAGCCACATTTCCTGTTGCTGGAAGGCCCTGGTGTCACATCCTTACCCAGCTCTTTTAAATTGCTTTTGGCTTTCTTCATGTGGTTTAAGGTGAACACAGGGAACCCCAGCAGTGTTGGTAGCTGAAGCACCTTGTCTGGGCTGGTTTTTGTGCTGTGGAAAAGCCTCTTGTTCCCCTTTAAAATGGGAATTTTGGAGATTTCCCCCTGTGGTTAATGAGTGTGCTGGGAGCAGTGCAGAGGAGCAGCTTTGCAGTGGGTTGGGTTCAGACGAGCCCTGGAAAGGGTCAGAGGGAGATGCCAGGGATGGGGTTAAACCCAGAGCTGTCACCCCTCACCCTGCTGTCAGGAAAATTAACCCACAAACACCAGAGGTTTATGTCCAAAAAGGAGACAGAGGAGTCCTTTGGCTTTTTTATCCCAATAAAGGGAGAGGCCATGGGGCATTCCCCTGGGATCTCTCACATTTTTGGAGGATGCAGCCTCCTTTTTATCCCAATTTCCTGGCTGCATTTCCCTTCTCTTTCCCCATTTCTGAGGTACTTGAGAGGTACAAACTTCCCAATATGCCTGATACCGAAGATTTCCCAAAGATTTCCCTCTAATGTACAACCCTCCCTTTTAATTTTTAATTCTTACTGAATTTAGGGGTTTTCCCTGTTGTTTCTTTCATCTCTCAATGTTTAATTTCGTTTATCAGCAAACCTAAAGTTTATTTCTAAAGACAAATGCCTTTTTCCATTCATCAATCACTGGAATCCTTCCCATTGTTTCTTTTATCTCCCAGTGCTGGTTTTATCTACCAGCAGCCCCACAGCTTGTTTGGAAAGACAAATCCTCTATTCCTGTCACTGCTCTCAGGCAGCTCAGGGGGTGTGGGATTCCCAGGGAGATCCCAGGGATGGGGTTAAACCCAGAGCTCTCACCCCTCACCCTGCTGTCAGGAAAATTAACCCACAAACACCAGAGGTTTATGTCCAAAAAGGAGACAGAGGAGTCCTTTGACTTTATTCCAATAAAGGGAGAGGCCATGGGGCATTGCCCTGGGATCTCTCACATTTTTGGAGGATGCAGCCTCCTTTTAATCCCAATTTCCAGGCACATTTCCCTTCTCTCTTTCCCCATTGACTGAGAGGCACAAACTTCCCAAAACACCTGAGGTACTTGAGAGGTACAAACTTCCCGTAACACCTGATACCAGAGATTTCCCAAAGATTCCCCTCTAATGTACAACCCTCCCTTTTAATTTTTAATTCTTACAGAATTTAGGGGTGTTTTATCAAGGGCAGAGCCTGACCACAGACTGTGGGGCAGGGAGAGGTCTATTTTGTGTATTTGAAATGCCTAAATCCATGTTCTAGCTGCTGTATCCTGCCTTTCAGTGAGGCAGAATACAGAACAAGGAAGGGAAACCTGTAGCTGTAGCCAGGACACTCAGGGATGTACAATGACTGTATAAATTATAAATAAAAATATATAAAGAATATATTTATGATTTATAAATATATCTATGGATATATAAATAAATATATAAATATATTTTAAAATAATATTAAATAATAGAAATATAACAGTATGTATGAATGAATTAAATAGTTCTATATAAATATATAGAAATTTTATAAAATAAGATATAAATAATATGTATAAATAAATTAAATAATTCTATATAAAACATATAAAAATGTCTATAAAATAATATAGATTATAAGTAATATGTATAAATAAATTAAATAATTCCATATTAATATATAAACATTTCTATGGAATAATATAAGATATTATTTATATGTATAGATTAATTAAATAATCATATCTAGAATATATTTAAAAATTTATAAAATAATATAAATATAAGTAAATAAATACATTAAATAATTATATATTAATATATAAACATTTATAGGGAATAATGGAAAATATCAATAATATGTATAGATAAATTAATTAATTGTATATAAAAATTTTAAAATTATATAAGATATAAAATTTAAATAATATGTATAAATAAATGAAATAATTATATATTGATATATAAATGTTTTTATGGAATAATATAAAATAGAAATAATATGTATAGATAAATAAAATATTGATGTATAAAATATTTTCATGATATAAAATATAAATACTATGTATAAATAAATTAAAATATAAATAACATAAAATCATTCCAATGTGTATGGGGCATGCAGTGTGCTTCCTGCTGTGAGCTCCAATTGCACTGACTTTGCTTTGATAGACCTGAGCTGAGTCTTAGCAGCTTTTTATCCTGGCATGTGGAACATCCCTTGAGGAAGGTTTAAGACCCAGCAGGTGCCCACCCCATAAATCAACCCTGCCTGGCAGGTACTGGGAGCAGGTCCTGGAGGCTGCCCAGGCTCCTCCTCCAGGGTTACACCTGGGAGTAAATCACTGGTAGCAATGGAGAAGCGTTTCCTTGCCAGGGATGGCGCCCCTGCAGCCCAGCTCTGGATGGCACAACCCCAGCAGGGATCCTTGTCTTGTTGGAGAAGCCACTTCCATATTTTCTTCTTGCTTTCTTAATCCTGTGGTGCTAAAATTAACCAGGATTCAGGGTATCAGACCTCTGTCTGTCAGTGCTCTAAAAACGAATTATCTGAATGAAGTTGTTAAGTTTTTTTCCCAAAAGGGCTCAGGTGTGTTTTAGCAGGTCCGTGTTGGGGTACAGTGAAAATTGGAGGATGTGTTCTTGGGTTCCTTTGGTCACTCAGATTCCTTCCAGCCAGCTCTGGTTCCCTGCAGGTCTCTGGATCTTTGGAGAATTCTTTAGTGTTTAGTTTCTCTGCACCATGATTTTTAGAAGGTTTTTAAACCGATGAATCCTGGTTAAAGTGCTTCCAAATGTGATTTCCCATCAAGATCCAGCTGGCCATGGCATATTATCCCACGTGCATGGGCAGGAAAATGTCCCCTGGGTGACTCAGGGCACAGTGCTGAGCCTGGCATTGCTTTTCCAAGGGGTTTGATTTATTGTCAGTGAAATCTTGGAAAAATCCAGGAGGTTTTTGGTGATTTCTTCCCAGTGCAGAGGGTGGAGATGCTGCCTGTGAGGTACCAGGAGGGATCCAGTTCCCCACTGCCAGCCCAGGAGCAGAAGGGGTGGCTGGGAGGGCACCACCCTTCCACAAAACATTTTTCATGCTCAGGATCATTTTTAGCCATTGCTGCTAATTTTTTTCTGCTGCAGATGTGTAAGGGCAGAATTTCCTTTGGAGGGGAAAAAAGTTAAGGGAATGTAACGGAGATTAAGGAATTCAAGGGGAATGTAAGGAATGTAAGGGAAATGTAAGTAAAATGTAAGGAAAATTAAGGGAATGTAAGGAAACTTAAGGGAATGTAAGGAAACTTAAGGGAATGTAATGGAAATTTAAGGAAATGTAAGGAGAATGTAAGGGAAATGTAAGGAAAATTAAGAGAATGTAAGGGAAATGGAATGTAAGGGAAATGTAAGGAAAATTAAGGGAATGTAAGGGAAATTAAGGGAAATGTAAGGAAAATTAAGGGAATGTAAGGGAAATTAAGGGAAATTAAGGGAAATGAAAGGGAAATTAAGGGAATGAAAGGGAAATGTAAGGGAAATTAAGGGAATGAAAGGAAAATGTAAGGGGAAATTAAGGGAATGAAAGGAAAATGTAAGGGGAATGTAAGGGAGATTAAGGAATGTAAGGGGAATGTAAGGAAAATTAAGGGAATGTAAGGGAAATGTAAGGAAATGTAAGGGGAATGTTAAGGGAGTAAGGAAATGTAAGGGGAATGTTAAGGGAGATTAAGGAATGTAAGGGGAATGTAAGGGAAATTAAGGGGAATGTAAGGGAAATGTAAGGAAAATTAAGTGAAATGTAAGAAATGTAAGGAAAATTAAGGGAATGTAAGGGAAATTAAGGGAGTGTAAGGGGAAAATTTACAGGAATAATTTCCCCATGGAAAGGGTGCTCAGGCCTAGGCAGGTTTGGAGTGCCCATCCCTGGAGGTGCCCAGGGAATGCCTGGAGGTGGCACTCAGTGCTCTGGGCTGGGGACAAGGTGGGGACCAGGCACAGCTGGGACTCGAGGAGGGCTTTTCCAACCTTAAAAATGCTGGGATTCTGTGAAGGGAGCAGGGACAAAAGGGATTTTCTCCTCCGCCTCAGATTGCAGCTTTTAACCTCATTTGTGTCCCAGCCACCCCTGCTCTTGCATTTCCCCACACATGAACACTTGTGGTGGTCTGCACTGTGCAAAATCAGCTTTAGGAAGTGATTTATTTGCACCATGGCTTCAGTGGGATGGAAAAAACCTTCCTGGGGCAGGTGTTCCCATCTGCACTGCTGCTTTCTCCCATGCACGTGTTATATCCTGCAGTAAATAAATGCATTTGGTTTTCAGAGCTGCCAGGGGAACTGAACCATCTGTTCTGTGCTTGCCTTCCCAGCCCCAGGTGTGAGCAGAGAAGTGTTTGACCACCAGCCTGAGCTGCTCAGTGGAAAAACAAAGGTTTGAAGACTCTTCACCCCCTTCCCAGCCCACTGGCAGGATGGTGCAGGCATTTCTCATTGTGGGCATTGGTTTCCTCAACAGTTTTGGATAGACAAGAGGTAATGTGGCTGGAGAGAGGTGCTTTAATAATCAATGATTAATAATAATCCTGTGCAGGATTATTCTGGGGGCAAATAAAGGCTGGTGGTGCCCATCCATGGGCTGGGATGTGGGAAATGGGAGCTCCTGAGCTGTTTGCTCCTCTGGAGAAGGAAAGAGGGGAGGACAAACACTCAAATTTTGCTAAATGAGGGTAAGGAATTGGTGACATTGGGGGGGACAAGAACTCCAATTTTGCTAAATGAGGGTAAGGAATTGGTGACATTGGGGGGGACAAGAACTCCAATTTTGCTAAATGAGGGTAAGGAATTGGTGACATTGGGGGGGACAAGAACTCCAATTTTGCTAAATGAGGGTAAGGAATTGGTGACATTGGGGGGGACAAGAACTCCAATTTTGCTAAATGAGGGTAAGGAATTGGTGACATTGGGGGGGACAAGAACTCCAATTTTGCTAAATGAGGGTAAGGAATTGGTGACATTGGTCTGATGGAGAGAGGGTAGGACTCTCCTTAGGATCCTGCAGGTTTGGAGGGGAACTTTATTGGAGCAGATGGGAAAGTCACAGCCTTGGTTTTCAGTAGATTATGTTTTTTATCAAGGGCAGAGCCTGACCACAGAGTTTGGGGCAGGGAGAAGTTTATTTTGTGTACTTTGAAATGCCTAAATCCATGTTCTAGCTGCTGTATCCTGCCTTTCAGTGAGGCAGAATACAGAACAGGGAAGGGAAACCTGCAGCTGGTAGCCAGGACACTTAGGGGTGTAAAATATATAAATTATAAATAAAAATACATAAATAATATGTTTATGATTTAGAAATAAATCCATAAATATAGAAAATATATTTATAAATATGTTTATATACTATAAAAATATATATTTATAAATATATGTTTATATACTATAAAATAGAAATAATATGTATAAATTAATTAATTCTATATCAAATATATAAAAATTCTGTAAAATTATATAAAGTATAAGTAATAGGTATAGATAAATAATTCTATATCAAATATATAAAAATCTATAAAATTATATAAAATATAAGTAATATGTATAAATTAATTAAATAATTCTATATCAAATATATAAAATCTATTAAATTATATAAAATATAAGTAATATGTATAAATTAATTAAATAATTCTATATCAAATATATAAAAATCTATAAAAATTATATAAAATTTAAGTAATATGTATAAATTAATTAAATAATTCTATATCAAATATATAAAAATCTATAAAATTATATAAAATTTAAGTAATATGTATAAATTAATTAAATAATTCTATATAAAATATATAAAAATCTATAAAAATTATATAAAATTTAAGTAATATGTATAAATTAATTAAATAATTCTATATAAAATATATAAAAATCTATAAAAATTATATAAAATTTAAGTAATATGTATAGATAAATTAAATAATTCTATATTAATATATAAACATTTTTATGGAATTATATAAAAGATAAACAATATGTATAGATAAATAAAATATTTATATATAGAAGTATTTTCAATTATATAAAATAATATAAAATTTAAATAATTTATATAAATGAATTAAAATAATGTATAAATAATATAAAATAATTCCAGTGGGTGTGGGTGGGGTGGGAGGTGTGGACACCACATCCTGCTGAGTTGTTTCTTGGTGGCAGAAGAGGTGAAAATACCACAGGGCTTGTGTTGAAAGGAGGAAGGTGTTGAGCAGAGGCTTCATTTAGAGGCATAGGGAGAGAGCAGAGCAGAAAAGGTGTTGGAATTGTGTAGAGTGGGAGCAGCAGGTGAGGAGCTGCTGGGGTGGCTCTTTCCATCCCCACAGAGCTTTGGTCCCACTCTGTTAAAAGCCAGAAGCAGAGCTGCTCTTAGGGAGATACAGAAAAAACCTAAAATCCTGAAATGCCTTTCAGAAAGAAATGCTAAAATCCTAAAGCTTTAGGATTGGCAAACCTCCCACGTGGTTCCTGTTACAGCAGCAAAGCTGCTGGTAATGTTTGAGTTGGTGAGAGTGAGGAACTTTGTTGTTTCACGAGGTGAAAACTCAATTTTTTTTTAAATGAAAGCTTCATCCCTGCTGCAGAAGGGCTTGGCTGAGACCTCAGTGCAGGATTGGCCGAGTTTGGTTCATCCCCCTGCAACTCCCAGTGCCTTAAACACCTCAGAAATAATCATTTTATCCAGAAATCCTGGTGCCTTGGAAAATGCCCCTTGGGGATCCTCACTGATATTCTCTGCCCCATCCCAACCCCAGAGTGGTGGGTGCTGAGGTTTCAGGTGTAAATCGATGATGGTTCCAGTGGAAAGGACAATTCCCAAAGCATTTGCTGCCTGCAGATTCCTGGGAGAAGCTGTCAAACAGCATATGAAAAATGAACTGGTTTGTAGCACTGATATTCCCCATTCCCTGGAATTTTCCCCTCATTTAAGCAGTTTTTTGGCACTGTGTAATTGTGTAACTGCTGCATTTGGTCCATCATCTATTGAGGAATTTTCTTACCTGTGACAGTGTTGGAGCTCCTTGAAACTGTTACAGCATTCTGTAGCTTTTTATTAAGTATAGACCACCTCATTTTGGGCTTGAAATAATCTGTTTCACATTTAAAGGAGTGTTTCTATAGGGGAAACAACTCTCTTGCTGGGGATGAGGAATAAAAGGGGTAAGAAAAAAAAATAGGATAATTAAATTTCCTTAGTAATTAAAAGGAGGTAATAATAATAATAATTATTTAATAATTAAAGAAAAGTAATAATAATGATTATTAATATTTATTATTAATAATAAATCATATCATAATCTCATTAATAATAAAAAAAAGGAAAGGTAAAGAGAAGGATAATGCCATTGGCTGGAATGAATATCCCAGGTTGACATAATAATTTCAAATACCCAACTTTTTACCATCATAATTTCAAATACCAAACTTTTTTCCATAATAATTTCAAATACCAATATTTTTACCATCATAATTTCAAATACCAAATTTTTTACTGTAATAATTTCAAATACCAGTATTTTTACCATCATAATTTCAAATACCAAACTTTTTACCATCATAATTTCAAATACCAATATTTTTACCATCATAATTTCAAATACCAAACTTTTTACTATAATAAATTCAAATAGCAAATTTTTTACCATCATAATTTCAAATACCAAATTTTTTACTATAATAATTTCAAATACCAATATTTTTACCATCATAATTTCAAATACCAAATTTTTTACTGTAATAATTTCAAATACCAAACTTTTTACCATCATAATTTCAAATACCAAACTTTTTTCCATAATAATTTCAAATACCAATATTTTTACCATAATAATTTCAAATACCAAATTTTTTACCATCATAATTTCAAA
This sequence comes from Molothrus aeneus, assembly GCF_037042795.1. Classification (NCBI taxonomy): domain Eukaryota; kingdom Metazoa; phylum Chordata; class Aves; order Passeriformes; family Icteridae; genus Molothrus; species Molothrus aeneus. Next base: position 4,960,157 of record NC_089669.1, on the reverse strand, counting down.
TACCAAACTTTTTACTATAATAAATTCAAATAGCAAATTTTTTACCATCATAATTTCAAATACCAATATTTTTACCATCATAATTTCAAATACCAAATTTTTTACTATAATAATTTTAAATACCAAATTTCAAAAAATTGCACCTTCACTACTGGAAATAAAGTCCAGGCTGCTGTTTTGTGTCTTATCCATCCAAATTAAATCTGTGGGATGGTGGTTGAATCCAGGCTCAGCACTGGAGCTGCCTCTGGAATGGAATCCCTGGGAGGCTGTGGTGGTGTTCACAGGGTCCCAGGATGAGGGAAGAGATGAGAATCTTGACTCCATGTTTCAGAAGGCTGATTTATTATTTTATGATATATATTATATTAAATGAAAATTATCTACTAAAACGATACTAAAGAATAGAAGAAAGGATTTCATCAGAAGGCGTGAAGGGAATAGCAAGGAATGAAATGATAATAAAATCTTGTGACTGACCAGAAAGTCTGAGACAGCTGGGCTGTGATTGGCCATTAATTAAAAACAACCCCATGAGACCAATCCCAGATGCACCTGTTGCATTCCACAGCAGCAGATAATGATTGTTTTTCTTTTCCTCTGAGGCTTCTCAGGAGAAAAGATCCTAATGAAAGGGTTTTTCATAAGATATGTCGGTGACAGGAGTCTCTGGAGAGTTGGGAAGCTGGGGAGGGGTGGGTTTGGTCTCTGCCTTTGCTGTGTCGTGGTTCTGGCTTTAATTAAAATTAAAAACTGCTTTTGCCTCCAGGTCCTGTGTGCTGTGGCAATACCCGTGCCTGGGATGTGGAATGGCCCCAGTGCAGCATCCTCCCCCCAGAGAGAGAGGAGCTCCTGGAGGATCCTCATGGAAGGATCACCTTGCACCTCCCTGTCCCTGCTCTCACCCCTCCCCAGGGCCAGTGAACAGAATGAGCTGAAATCTCTGGCACTGGGAGCTGCTCATCCCACGAGGTGAGTGAGTCAGGACAGAGCTGAGGATTAAATCTGAGGGGCAGAAAAACCCAGCTCAGGAGCTGAGGCACCACCATGGGCTGCATTTTCCCCATGCACTTCACACTGTGCATTTCTCAGCTGGCTTTAATCAGCACAAATATCCAGGTGTCCAAACTGAATCTGACATCCAAAAATTCCAGTTATTTTGGAATATTCTGGTATTTTCAGTGTTGCTGCTGTTGATCCTTCCCAGTTCAGGCAATGGCTTTCCCACGTAGATATGATCAAAGCCCAGCCTTTAAAACTTCAGTTTTTGTTCAAATTGGCTTTTTTTAGCTTCCATTTTTGGGCTGCAGGCTCGAAGAAGAAGGAGATGGGTGAGATGAGAGCACAGGCTCCAGCAAAGAGGAAGGAGCAGGCGTAGGTCTGGGTGTAGTCATAGAGCCACCCTGCAGGAGAGAAGGTTGTTATTAAAGCTGGGGGATTTTTCTCAGTGAAAAAAATAATTCAGGGAGGTGGGTGGGAGGCAAAGGATGTGTGTTCTCATCTAAGAATTGCTCAGATATTTCCCTTATTTCCCTTAAATTATTTTAACTCTTCCTGGGCAGCATTTCCTGTAAGGAAATGACATGCAGGTCATTTTGCCCAGAGCCAACTTTGATCCCTGTAGTGGACATGGTGTTTAATTTAATGTGAATTTAATCCCTGATTTTTTATTTTTTTTTTCCTGTTTAAGTAAGTGGGCCAAAAGTGGCTGATGGAAGATTCTCTTGGACTGAAAGGATCACTTGCACATGTTGGTATTTGCAACATCTGGGCTGCAAACCCTCTGTTCTCCAGCCTTGTCTTCTTGTGAGCAGACCCAGTTTCATGTCCTTTGTCTAACAGGAGACACCCCAGGCCAGGAGCTGGAAGTGAACTTGATAAAAGTAGCTCTGGGAGGACTTAAAAGGAAAAGCTGAATTCCATTGAGCCTCAGGAATGTCTGGAGGATTCAGGTCACCTTTTAAAGTGACCTCCAAGTGTTGGGTTTGGTCCTGGCAAATCATCTGGGCTCTGGGCAGTCCTTTGAAAGGTGGAGAGTTCCTCTCTTTGAATCTAAAATCTGCAAAGTGCTGGGAGATGCTGCTGCTGCACATAAAAACCCTAATTCAGTCCCAAATGTGGTGTGGGGTATGTGGGTGTGGGGCAGCAGCTGAGCCAGATCTGCTGCTGGTGTGAAATGCAATTCCTCTGGATACATCCATGGAATCCAGACATCCATGGGCTTCCCTGAGTCACACAAACAGCAGATCTGGCCCAGAACTGAGCTTCTTAAACCCAGGAGGGGACAGGATACAGACCCTGAGTTCCACAAACAGCAGATCTGACCCAGAACTGAGCTTCTTAAACCCAGGAAGGGACAGGATACAGACCCTGGGTTCCACAAACAGCAGATCTGGCCCAGAACTGAGCTTCTTAAACCCAGGAAGGGACAGGATACAGACCCTGAGTCACACAAACAGCAGATCTGACCCAAACCTGGGCTCCTCAAACCCAGGAGGGGCCAGGATACAGTCCCTGAGGTGCTGGGCTCGGAGCCATGGGAAGGGAGGGTGCCAGTGAGGTTTGGGATCTGTGCTGGAGCAGAGGCACTGCCATTCCAGCTGTGGATTTCCACAGAAGGTTTTATACAGCACAGCACAGCTGCTTTTGCCCAGTTTCAGTTTCTCTTGGCTCACTGCTGTCTCAGGGGGAGTCCCTGTGTTTGCTCCTCAGGGATGGCCTGGGAGCCACGTGCTGGAGGAGCTGCAGCTGGAGAGGAGGATCCATGCCCTGCTGGGATCTATCCTGTGGTGGGATCCATCCTGTGATGGGGTCCATCCCATAGTGGGATCCATCCCATGGTGGGATCTGTACCATGGTGGGATCCATGCCCTGCTGGGATCCATCCTGTGATGGGATCCATCCCATAGTGGGATCCATCCCATGGTGGGATCTGTACCATGGTGGGATCCATGCCCTGCTGGGATCTGTACCATGGTGGGATCCATCCCATGGTGGGATCTGTACCATGGTGGGATCCATCCCATGGTGGGATCTGTACCATGGTGGGATCCATGCCCCGCTGGGATCTATCCTGTGATGGGATCCATCCCATCCATGCCCTGCTGGGATCTATCCTGTGGTGGGATCCATCCTGTGATGGGGTCCATCTCTGCTGTGATCCATCCCATAGTGGGATGCATCCTGTGGTGGGATCCATCCTATGGTGGGATCCATCTCATGGTGGGATCCATGCCGTGGTGGGATCCATCCTGTGGTGGGATCCATCCCTGCTGTGATCCATCCCATCCTGGGATCCATCCCATGTTGGAATCCATCCCATGGTGGGATCCACCCCTTGGTGGAATCCACCCCCTCCTGGGATCCATCCCCCCATGGGATCCATCCCCTGCTGGCATCCATGCCCTGGTGGGACCCATCCCCTCCTGGGATCCATCCCCTCCTGGGATCCATCCCCTCCTGGGATCCATCCCCTCCTGGATCCATCCCCTCCTGGATCCATGCCCTGGTGCTGCACTGGGGGCCTCTCCCCTGACCCTGGGGTTCATTCCCAGGGCTGGGATCTGTTTCTGCTGCCTGGAAGTCTCTGGGATTTGGAAAGATATGCTGATGTAGTTATTTGTGAGAGGAACAGGACAGAGTGCTCCAGTTGAGCTCTGATTTATTGCAATTCTTAAATTATCCTTCAGGATATTTCTTTATTTTATTTTATTTTATTTTATTTATTTTCCTGGGGGTTTGTTGGTGCTGAATGGGATTTAGGTGCAGTGGGATTTACCAGCATTGCCTCACTGGCAGCACAGCCACCAACTTCCATCACAGCCCAACCCTCTGAAGCAACTCCAGTCTCTGTGCCCCCAATTCATTTCCAAAACAAAACAATAATCACTCCTGCTGCTGAAAGCTGAACTAGGAGCTTGTGGTGTTCAAACCCCAGCAAAGCAGCAGTTTTGTGAGGAATGCTGGTAAATCCCAGCAATGTAATCCAAACTAAACATTCCCAGCACTGCTGCTGCTGCTACCAGCTGGGTCTGGCTGTTTAAATTGTGCTGCTGATCTTTAATCAGAATTTTTATTTCTTCTTGATGCCCTGAGGAGCAAAATTCAGTGGGAAGGTGAAGGTAAAATTTAGCAAATATCTAAATACATGTGGCAGCAGAGCTTTTGATGACTCCATCCTCTCCCTTTTCACCACCCAAATTTCTTGGGACTGGAGTTTGTCCTCTGGGGACTGGAATCTTTTCTAGAATTTGCTTTACATGCTTTGGTTCAGCCCTTTTGCATTTTGAGTCAGTGATTTGTACTGCTTGTGGTAATAAACTGTGCCCTTCTCTCCTCAGCTTGCTCCTGGCTGCCAAAATAATGTTTATTCTGCTTTGGGCTGGGCTTTTTCAGCATCCAGAGGTGCCAGTGGATGGGGAACTCTGAAGGAGACTCCAAACTTTCCCTTTGGGTCCTGCCAGCTGCCCCTGGATTTCAGGGCTTTCAGCTGAACAGATTTGCAGGTAAGTCACCTTTTCCTTGCATTAGGCTTTGGTCTAATATGCAAATTAGGCAGTTTTAACCTTTGCAGTTCTCATTATCCATCATCATTATTTCTACTGTGTAAAAGCATTTGAGTTTGATGAAATTGTAATTCTAAACTCAGGGGTTTGGGGAGGTGAAAGCACCAAATCCAAGGGTCTCAGAGTATTTAAATCCTGTATTCTGCAAGGAGCAGATGGTTTTGGACACTTCATCAGGAGTTTTTTTTCTCACTCAGTTTTCACACTTAAAACTGCATTGCAAGAGAAAATTGCAGAATTCTATCTTGGATCCCAAGCCTGGATCCTGAGCTCTGGATTGTTTCAGGTAAGTCACCTTTTCCTTGCATTAGGCTTTGGTCTAATATGTAAATTAGGCAGTTTTAACCTTTGCAGTTCTCATTATCCATCATCATTATTTCCACTGCATAAAAACACTTGAGTTTGATGAAATTGTAATTCTAAACTCAAAGATTTTGGGAGGTGAGAACACCAAATCTCAGGGTTTTACAGAGTATTTAAATCCTGCATTCTGCAAGGAGCAGATGGTTTTGGACACTTCATCAGGAGTTTTTGGTCTCACTCAGTTTTCACACTTTAAACTGCATTGCAAGAGAAAAATGCAGAATTTATCTTGGATCCCTGAGCTCTGGATTGTTTCCATCTTGCTCTGCCTGTAATGAGATGGATCAGGAATTGTTTTGCTTCTTGGCTTTATTTGGCCTTTATTTATCCCACCTGCCTTAAGCCTGATTTCTGTGGCAAGCTTTTTGCAGGAAACCTGCTTTACAAACCCACTGCAGAAAACAAAAATCTTCCCATTAGTGCAGAAATATTGCAGCTGGATGGAAATTGAACTTCTTTTAACTGCAATGTGAATGTGGAGAAGTGACAGCCAGGGTGTTTAGCCCCTGCTGTGTTGCTGTGGCAGGGGATTCAGGGAAACTGAGGGATTGTTTTGTGCTCAGTGCACACCTTGTACAGCAGCAGGGATCTGCAATCCAGGCTCTGCATCACCCTGGCACTGGGAAGCTCCTGGTCCATGAAATTTTTGGCTGCTTGAAATTGCATCCACAGATAGAGCAGAACCAGCCCAGGGATATTGATTGGGAATATTAATTGCTGGTGGGACAGCAGCATTGCTGAAACTTTGCATGGAGCTGGAATTTACAGAACCCTTGGCAGCTTTGGGCTGGGTGCCTCTGCAGGCTGGGGGCAGCTGATTTGGAGGGCAGGGAACAAAAAATGATGGTTTGGGTTGGAAGGAACCCTAAAGCTGCTCCCATTCCACCCCTGCCATGGACAGGGACACCTTCACTGCCCCAGATTGCTCCAACCTGGCCTTGGGCACTGCCAGGGATCCAGGGGCAGCCACAGGGGACTGAGGGATGTTTTGTGCTCAGTGCACACCTTGTACAGCAGCAGGGATCTGCAATCCAGGCTCTGCATCACCCTGGCACTGGGAAGCTCCTGGTCCATGAAATTTTTGGCTGCTTGAAATTGCATCCACAGATAGAGCAGAAGCAGGGATATTGATTGGGAATGTAAATTTTTATAGACAGAACAGCAGCATTGCTGAAACTTTGCATGGAGCTGGAATTTACAGCTTTGAGCTGGGTGCCTCTGTAGGCTGGGGGCAGTGATTTGGAGGGCAGGGAACAAAAAATGATGGTTTGGGTTGGAAGGAACCCTAAAGCTGCTTCTGTCATTCCACCCCTGCCATGGCAGAGACACCTTCCACTGTCCCAGGCTGCTCCAAGCCCTGTCCAAGCTGGCCTTGGGCACTGCCAGGGATCCAGGGGCAGCCACAGGGGACTGAGGGATTGTTTTGTGCTCAGTGCACACCTTGTACAGCAGCAGGGATCTGCAATCCTGGCACTGGGAAGCTCCTGGTCCATGAAATCTTTTGGCTGCTTGAAATTGCATCCACAGATAGAGCAGAACCAGGGATATTGATTGGGAATATTAATTTTTTCCTGTGCATGGAGCTGGAATTTACAGAACCCTTGGCAGCTTCCAGCCAGGCAACTCTGCAGGCTGGGGGCAGCTGATTTGGAGGGCAGGGAACAAAAAATGATGGTTTGGGTTGGAAAGGGCCCTAAAGCTGCTCCCAATCCAGCCCCTGCCATGGACAGGGACACTTCCACTGTCCCAGGCTGCTCCAAACCCCTCCAGCCTGGCCTTGGGCACTGCCAGGGATCCACAGGTGCTCTGGGCACCCTGTGCCAGGGCCTGCCCATGCTCACAGGGGAGAATTCCTTCCCAATATCCCACCTAACCCTTCCCTCTGGCAGTGGGAAGCCATTCCCTGTGTCCTGTCACTGTTATATTTTATGAAAAATCCTTTTGCCAGGACATTTAATAAAATATGACAGTGACATTGTCCCTTTTCCCTTGTCCCCAGTCCCTCTCCAGCTCTCCTGGAGCCCCTTCAGGCTCTGAGCCTTCTCCTCTCCAGGTGAGCACCCCCAGCTCTCCCAGCCTGGCTCCAGAGGGGCTCCAGCCCTTGGAGCATCTCCAAGGGCTCCTCTGGACCCTCTCCAGCAGCTCCAAGTCCTCCTGATGTTCCCCAGGCTTGCAGCAGCTCTGGGGTCTCACCTGAGCAGGGCAGAGGGGCACAGTCCCCCCTTCCCCTGCTGCCCAGGCTGGGGCCTTGGTCCAGGAGCTTGTTGGGCTGCAGGGAAGGAAAAGCTTTGTCCTGGCCAAGCTGTTTGGATGAGAACAAGTCCCCTGCTCCTTAGCACAGGCTGGACACTCATTTCTAAGCACTTGAAATCTCCCAAATCCTCCCAGCTGCCTTGGTTTCCTGGCAGAGGGAGAAGAGCAAATGCTTTTCATGCTCCTTATCTCTGGGCCCAGAGCTCTGGTGGCTGAGCTGTGTAATCTCTGTCAAAACAAGAGATTACTGAGGCTTCTCCTGATGTTTCAGTGCCTCTGCCTGGTGGGAATCTTGCTGAGTCTGTCCTTTCTTCCCCTCCAGTCCAAGTTCAGTGTTATTTTAACACCACTGGGAGTAAAATCCATGGAAATGTGCTTGTTACCCTGCTGTGCTCAGGGCTGAACTCTGCACATGGGGCTTCACTGCATTTTCCAGATATTCCAGGCAGCATTTTCTAAATACTCCAGGCAGCATTTTCCAAGCTGCTGGTTGGATTTTGCAAATTCCCAAGCAAAATGTTGCCTGTCTATAAAAATACATTTCTGAAATAGGATTTTTTTTTTTCCTCTCTCTGTTTGAACAGAAACAGATGGATCCCTGTAGGAGAGTGAACCAGCAGCATGGTTTATCCCTGGGTTTCTGGGGTGGCTGTGAGTTGTATAAAACATCACTCACCTGCTAGGGGGGGTCCTCCCATGGCTGCTATCCCTGCAAAGAAAGCAGCAAACCCCAGGTAGCTGTGGAGCTTCTCCACACCCACCAGATCCACCTGTTTGGAAACAAAAATAGATAATTAGCGATTGGCTTCATAGGAATGCATATGCACAAGAGATTAATTGATTTTTTTTTTTTAAGCACAAGAGATGATTTTTCTGGGGAATTTCCTCTCCAGCTGCAGCTTTGGAAGGACTTTGCCCCTGTAGGGCTGATCCAGCCTGGAACCCTTTTGCCTCCCTAAGGCAGCTGTGGGAATGACTGGGATGGGAGAGGCTTCTCTGCCTTCAGCTGCCCAGCCCTGGAGGAAGGAGTTTGAAACTCTGAATGCCTTCAGAGAGAAATGCCAAATTATAATGGTGCCAAATTATAATCAGAGAATCCTGGGTATCCAGAGATATTCTGGGAGACTGGTTTGGGTTGGATGGGACCTCAAAGCCCATCCCTTCCACCCCTGCCATGGTAGGGACACCTTCACTGTCCCAGGCTGCTCCAAGCCCTGTCCAGCCTGGCCATGGGCACTGCCAGGGATCCAGGGCAGCCCCAGCTGCTCTGGGAATTCCATCCCAGCCCCTCCCCACCCTCCTAGGGAACAATTCCTAATTCCCAAATCCCATCCATCCCTGCCCTCTGGCAGTGGAAGCCATTCCCCTTTTTCCTCTCCCTCCATCCCTTGTCCCCAGTCCCTCTCCAGCTCTCCTGGAGCCCCTTTAGCTCTGGAAGGGGCTCCAAGGGGATTTCCTGGATCCCATTTAGCTCTGGAAGGGGCTGTAAGGAATCTCCTGGATCCCTTTAGCTCTGGAAAGGGCTCTGAGCTCTCCCTGGAGCCCCTTTTAGCTCTGGCAGGGGCTCTAAGGAATCTCCTGGATCCCCTTTAAGCACTGGAAGGGGCTCTGAGGGAATCTCCTGGATCCTTTTTGGGCACTGGAAGGGGCTCTGAGCTCTTCCTGGAGCCCCTTTAGGCTCTGGAAGGGGCTCTTAGGGAATCTCCTGGATCCTTTTTGGGCACTGAAAGGGGCTCCAAGGGGATCTCCTGAAACACCTTTAGCTCTGCCAGGGGCTCTAAGGAATCTCCTGGATCCCTTTAGCTCTGGCAGGGGCTCTGAGCTCTCCCTGGAGCCTTCTCCTCTCCAGGCTGAGCACTCCCAGCTCTCCAGGCTGGCTCCAGCCCTGGGAGCATCACCGTGGTGTCCAGCAGGACCCTGCTGCAGGTCTGGGTGTCCCAGCTGATTCTGGGATGGTTCTGCGTGTCCCAGGTGACTTTGGGATGATTCTGGGTGTCCCAGATGGCTCTGGGATGGTTCTGGGTGTCCCAGCTGATTCTGGGATGGTTTTGGGTGTCCCAGGATGGTTTTGGGATGGTTCTGGGTGTCCCAGCTGATTCTGGGATGGTTCTGGGTGTCCCAGGTGACTTTGGGATGGTTCTGTTTCTGGGTGTCCCTCTCAGGTGATTCTGGGATGGTTCTGGTTCTGGGATGTTTCTGGGTATCCCAGGTTATTCTGGGATGGTTCTGGGTGTCCCAGGTTGGTTTTGGGGTGGTTCTGGGTGTCCCAGGATGATTTTGGGATAGTTCTGGGTGTCCCAGCTGATTCTGGGATGATTCTGGGTGTCCCAGGTGATTCTGGGATGGTTCTGGGTGTCCCAGATGACTCTGGGGTGGTTCTGGGTGTCCCAGGTGATTCTGATTCTGGGATGGTTCTGGTTCTGGAATGATTCTGGTTGTCCCAGGTGATTCTGGGATGGTTCTGGGTGTCCCAGCTGATTTTGGGATGGTTCTGGGTGTCCCAGCTGGCTCTGGGATGGTTCTGGGTGTCCCAGCTGGTTCTGGAATGATTCTGGTTGTCCCAGGTGATTTTGGGGTGGTTCTGGGTGTCCCAGCTGGTTCTGGGATGGTTCTGGGTGTCTCAGATGGATCTGGGATGGTTCTGGGTGTCCCAGCTGGCTCTGGGATGGTTCTGGGTGTCCTAGATGGCTCTGGGATAGTTCTGGGTGTCCCACATGACTCTGGGATGGTTCTGGGTGTCCCAGCTGGCTCTGGGATGGTTCTGGGTGTCCTAGATGGCTCTGGGATAGTTCTGGGTGTCCCACATGACTCTGGGATGGTTCTGGGTGTCCCAGCTGGCTCTGGGATGGTTCTGGGTGTCCCAGCTGGTTCTGGAATGATTCTGGTTGTCCCGGGTGATTTTGGGATGGTTCTGGGTGTCCCAGCTGATTCTGGGATGGTTCTGGGTGTCCCACATGACTCTGGGATGGTTCTGGGTGTCCCACATGACTCTGGGATGGCTCTGGGAGTCTCAGATGGATCTGGGATGGTTCTGGGTGTCCCAGCTGGCTCTGGGATGGCTCTGGGTGATTTTGGGACAGGAGCAGGACCCCCAGCCCTGTTGGGCCCCTCAGGACTCACCAGCACGGGCAGCACCAGGGCCATGAAGCCTCCACAGAAGGTGGCCAGGGACACGGTGTAGGCCAGCAGCAGGTGGAAGGTGGTGGCCAGCGGCCCCAGCAGGTTGGTGGCCCCGCTCAGGAGCAGGTAGGTGACATGGAAATGGTACCTCTTGGTCCAGTTGTGGTCGGCCAGCCAGCCTGAGAGCAGCTGGCTCAGCATCTCTGTGATGCCTGGGGGAACAGCAGCGCTCAGAGACTGCACTTTGTGTCACCTTTAAATGCTATTCTTTCTAGATATTTTATTAATGATTTATAAATTATATAAATTATGATTTCTAGATATTTCTAGAAATTATCTTTATAAATTATTATTTTATAATTTTTTTATACATTCTTAGTAGAAATTTAAATTATTTCTAAAATTATTTTATAAATGATTATGATCAATTATATTTATAAATTATTAGATATTTTTAGAAATGATTTATAAATTATATAAATTATAATTTCTAGATATTTCTAGAAATTATCTTTATAAATTATTATTTTATAATTTTTTTATACATTCTTAGTAGAAATTTAAATTATTTCTAAAATTATTTTATAAATGATTATGATCAATTATATTTATAAATTATTAGATATTTTTAGAAATGATTTATAAATTATATAAATTATAATTTCTAGATATTTCTAGAAATTATCTTTATAAATTATTATTTTATAATTTTTTTATCAATTCTTAGTAGAAATTTAAATTATTTCTAAAATTATTATTTTAGAAATGATTTATAAATGATTATTATAAATTATTTTTATAAATTATTAGATATTTTTAGAAATGATTTATAAATTATATAAATTATGTTTTCTAGATATTTCTAGAAATTATATTTATCTTTATAAATTACTATTATTTTATAAATGATTTTTTATCAATTCTTAGTAGAAATTTAAATTATTTCTAAAATTATTATTTTATAAATTATTTATAAATTATTATTATAAATTATTTTTATAAATTATTAGATATTTTTAGAAATTCTTTTTACAAATTATTATTTTTATAAATTATTATAAATTTCATATACATTTATGAGATATCATAAATTTAGCTGGATTTTATAGTATTTTATATGATTTTATATTTATTATTTGTAGTATATGTAATATATTAAGATTTGACTTTGTGCAGTATTGAAATTCTATTTTTTCTAGGTATTTTTATATGTTATTGCTTCATATAAATTCATTAGATATTATAAATTTAGCTGTATTTTATAAGATTATTTTTATTATTTGTAGTATATGTAATATACTGAGACTTGACTTTGTGCAATATTGATATTCTGTTATTTCTAGGTATTTTTACATATATTACTTCATATAACTTTGTTAGATATTATACATTTAGCTGTATTTTATAGTACTTTATATTATTATTTTTATTATTTGTAGTATATGCATTAAACTGATACTTTGAGTAATATTGAAATTCTGTTAATTCTATATATTTATATATATTGCTTAATTTAAATATATTAGGATAATAAGGATATTATGAATCTACCTATATTTTATAGTATTTATATGACTATTTTTATTATTCGTAGTATATGTAATATATTAAAATTTGATTTTGTGTAATATAGAAATTCTGTTATTTCTAGATATTTTTATATATTATTACTTCATACACATTTATTAGATATAAATTTAGCTGGATTTCATAGTATTTTGTATTATTTTTAAATTATTTAGCGTATATGTAATATATTGAGACTTGACTTTGTGTAATATTTAAATTCTATTATTTCTAGGTATTTTTATATATTATTTCATATAAATTTATTAGATATTATAAATCTAGCTGTATTTTATACTATTTTATAATGTTATTTTTATTATTTGTAGTATATGTATTATATTGATACTTACAGTATTTTATCTTTCATATTACTAATATTATAGTTTATTATCAGTCATAATATATAACTTATATTATATTATAGTATATTATAGTATATTTTAGTATATAATATATTTTTATATCATCTGTATTATTTTCTATTAGTAACTGTATTTCATATAGTTAAATTATACTTATCCTCACATTACTATATTTATTATTTAGTATTTGTGTATTTTTAATATTTTTAATATTTTTATTTTACATTATACTACAATATTGCATATTATATATTCTAATATAGTTATATTTTATGTTATTTTATAATACATTATTTTTATTATTTTTATTCATTATGTGTGTTAGACTTGATTATTTATATTAACCCTAATATTTTATTTTTTATTTATTTTATAATATTATTTGCACTATTTTATATTACTATATACATTATTTTATACATGTTTATTTCTGTAGTTTGAAATTATTATGATTTATTACAGATTTTTATAATATTGCTTTTTTTTTTTTTTTAAATTCAATATTATTTCTGTTATTGGCTGTGTCACATCCCAGTTTCCCTGTTCATTGTGAGGATGTGACCACAAAAGCCTAAAATTCCAGAAAGTTCCAGATATTTTTAGGCTGTTACAATATCCAGGGATTGGGATTTTCCCTTTTCCCTTGTGCTGCTCTTCCCAAGGGCACCAAAGTGCTCTGGGAAAATTCCCTTCGGGGGGAATTTCACCCTTCAGGTGAAATCTGCACCCTCAAATGCCCTAAATCAGGACAGAGGAACCTGCTGAAGAGAAAAATCTGAATATTAAGAAGAAAATTGCGGCTGAGATTTTAATTTTTCTAAAATCAATTCTATTTAAATTCTAAAATTTAATTTTTCTAAAACCCCCGGCATTTTGTAGAAACCCAGGCATTTTAGAGGCTCAGCAGCCTTTTAGTTGTCGGGGTTTTGAGAGTCTTGGTTTTGAGAGTTGGAGTTTTGAGGGTTGTTTTTTACATTTCTTGGTACATTTTTACATTTTTATGAAGCAAAGATCAAGGAGCTCTCAGGTGAGCTCATGTCCCACTGAGCCCCGTGTCCCTCCCACTCCTAATCCCAAATATCCCATTAATTCCTGGGGAATCCTAACACCTCAGCAACCCCTCCCTGCTGAGTATTCCCCAGCACTGCAGAAATAAAATATTTGTATTTTTGTACAATAAAATATTTGCTGCTGATTGAGGCTGGAGCCACTTTCTTACCCCAGCATGGCTTTAGTGTTAATCCTGGCTTAAAACCAGGCAGGGGTTTGGGTTTTGGGGAGTGTGCCTTAAAACCAGGCATGGGTTTGGGTTTGGGAACTGTTCTTTATAACCAGGCATGGGTTTGGTTTTTGGGGAGTTTGCCTTGTTTTTTCCCCACCTGGAGGTGGATGTGCCAAATTGAAATGCCTGGATCTGGGCATGGGTTTGGGTTTTGGGGAGTGTGCCCTAAAACCAGGCATGGGTTTCGTTTTTGGGAACTGTTCTTTATAACCAGGCATAGGTTTGGTTTTGGGGAATCTGCCTTAAAACCAGGCATGAGTTTGGTTTTTGGGAGTGTCCTTTATAACCAGGCAAGGGTTTGGGTTTTGGGGTTTGGGTTTTGGGGACTTTGCCTTGTTTTTCCTCACTTGGAATTTGGGATGTGCCAAATCCAAATGCCTGGATCTGGACATGGGTTTGATTTTGAGAAGTGTTCTTTATAACCAGGCATGGGTTTGGTTTTTGGAGAGTGTGCCTTAAAGCCAGGCATGGGTTTGGTTTTGGGAAGTGTTCTTTATAACCAGGCAAGGGTTTGGGTTTTGGGGTTTGGGTTTTGGGGAGTGTGCCTTAAAGCCAGGCATGGGTTTGGGTTTTGGGGTTTGATTTTTGGGGAGTGTGCCTTAAAACCCGGCAAGGGTTTGGTTTTTGGGGAGTTTGCCTTGTTTTTCCCCACTTGGAATTTGGGATGTGCCAAATCCAAATGCCTGAATCTGGACATGGGTTTAGGTTTTGGGGAGTCTGTCTTAAAGCCAGGCATGGGTTTGATTTTGCGAAGTGTTCTTTATAACCAGGCATGGGTTTGGTTTTTGGGGAGTTTGCCTTGTTTTTTCCCCCCTTGGAGTTTGGGATGTGCCAAATCCAAATGCCTGGATCCACATTACTGTGGGAGGTTTTTCCCCCAATACTGCATTTCTCCCTTTTGGGTCAAGCTGGAGAGTTTTGAATGCACCTCAGGATTCTGGTGGTTTGTGGGTTTAAGCCCAGCAGGGATTGTGGTGGGCACAGAGCACCTTTTAGGTGGAGATTTGTGGTTTTTGGGAGCAGGGAGGGTGTGGGATCATCCAGCTGGCACTGGGAGAAGCACCCAGGAGGATCCACCCCAGGACATGTCTGGGGCCATTTCTGGGCAGAATTGGGGGTGTTTGGCTGTGAGCTGGGGCTGTGAAGGGTCTCTGTGCCTACCAGCCACGGCGATGAGGTAGGAGCCATCCCTGCTGCTCAAGCCCAGGGTCCTGGCTCTGGCCACCAGGTGGAAGAAGGGCACGAAATAGGCCAGGTGGCTGAAGAGGAAAGACCAGGTGAAGATGTAGAAAACGGGATCCTTCAGCGGGGAGAAGTCCAGGAGAGGCTGGGGAGGTTCCTTTGTGGTGGCTGCAGGGGTTTGGGGGCCTCTCCTGGCCTCGGTGGGGGTTTCTGAGGAGCTCTCCAGGCTGGGTTTCTGCAGCTTTCCCAAGGCAGATGGATTTGCTGGCTCTGAGACATCTCTGCCGTGGGGCACCACGAGTCTCTCTGTGCTGGGAGCCTCCTGTGCGTGAAGAAGCTGTGATTCCCTCTGAGTGCTTCCATCTGAACACCCACCAGGACTTTCTGGATCCTTCTCTGCCCCTGGAGACCCCTGGTGTTGATTTTTGGCAGGTTCCCGAGGCAGCTGGGGGCTGGCAGGCCACAGCAGCATGCTGGAAGGCACCAGGTTCAGCATGATGCCTCCAAAAATGAGCAGAGTACCTGAGGGAAGGCAAAAGGGGGTTTGTTCTTGGCTTGGAAAGGGGGGAGCAGCAGGAAATGGCCTTTTAGACCAGGGTGTGGTTTTCACTGACCATGGAGGAAGCTCTCTTTGCCTTCCCCTTATGGAGGAGTTAAAAAACGAGGGATTTTTATTCCTGCTTTTCCAGCTGGAAGTTCATTTTGCTGTGATGCACAGGACAAATCCACAGCTACCTCTGGGGTCTGTTTTGCTTTTCCTCATTTAAAGTCAGGATGGACCTTCAAGATGGTCTTGAAACACTACAGTAAAATTAGGGATTTCTGGGTTTGATTTCTGAGATCTGTGCTTTGACTCTGATTTTAATGAGGGATTTCTGGGTTTGATTTCTGAGATTTGTGCTTCGACTCTGATTTTAATGAGGGATTTCTGGGTTTGATTTCTGAGATCTCTGCTTTGACTCTGATTTTAATGAGGGATTTCTGGGTTTGATTTCTGAGATCTGTGCTTCAACTCTGATTTTAATTAGGGATTTCTGGGTTTGATTTCTGAGATCTGTGCTTTGACTCCGATTTTAATGACTGATTAAGTGTTCAATTATTAACAAGATGTCCCCAAACTATCCTAGAAGAGGCAGAGTTATTCCTTGGTGTGCTGAACTTTTAAGAGTCTCTTAGAGCCTCCAGATCTCCCCAAATTCCCTCTCAGAGCTGATGAATTGGAAGGAACAGGATCCAGCAGCAGCTTTGGAAGGACTTTGCCCCTGTAGGGCTTCTCTGCCTTCAGCTGCCCAGCCCTGGAGGAAGGAGTTTGAAACTCTGAATGCCTTCAGAGAGAAATGCCAACTTATAATGGTGCCTCCCTACCCAGATCACAGAATCCCAGACTGGTTTGGGTTGGAAGGGACTTCAGAGCCCATCCCTTCCACCCCTGCCATGGCAGGGACACCTTCACTGCCCCAGATTGCTCCAACCTGGCCTTGGGCAATGCCAGGGATCCAGGGGCAGCCACAGGGAACTGAGGGATGTTTTGTGCTCAGTGCACACCTTGTACAGCAGCAGGGATCTGCAATCCAGGCTCTGCATCACCCTGGCACTGGGAAGCTCCTGGTCCATGAAATGTTTTGGCTCCTTGAAATTGCATCCACAGATAGAGCAGAACCAGCCCAGGGATATTGATTGGGAATATTAATTGCTGGTGGAACAGCAGCATTGCTGAAACTTTGCATGGAGCTGGAATTTACAGAACCCTTGGCAGCTTCCAGCCAGGCACCTCTGCAGGCTGGGGGCAGTGATTTGGAGGGCAGGGAACAAAAAATGATGGTTTGGTTGGAAGGAACCCTAAAGCTGCTTCTGTCATTCCACCCCTGCCATGGCAGGGACACCTTCCACTGTCCCAGGCTGCTCCAAGCCCTGTCCAAGCTGGCCTTGGGCACTGCCAGGGATCCAGGGGCAGCCACAGGGGACTGAGGGATTGTTTAGTGCTCAGTGCACACCTTGTACAGCAGCAGGGATCTGCAATCCTGGCACTGGGAAGCTCCTGGTCCATGAAATGTTTTGGCTGCTTGAAATTGCATCCACAGACAGAGCAGAACCAGCCCAGGGATATTGATTGGGAATATTAATTTTTTCCTGTGCATGGAGCTGGAATTTACAGAACCCTTGGCAGCTTTGGGCTGGGTGCCTCTGCAGGCTGGGGGCAGTGATTTGGAGGGCAGGGAACAAAAAATGATGGTTTGGGTTGGAAGGAACCCTAAAGCTGCTCCCAATCCAGCCCCTGCCATGGGATGGTTCTGGTTCTCCTTCCACTGTCCCAGGCTGCTCCAAACCCCATCCAAGCTGGCCTTGGGCACTGCCAGGGATCCACAGCTGCTCTGGGCACCCTGTGCCCTCTCACCTTGCCATCCATAGGCCTCGATGAGGAGCTGGGTGAAGGGGGCCATGAGGAAGGTCAGCCCCATGCCCGAGCGGGCCAGGGCGTTGCTGAGCGCCAGGCGAGCCCGGCAGCGCTTGGCTGTCACCACTGCAGCTGCCTGGTACAGACAGGCAAAGCCCAGCCCTGGGGAAAGGGGAAATGAGTGAGAGACTCCAGCAGGCAAAGCCCAGCCCTGGGGAAAGGGGGAAAATAAGGGACTCCCACCCCAGAGGGACTCCATCCCTGAGGGAAGGGGGGAAATGAGAATAAAAGGTTCCCACCACGGAGAGATTCCATCAAGCAAAGCCCATCCCTGAGAGAAGGGGAGAAATGGGAATAAAGGCTGCCACCACAGAGGAACTGCCATCAGGAAAAGCCCATCCCTGTGGGAAGGGGGAACATAAGGGACTCCCACCCCAGAGGGACTCCATCCCTGAGAGAAGGGGGGAAATGAGAGGAAGAGGCTCCCACCACAGAGAGACTCCATCAGGCAAAACCCATCCCTGGGGAAGAGGAGAATGAGAGTGAGAGACTCCACTGGCAAAGCCCATCCCTGTGGGAAGGGAGGGAAATGGGAATAAAGGCTCCCACCATAGAGAGACTCCATCCCTGAGGGAAGGGGAAAAATGAGAATAAAGGATCCCACCACAGAGAGACTCCATCAGGCAAAACCTGTCCCTGGGGAAGGGGGAAAATGAGAATAAAGGATCCCACCACAGAGAGACTCCATCAGGCAAAACCTGTCCCTGGGGAAGGGGGAAAATGAGAATAAAGGATCCCACCACAGAGAGACTCCATCCCTGAGGGAAGGGGAAAAACAAGAATATGAGACTCCCACCACAGAGAGACTCCATCAGGCAAAGCACATCCCTAGGGAAGGGGGAAAATGAGAATAAAGGTTCCCACCACAGAGAGACTCCATCAGGCAAAACCTGTCCCTGGGGAAGGGGGAAAATGAGAATAAAGGATCCCACCACAGAGAGACTCCATCAGGCAAAGCCTGTCCCTGGGGAAGGGGAAAATGAGAATTAGGGGCTCTCACCACAGAGAGACTCCATCCCTGAGGCAAGGGGGGAAAATGAGAATAAAGGTTCCCACCACAAACTCCCATCAGGCAAAACTCATCCCTCTGGGAAGGGGGAAAATGAGAATAAAGGCTCCCACCATAGTGAGACTCGTGGTGCCCCATGGCAGAGATGTCTCTGAGCCAGCCTTGGGGAGGCTGCAGAAACCCAG
This sequence comes from Molothrus aeneus, assembly GCF_037042795.1. Classification (NCBI taxonomy): domain Eukaryota; kingdom Metazoa; phylum Chordata; class Aves; order Passeriformes; family Icteridae; genus Molothrus; species Molothrus aeneus. Next base: position 4,941,812 of record NC_089669.1, on the reverse strand, counting down.
CCCAGAGAGCTCCTCCTCAGAAACACCCACTGAGGCCAGGGGAAGGCACAAACCCCTTCCAGTCCCAAAAAGGGGCTCCTGTGTGGGGATTCCATGTGCTGCTATCCCAGGCTGGCAGTTCCTGGCCGAAAGGAGAGGATTTCTGCTCTCACAGTCAGAAGAGAGTGAGATTTGGTGGGTGAGGTTTGGTGTCTGGGCGGTTGGAGGTTCTCCCCTTTTATAAGGGAGTTTAAAAGGCCAGGATCCGTGTAGGTCCAGGAAAAAAATCAAAGTTGGTTGGGACTGGGATGTTGAAATTGGTGTTTTACTCTGAGCATGAAGCTCTGGGAGTTCACATGGTAACAGAAAGGAGCTGGGGATGCTTTGGCACTGAAGGTTCATGGAATTACAGAATATCCTGAGGTGGAAGGGACCCACACAGATCACATCCAACCCCTGCCCTGCACAGACACCCCCAAATCCCACCCTGGGCATCCCTGGCAGCGCTGCCCAAACACTCCTGGAGCTCTGGCAGCCTCGGGGCTGTGCCCATTCCCTGGGGAGCCTGGGCAGTGCCAGCACCCTCTGGGGAAAGAACCTTTCCTGAGATCCAAACCTGCCCTGGCACAGCTCTGTGCATGAGTGTCTGATCCTCACCCACCCAGGAGGGTCCTGGGCTGTGTGTGGGGGTACAGGCAGTGCCAGCACCCTCTGAGGGAAGAACTTTCCCTGATAGGAAACCTTTCCCTGCCCTGGCACAGCTCTGTGCATGAGTGTCTGATCCTCACCCACCCAGGAGGGCCCTGGGCTTGTTGGGGGGCACAGGGGTCCCTGGCAGGGCAGGCAGTGCCAGCACCCTCTGGGGAAGATCCTTTCCCTGATCTCCATTCCAACGCTCTGACACAGCTCCTTCCTCAGGCCCTGCCCCTGATCACCCCAGGCTCCTCGAGCTGAACAAAGCCCTGCAGAACAAACCCCCCTTCCCCAGGTCTAAGGCTAAAGGAGCCGATTTCCTGCCCCTGCAGTAAAACAATGCCCATCTCACCCAGCAGGAAGCCCATGGAGAAGCAGAGGAAGGAGACACTGGTGGCCTGGGTGCTGAGCAGGCAGCCCCCAGCCACCAGCCCAGCCCCGAGGATGGAGATCGGCCGCTCTCCCAGGCGCTGGCACAGCACGGACACCAGCGGGGCTGCAAGGGAAACGGGGACACAGCTCAGCCCTGGGGACACAGCCCTGGGGACACAGCTCAGCCCTGGGGACACAGCTCAGCCCCGGGGACACAGCCCTGGCGACACAGCTCAGCCCTGGGGACACAGCCCTGGGGACACAGCTCAGCCCTGGGGACACAGCTCAGCCCTGGGGACACAGCACAGGGGACACAGCTCAGCCCTGGGGACACAGCCCTGGGGACACAGCTCAGCCCTGGGGACACAGCCCTGGGGACACAGCTCAGCCCTGGGGACACAGCTCAGCCCCGGGGACACAGCCCAGGGGACACAGCTCAGCCCTGGGGACACAGCTCAGCCCTGAGGACACAGCCCTGGGGACACAGCACAGCCCTGGGGACACAGCCCAGCCCCGGGGACACAGCACAGCCCTGGGGACACAGCTCAGCCCTGGGGACACAGCACAGCCCTGGGGACACAGCCCAGCCCCGGGGACACAGCACAGCCCCGGGGACACAGCACAGCCCCGGGGACACAGCCCTGGGGACACAGCTCAGCACAGGGGACACAGCTCAGCCCTGGGGACACAGCACAGCCCCGGGGACACAGCCCTGGGGACACAGCTCAGCACAGGGGACACAGCACAGGGGACACAGCTCAGCCCTGGGGACACAGCACAGGGGACACAGCACAGCCCCAGGGACACAGCTCAGGGGACACAGCTCAGCCCTGGGGACACAGCTCAGCACAGGGGACACAGTTTTTTGTGGAGATAATCAAAACTCCACAACTTTTGTGGAAGTAGTAAAGCCGCTGTGTGTGGCGGTGCTCACAGGGGTCCCAGGATGAGGGAAGAGATGAGGATCTGACTCCATGTTTCAGAAGCCTGATTTATTATTTTATGATAGATATTACATTAAAACTATACTAAAAGAATAGAAGAAAAGGTTTCATCTCAGAAGGCCAGCTAAGAACAGAATGCCAAAGAATGATAACAAAGGTTTGTGGCTCGGACTCTGTCTGAGCCAGCTGGGTGTGATTGGCCATTAATTAGAAACAACCCCATGAGACCAATCCCAGATCCACCTGTTGCATTCCACAGCAGCAGATAACCATTGGTTACATTTTGTTCCTGAGGCCTCTCAGCTTCTCAGGAGGAAAAATCCTAAGGCAAGGATTTTCCATAGGAGATGTGTGTGACAGGTGTGTTTATTACAGCCCTGGACGCGTGTGGGAATCGTTTCCCTACAATGACACACATGGGTACCTCTGGGAACTTCAGGTCCTTCTTTATCCCCCTCTCAGATACATATGCATACAATTTCACAATAGGTTCATACATATTCATTTTTACGAATTTCATGTGACATTTGCTGCTAGTTTTTCTTTATCTTTTCTTTATCCTAGGTCAGGTTGAGCTGCTCTCACAGCAGCCTCTCTGTCTCTCTCTATCACTCTCTGTCTCTCCATCCCTTGTGAAAGGGGCTGACAGCAGGTTTGTTAGCTAAAACAGCAAGAAGAAGCTGAGAAGTAAGAAGGAGCTGATAAAGGGCTCTCTCTAAGGCTGTAACTAAGGAGACTGAGAGAAGAAAAATAAGAAAACTTTGCAGCTAGACGAAGTATTTTTAGAAAGTTAATTGAAGTTACTGTAATTTTTCACTAATAGGGTTATGTTAACTTATTGTAGCTAATAGTCAAAGAAGCATAAACAATTAAAAAGTGTATAAAAAATCAGCTATGTTCAATAATAAAAAGTTGCCATCTAAAACTGATTATAATCTCTGCTTTGTGTGTTAACCACCTCAACAGCAACATCCCCTTATCTCTGTCCACCACTGAAGCAGTTTCTCTGAGCCCAGGCTTTGCAGTCAGGCTAAATAGCTCTGTTTTCTAACCACAGACTCAACTCAAAAATGTACATTTCACCTAAATCAAAATGGATTTCTACCTGGGAAAATCTCCACTCTGCCTCAATAGGCTGCTCTGGCAGGGCTTGGGGACCTGCCTGGCACCTCTGGGAAGCTTTGGGAGGCAGGAGGCTCCTGATTGCATTTCGGGCATGCAGGGTAATGGCCGTGGACTTGAGCAGAAACTAAGAGGGTTGAACTCCTGTTTAAGGCTTTGAAGGCCTTAGGTTTAGATAATCCTAAATTTCTTAGATGATGGGAAGGATTCTAGGGGAGATAGGAAGGAGGATGGTGGACATGGAGGTTAAGATGGCAGTTATGATGCTGGTTGGCTCGTTAGTGTGTCATTGCTTTCTGTGGTTTGTGGTGTGTGGGGGTGTCACAGACATCTTTTATGGAAAATCCTATTGTTAGCATTCATAAACACATAATCACATAAGCCATTATATGCAGTGCTTTTTATTAAGAGCTCTGGGTGTCAGGAGTATTCAACTCAAATCTGACTCCGACCATACATTCGAGGTGAACGTGTTTTATACTCTATCATTACATAACTTTCATGGTAATTATTGAACTTATATTGTTCTATTGTATACACAGATTTCAGCTAAACATAGCCCCCCTTTAACTTTCCAACATAGTTTCTCATGATTCTTCTTATGGTTATATAATAATTATATTTAATTACTAAACAATCATCACATCTAACAATGATATCTTTTATCATATTGTTTATGCAGGTGCAGTGATCTGAGAAAACACAAAGCTTAATATTTTCAAAGACTATTTTTAACATTTTCCAGGGCTCCACTATCACTTTTCTTAGGATTTTTCCTCCTGAGAAGCTGAGAGGCCTCAGGAACAAAATGTAACCAATGGTTATCTGCTGCTGTGGAATGCAACAGGTGCATCTGGGATTGGGCTCATGTGGTTGTTTCTAATTAATGGCCAATCACAGCCCAGCTGGCTCAGACAGAGTCCAAGCCACAAACCTTTGTTATCATTCCTTCCTATTCTATTCTTAGCTGGCCTTCTGATGAAATCCTTTCTTCTATTCGTTTAGTATAGTTTTAATGTAATATCTATCATAAAATAATAAATCAGCCTTCTGAAACATGGAGTCAGATCCTCGTCTCTTCCCTCAACCAAAACCCCTGTGAACACTGTCACATGGGGGCAGTGTAATTAATTGAGTGTAAGTGCAGAATTCCAGACCAAGGTAAAAGAACAGGCTTAGCAGGGAAAGGAGGGAGATAATGTGGCTGCTGGGGCTCTGTCTTAGTCAGTTCTTGCATGGTAAATGATTTGGGCAGGGATCCTGTCAGGGGTGTGGGAGGGGTTCATGCTCAGCAGAGAGGTTTTGCCTGTGCCCTGAGCTCGGGGAGTGGGGCAGGGAAGGAGGCAAAGCCCAAAGGTTCAGCTTTCCTGAGCCTCCTTCCTCAGTCACAGCATGCCCAGCAGCTCCAAGGTATTCCACAGCTGGGACAAGAGTGCTGCTTGCTCTGGAGCTCTACAATAAACCCACAGTGAAGTTCAGGGCATCCCAGAATGGTTTGGGTTGGAAGGGACATGAAAGCTCACCCAGTCCCACCCCCTGCCATGGCAGGGACACCTTCACTGTCCTGAATTGCTCCAAACCCCGTCCAGCCTGGCTTTGGGCACTGCCAGGGATCCAGGGGCAGCCACAGCTGCTCTGGGCACCTGTGCCAGGGCCTCCCCACCCTCACACAGAAAGATTTCTTCCAATATCAAACCCCAATTTCCCTTTTTTCAGTTGAACCCATTCCCCTTTGTCCTGTCCATCCAGTTCCTGATGAAGAGTCCCTCCTGTTCCCCTCGTTCACAATCTTGTACAAGGGAAGGATTCCCTCACAGGGAAGGATTTCTTTCCAATTTCCAATTTTTTTCCCACTATCCCATCTGAATGTCCCAGCGTTTAGAGCCCATTCCTGCTCAGACCCGTGTGGGTGCCAGCCCTGTCCAGCTGGGAGCAGCCTGGGGTGGGGTGGGGTGCACGGAGCCCCCTCAGTGCCCTGGGGACAGGAGCTCACCTCCCAGGAAGCGCAGGGAGGACATGATGGAGCCAATCCAGCTGAGCTGCTCTGAGGATCCCCCCATCTCCTCTCGGAAAGCCACGAAGAAAACCCCAAAGGTCTTGAGCGTCCCCATCACGAGCACATTGACCTGGGATGACAGGGGGTGCAGGGGAGGTGCCACAGGAGGGAGGAAAAGCTTTTCCTTCTGCTCATTTTGGGGTGGTGTGGGAGAAACAAACAGGGACACTTGAACTGGTGTTGGGGAATGCCAGCAGGGTGGGCTGGTCGTGGCCGTGCTGCAGGTTGGTCTCAAGCAGACCCTCAGAAAATCCTTTGAAAACTGATTTTCCAAAGGAAAGGAAAAAAATTTCCCTCCCTTTCCCTTCCCCTTTTCCCTTTCCCTGTCCCTTTTCCTTTCTCTCCCATCCCAGAGCTCAGCTCTTGTAGGATGCTTTTACCTTTGAAGTTATTTTTGAGTACTGCAGCAATGGTCAAAATGGATCAGTTTGGAGCTCACTGGGAGGGGATGAGGGCAGCAAGGATGGACATTAACTGGGGCAGTTTCCCAGCATTTCTCTGCCACAGGGGCAAAGGACAGACAGTTTGTGTCCTGAATTTTAACTCCTGCTGTCTCCCTGCTGGCAGGGGGTTAATGATTGACAGTGAGTTACTTGGGGTGGATTTGAAGGGAGGAAAGCTCTCCCAGCTTGGGGCATGGTGCCTTTTTACAGCTGGACTCAGTGAGCTTAAAGGTCTTCTCCAAGCTTCACAATTCCTTCATTCATCACTGGTGGGGAGATAAAGCCTGGGGCACAGAGAATTAGTGGCTTTAAGGGGTGTTGAGGTGCCAGGCCCTCCCAGAGAGCACCCAAGAGTGTGTGCTGCTCCCAGTCAGTGCCTCATTGCCTGGGGTGGGATCACCTTGCCAGGGGGACAGGACACTCCTTTGGGGTTTGACACCCTTTGGGGTGATGTGTTTGACCAGGGAAAAGCCATCCTGGCAAGGGGACCCTCCTGCCCATCACTGAGATGTTTGCAGGGGGCATTCCCCAGGAATGGCGTGGCTGGGGTGTGCCCTGGGATGGCTGGGGTCAGTCTGTGCTGGGGTCAGTCTGTGCTGGGGTCAGTCTGTCCTGTCCTGGGGTCAGTCTGTCCTGTGCTGGGGTCAGTCTGTCCTGTGCTGGGGTCAGTCTGTGCTGTGCTGGGGTCAGTCTGTGCTGGGGTCAGTCTGTGCTGTGCTGGGGTCAGTCTGTCCTGTCCTCGAGTCAGTCTGTCCTGTGCTGGGCTCAGTCTGTCCTGGGCTCAGTCTGTCCTGGGGTCAGTCTGTCCTGTCCTGGGGTCAGTCTGTCCTGGGGTCAGTCTGTCCTGTGCTGGGGTCAGTCTGTCCTGGGGTCAGTCTGTCCTGTGCTGGGGTCAGTCTGTCTTGGGGTCAGTCTGTTCTGTGCTGGGGTCAGCCTGTCCTGTCCTGGGGTCAGTCTGTCCTGTGCTGGGGTCAGTCTGTCCTGTCCTGGGGTCAGTCTGTGCTGTCCTGGGCTCAGTCTGTCCTGGGGTCAGTCTGTCCTGTCCTGGGGTCAGTCTGTCCTGGGGTCAGTCTGTCCTGTGCTGGGGTCAGTCTGTCCTGGGGTCAGTCTGTCCTGTGCTGGGGTCAGTCTGTCCTGGGCTCAGTCTGTCCTGTGCTGGGGTCAGTCTGTCCTGGGCTCAGTCTGTCCTGGGGTCAGTCTGTCCTGTCCTGGGGTCAGTCTGTCCTGGGGTCAGTCTGTCCTGTGCTGGGGTCAGTCTGTCCTGTGCTGGGGTCAGTCTGTCCTGGAGATCCCCCTGCCCCAGCCCCAGCCCCGGGAGGGTTTGGATCACTCCCCACTCACCAGGAAGAAGTGAAGCACCACTCCCCACGCCCACCCTGCTCCTGCTGCTCCTGAGCCTCGGCTCTTCCCGGCTGACGGAGCCTCCGGAGCCTCCAGCTCCTCATCCTCCTTCCCCTCTCCTGCTGGTGAGAGTGTCATGTGAACACCTTCCACTGCTCCTGTTCCCATTCCCAGCCGTTCCCAGCCATTCCCAACCATTCCTAACCATTCCCAGCCATTCCCAACCATTCCCAGCCATCCCTAACCATTCCCAGCCATTCCCAGCCATCCCTAACCATTCCCAACCATTCCCAACCATTCCCAACCATCCCCAGCCATTCCCAGCCATTCCCTGGAGCCCTGGGGCTGTGCTGGGGCAGACACCACGCTCTGCACTCACTCGGGTGATGCTTCCACCAGACTCTCTGACAATTCCAATTATCCCTGTCTGAAAACAGTTCCATTTTCTTTCTCATTCCCACGAAATCACTGTAACCACTTCAGCTTTAAGTGCCTTAGTGCTGCTTTGGCATTTTGGGCTGAGCCAGAAGCCCGGGGGTCACTCGGAGCTCTCTGCCAGCTCTCCCACTCCAGCTTTCTCTGCTCCCATGCTCTCACCCACCCCGTGCCCCTGGCAGAGGCAGGATCCTGCCCGAGGCAGCAGCTGGACCCTACAGCCCTTGGGGTGATGAACTGGAACTTTTCCTTACTGCTCGGCATGCTGGAAAATCCTCCCCGGGACTGCCGACAGCAAAGAGGAATCTCTTCAGTGCTTCTTCAGTATCTTCAGAGTCTCTTCAATATCTTCAGAGTCTCTTCAATCTTTTCAGAGCTTCTTCAATCTCTTCAGAGCTTCTTCAATCTTTTCAGAGCTTCTTCATCTGCCCCAAAGATTAAATTCCCCTTTCCTGACCTGGCAGCCCAGAGTCTGCTCCTTCATTCCCATGCGGTGAGGATGAGGATGATGGTGTCGGCGCTGAGCGGGACATGGAGCGTGGCAAGCGCTGGGGGGACGGACCCATCCTCTTCCTCCTCCTCCTCCTCCTCTCTGGAGGCAGAGCTCGGCTCGTGCGGCCCCAAGGCCGGCAGTCCCTCCCCTTGCCCAGCTGGGAACAGGAAACGCGAGGCGTTTGGAGCAGAAATCCTGTAGGGAAGGAAAAGGAGGGGGAGCCTGCAAAGTTCTGAGCCCGGGAAAAGCTCCGGATCCCGGCCGAGCCGAGCCGAGCCGGGCTGGCAGCGCTGGGCTGGAGCCAGGCTGGGGCAGAGCCCGGTCCCTGCCTGTCCTGGCCGGGAGCAGCATCACTGAGCGGGGACAGGATGGAAAACTGAGCGTTCTGCAGCTGGACAGAGCAGCCCCGGGCTTTGGCTCTGTGAAAAATACGTATTTTATGGTTGGCTTTTTGCAAATGTTAAAATGGGTATTGTGAAATACAAAGCTGTGTTTGGTGTCAGGTACAAACAGGCAATGTGTGTATTTGTGATTGTGATATGTGTGGAAAGCGACCATGGGACAGTTATAAAGACCAATTCTAATAATAACTGAGGAAAGTAAAGCATGGAAGAAGGCCTTTGAACCCATCTTTTGTTTGCAATTAACCTTCGTTGATTTAGGAGCATTGGAATTAAAGCGTTAAGGATGTTGCTCTTTGCTTGTAGCTAAGCCTTAAAGAGCTCTGCAATAATAACCTTTTGAAGTATAATTTTAGAATATTGCTTGTATCCTTGAAACTATAGCTCTGGAATATATATAAAGGAAACATGCTTATCTCACACCTTAACGAAACAGAGAAAAGCAGCTTGAGAAAGGAAGGTGAACATCCACTCAAGGATTTATAGTTTCAACCAAGGGAAGCTGGACATCACTGTTATGAGATTTATAGTCCTTGCAATTAAAAGGTGGATCCACATCTGGAGAGCTGGACCTCACCAGATGGGATTTCTTTCTTCTTTTGGAAACCAGACCAGCACCATCTGGGGATGCTCCTTTTGGGATACATCCTGAGAAAAACTAAATCACAATAGTGTATAGAATTGTGATGTAAAAATTGGGAATAGAAACTGCTGATGAGTAAGAATTGGAATAGAAACTGCTGAGAAAGCTGATGAGTGCCCCTATAAATACCTGTAAGCCTCAACTATCGGTGTGCAGTTGGAGGGAAAACTTCCCACACTGTACCCAGCGCTGTATTGCTCATACTTTACCATATTAATTAATAAATTGATTGCTGCTTGAACATTGGCCTAGTCAAGCTTCTTTTCATAACAATATTATATGTGTTGTGTTAGAAAGTGATGCTGTGTTAATTCTCTTAAGTAGCTGTTAGTATAGTTTTAGGTTATAAGAAATGTTGAAATAGAAACTATGGATACTTTTCTTTAAAGTATCTTGACATTTATCTTGACTTTTGTTTTTTTGTCAAATAATTAAACCATATATCCCTACATTATCCAAATCATTTGTTATCAATGCACTTTCAATTAACCTTCCTCTATATTTCCTAGTATCAAAAACAGTAACCAACTGTCATCATCACTCCATAACCACCCCCAAACAAACATAGAATTAACCCCAGAACTACTCCCCATAAAAAAAAACCCAAACAAAAATAGAAACCATGATGATAAATCATCAACCAACCACCCACCAAATTTTACATTCTTGTAGCTTACAAAAAGCATGACACTGAAGATGTCAAGATAAAGGACTCGGTACATCGATAAAGGATGTACAGAAAGGACTCACAGAGAAATAGCAGCCACAGGACACCCAAATCTTTCAGAGAAAAAGAATTTATTGCTCCATTATCAGGAGAAACGAACTTCTTCCTGCCTCGAAGGCGCTGTCAGGATTCAGAGGGAGAAGTTGACACTGCCCAGAGAGAATCCTGTGTTTGAATGGAATTTATGCACCATGTATGAGGTGTATGAATATGCAACAGGCTGTTGTTTTTAAGGGTTAATCCTCTGTTAACATGGTCCTTTTTTGGGTTTATTTTGCCCAGAAAAAGGTACCCAGACCATCTGTAACTGTTTCTATTGTCTCATATTGTCCTAATCCAAATCGTCCAAATTATTATTACTCTAACTGTATTACTAATTTTATAACCATTTCATTACTATGAAACTTTTTAAAATTAAAAAACCCCCACAAGTGGTTGGCGTTTTTCACAGCTCCCTGCCCCACTGTGAATCTGCCCGAGCTCCTGGGTGAGCACAGCCCTGCTGCTCCTGCTGAGCTGCCAGCCCAGGTGGGATTCACTCCCGAGGTCAGAGAAAAGTGGCATCAGTGGGGACAGTGATGCTCTCTGCCCTCCCTTGGCACAGAATGCAAAACCTCCTGGTTTTTGAATGCATCCTCCTGGTGGAGTCCAGGATCTCCAGGAGCTTTCCCAGCAGGAAAAGAGTTTGAATATGTACCCTGAGCTTTATTTAGGATCAGGTTTGTAGTGAGTGTGGTTTAAGGAGGGGGCAGAGGGGCAGCAGCACTCAGAGCTGTTGGATCAGGGGGAAACTGCAGCTCCAGCTGCTGCCAGCCTGGAGGGATGGAGAGGGGAGCAGCGCTCCCAGGGCCGGCACAGGCCTTGGATAAGCCAAGATCAGAGCTTGGATAAGCCAAGATCAGAGCTTGGATAGGCCAAGATCAGAGCTTGGATAGGCCAAGATCAGGGCTTTGCTGCAGCTGAACACTGAGCTGAGTGTGGAGCCTGGCCTGGCAGGGGCTACTCCTGTGTGAGCCTGGGACTATCACTGCCCAACAGAGTAAAGTCTGAGTAAAGAGAGCAGTGACAATGGCATTGCACTGACTCAGCCCAACTGTGGGAATTGGAAAAACTTCCACAGACACTGAAGGGTTTGATTTACAGCCTTGGGAGAAGCTTGGATTGATGTAAAAATACAATACACAGATATAAAGCAGAAAAATTATAATTATATTGCTATATAATATTTTCTATATAATATTTTTTATGTTTCTATAGTTGTAAATAAGAATATGCCTTAAGTAAGTGAGAAACTGAATGGGTAAGATAGTGAAAGGTTTATAGTGAAGTAATGTAATAGTATGGAGTAGGTTGGGAGTTTAGAAGTTATGACAGAAACATTAAGTTAAAACTTGTGAGTTAAAAGCCCATTAGATAAAAGTATCTGCAGAAATAAGTAAAGGTGATTGGTCAGAAAAACAAAATAAATCCTTTGGCCTTTTCTGTTGGTTTAGAAAGTTCTATATATTGCCTTGTAACAAAAAATCTTGTGCTACTCTTGAGCCATGGCTGAGTGCTTGCTCCTCTAAAACCTCAGGGCCTCTGAGACTGATGTTTACCTGAGCAATAAAACATTCTTAGCATGAAAAGTCCCATCCCTTTACTTCTAGCAGTGACAATCTCATGTTTTTCCCTCATGCTCTGCTGTGAAACTCCCCTTCCCCTTCCCCTTCCCCTTCCCCTTCCTGCAGCTGCAGCCCAGCTCCTTTTCCCTCCCCAGCACACAGGAACCATTGGGGTGCAGCAGCTCCCCCATCTTCCTGCAGGACTGTTTCCCTGCAGCATTTCAAATCTGTGAGAGGAAGAGGGGCCTGGGTTTGTGAGGACGTTGCCAAGATCCCTTCACATCTCCCAGGGCCAGGTTTGAACTTCAACCCAAGGCACAGTGAGCAAGAACTCCCACAGAATGTTTAACCTGAGGAGGTGAAATGTTTCCTGGGAGAAATTCCTCAGAAAGCTTTTGTTCCTTTTCTAGAGAGGAGCCTCCAGAGTTCCAATCTTTCTCCAGAGAAATGCTAATGAAGGCAGTGGGAGAAGTTACCTTGCAAGGCCCAGCTCTCCCAGCCACAGCAAAGAGGAGGAAGGAAGGTTTTTACTGCTCATTTATTGATTTCTCCAACAAATGAGGCCCCCCAAATAGAGCAGGGAGGATCTGCTTGTTACAGGGCCTGGGGGGAGCCCATGCTTCATCCTCAGCAGCACAGGGGCTGAAATGTGAGCTGGAGAGGCAGGGAGGGAGGGAGAGCCTTCATCCCAGGTTTGGAGCTCCAAAGGGAGGGTGGCAGTGCAGGGAGGAGCTGGAGCAGAGCTGCTCCCAGGGCTCAGGACAGCAGCTTGTGCACGGCCACGGTGATGCTGTCGTGCTTCTGGATCATGATGTTCCTGCAGCAAGGACAAGGGGCTGGGGGGGCAGCTGGGCCAGCAGCAGCTGCTGGGGCTGGGGAGAGGGCAGGGGAATCCCTGAGCAGCCCAGGGCCCATCCCCACCCCAGAGCCTGGCTGCTCCATCTCCCCCCTCCATGGGCAGTGATGGAGACACCCCTGCTGCCCCAGGGACTGACAGGCTGTGCCACCCACAGGGACCCCAGGATTTGTCACCCACAGGGACCCCAGGCTCTGCCACCCACAGGGACCCCAGGATTTGTCACCCACAGGAATCCCAGGCTGTGTCGCCCACAGGGACCCCAGGATTTGTCACCCACAGGAACCCCAGGAATTGTCACCCACAGGAATCCCAGGAATTGTCACCCACAGGGACCCCAGGAATTGTCACCCACAGGAACCCCAGGAATTGTCACCCACAGGAATCCCAGGCTGTGTCACCCACAGGGACCCCAGGAATTGTCACCCACAGGGACCCCAGGCCGTGTCACCCACAGGGACCCCAAGGGGGGAAGATCTCCTGAGCAGCAGTAACCAGCAGCCCCTGGAAGGTCTCCCCCTGCTTTTCCACCTCCATTAACCCAGTGCCTGTGGCAGTGCCTCCCCCCATGGCTGCTCCAGGCTCTGCCTCCAGGAGCTGCCAGGGCTGGGGGAGGGCACAGGGGCTCAGAGGCAGCTCAGGCTGGGGCTCACCCGCTGTCTGACTCCAGGCACACCACGGGCGTGTCCGTGGGGTCCGAGGTGAGCTTGGCCGCCTGCTGGGCCAGCACTGAGATGATGCCAGCGTGCTCATCTGACAGGGTGCCCCTGCCTGCAGGGGGAGGCCATGGATAACCCTCCCTGTGCCAGGGCACTGCTCTGGGACAGCCCTGACTGCCCCCCCAGGCCCAGGGGGATGCCCCTGCCCCAGGCATTTCCCTCCCTGCTCCTGCCCCAGGCATTTCCCTCCCTGCTCCTGCCCGAGCCCAATTCCCTCCCTGCTCCTGCCCGAGCCCAATTCCCTCCCTGGTCCTGCCTGGGCCCAATTCCCTCCCTGGTCCTGCCTGGGCCCAATTCCCTCCCTGAGGGCTGACTCAGCATCTCCCCAAATAGTTCCTCTCCCTCTACCAAAAATCCCAAACTGAGGTGTCAGGAGGAGCTGGCCGTGGTAGGCACAGGCAGGTGGTGACCCTTGGGGACACCCAAAGGAGGGGACAGGGCAGTGGGGCAGGGCAGGTGTCCCCAGAGTGATGCACGACAGGGCACCCCCAGGGAGGGTCTGTAGGGCTGGGCCTGGTGCCCCCATCCTGGGGAGCCCCTCAAAGGAGATGGGCAGGACCTGGGGCACCCCAACCCTCCCATGGGGCAGGACCTGGGGCACCCCAAACCCCCCATGGGGCAGGACCTAGGACACCCCAAACCCCCATGGGGCAGTGCCAGGAGCCCCCCACGGTGCCCCCCAGGCCCGGAGCTCCTCACTCACAGCCCAGGTTGAGCCCCTGCGAGTCGGTGCACAGCACACCCACCACGGCCGGGCTCTTCATGCTGCGGGAGAGAGCAGCAATCAGAGCCCGGCAAGGACAGCCCGGCCCCCTCAGCCCCCGGCCCTGTGTCCCCCCATCTCCCCACGTCCCCCCCATACCCCCGTGTGGGGGACACCCCCGGTTTCCCATGTCCCCCCATATTTCCCCGTGTGTCCATGTTCCCCGTGCCCCCACCGTGTACCCCCATATCGCCCCATGTCCCCGTGTCCCTATGTCACCATATCCCCCCCATGCCCCCCACATCCCCCGTGTCCCCCCGTCTCCGTGCCGCCCCATATCCCCCCGTGCCCCCATATCCCCCCATGTCCCCCGTGCCTCCACGTCCCCGTGCCCCCCTATCCCCCCATATCCCCCTGTGTCCCCCATATCCCCCAATGTCCCCTTGTCCTTTCCATGTCCCCCCATATCCCCCCTTGTTCCTCCCACCCCCCTGTGCCCCCCATATCCCTTCATGTCCCCCATATCTCCCCGTGCCTCCATGTTCCCCTCGTTCCCCCATGCCCCCCCACATCCCCCGTGTCCCCCCATATCTCCCCATGTCCCCCCCATCCCCGCTGTCCCCTCACGTCTCCTCCAGATGCTGTTCCAGCGTTCCCTCCATCGCCCCTCGCCTCCACTTCCGCACCGCACACGTGACCCCGCCACGGCGGCTCCGCAGGGCCAAAAGTGCTCGGGGCGCGCTCGGCTCCGCGGGGATGTCCTGATTTGGGGACTCCCCGATTTTGGGATGCCCCGACTTGGGGACTCCCCGATTTTGGGATGCACCTATTTGGGGATGCCCCTGTTTCGGGGATGCCCCGATTTTGGGGATGCCCAGATTTGGGGACGCCCGGATTTGGGGATGCCTCGATTTTGGGACTCCCCGATTCTGGGGACGCCCCGATTTTGGGATGCCCTGATTTTGGGATGCCCTGATTTCTCCGTGGCATCACAAATCCCTTCCCCAGGTGTTGGCTCCTGGATGCTGCCCGTCAGTTTCCACGTCCCCTCTTTATTTTATCCAGGAAAAATCAAGGATGAGACAATTTGAAGAGTGAAAGTGGATGCAGAAAGTGCTAAAAATGTGGGAGTTGTGCTTAATTTCTGGACATCTCCCGGTGAAAAATATTACAAATTATTTTCTCCCAGCAGACCCCACCACAACAAAAAGAAATAAAACATCTTAGCAGGAAACTTCTAGGAAATAGGAAATATCCCAGGGAATATCCTTGTAAGTTCTCCCTAGAGGAGCAGAGCTCGCGGTGGGGGAAGCCTGGTGGCAAAGCAGGGACAGGCAAAGTCAGCCGGGGCTGTGAGTGCAGCCCCGGTGCTCTTTGATCCACGGAGCCCCTCCCGGCCAGAACGGAGCCAGGAACCCTTCGGGGCCGGGACGGGCGAGTCCCCAGCGCTGTTTGATGTCTGCTCCAAGGTGAAGCAGCTGCGAGAGCCAGAGCAGGATGGGAGCGGCTGGGACATGGCTGGGATGGGATGGGATGGGACCAGGACATAATTGGGATGGGACCAGGACAGAGCTGGAATGGGAAGGGGACACGGCTGGGATGGGACCTGATCAGGGCACAACTGAGACGGGAGCAGGACAGGGCTGGGATGGGACAGGGACAGGGCTGGGATGGGAATGGGATAGAGCTGGGACAGGACAGGGACACGGCTGGAGAGGAGAGAAGTTAGACGGAACAATTCCTTCTACCCAAGGACAGCCAATCCGGATCTCAAGCCCAAGAGCAGAAACAATGTGGACTGAAGAGAGAAAAACAAGGATGGGACTTCATGGGCTGGGGCTGTAACTGGACAATTACCTCCAAGATGCAAATGGACCAAAACATAAAAATATAAGATCTTGTGAGCAATCCCTCTTTTGCTTCCAACTTAGAGCCATGCGGGCAGAGCCCTGTTCTTCTAAAGTTCTTCTAAAGTTCTTCTAAAGTTCTTCTAAGCCTTCTGATGTTTACGTTTTTAAAATAGAGTTTCTAACACACTTTTCATGTAAATAATGATTATTTTGCATTTCTTTCTGGAGGAGGAGAGAACTGATGGATTGTTGGTCTGACCAGTGTGGTTGGAGAGTTGGCAATTTCATCCCCCAATCCATGGTCACTTTTGGAATTCTATAAATATTGAGGCCCAGATATAAACACGCTTTTTTGCCTTGGACATCTCAGCGTGCAAGTGTCGTTCATTTCATGTCGAATCGCGACAAAAGCCATGGCTCTGGTGCTGCCACGGTGTGCCTTTGAAAGCCCTTCAATAAACACCCCTTTATTGCCCTTCACTCTGGCTGGCCCCTGTTGCAGCCGTTTCAGGCACCGCGGGGACGGGGCGGGGATCCCGGAGCTCGGAGGGGCTGGGACGCCCTGGGGGCTGCGGGGCTGGGAGGGTTTTACGACGAGGTGAGAGATGAGAATTTGACTCCATGTTCTTAGAAGGCTGATTTATTATTATATTATATTATATTATATTATATTATATTATATTATATTATATTATATTATATTATGACATTATGTGGCATTTTATTAAATATAATAATATAGATATTATTATGTATTATGTTAATATAATAATAAAGATATCACTACAATAATATAATAATTATAATAATTTTATAGTATATTATTATAATAATATATTATTATATATTATATTATTATATTACAATATCGTATTAATATGATATAATATTATATTAGGAATTACTATATGAATTATAATAATTATATTATATTATGCCATTATATTAATTTTAATAATATGGATATTATTATATATTATATTAATATAATAATAGTAATTACATTCTTATAATTACATAATAATTATAATAATTGTCATAATAAATTAATTATAATTATGTATCATAATATATTAATGTAGTTTAATCTAATATAATGTAATATAGTTCTAGAAATTATATTATATTATATTATATTATATTATATTATATTATATTATATTATATTATATTATATTATATTATATTATATTATATACTAAAACTATACTAAAGAAAGGGAAAAGATACATCAGAAGGCCAAACAAGAATGAATAATAAAAACTGACCAGAGTCCCGACACAGCTGGACTGGGATTGGTCATTAAATTAAAACTATTCCCATGCTGAGTAAACAATTCTCCAAATCACATTCCAAAGCAGCAAAACAAGAAGAAGCTGAAGCTTCCCAGCTTCCCAAGAGAAGAAATCCTAGTGAAGAGATTTTTCATGAAATATCCCAGTGGCACAGGGCTCCCTGTCCTGGGCACAGCCTGGCACCAGCCCAGCACCTGCAGGGTCACCTTGTCCTGTTTGCATCGCGGGGTCAGAGATAAGGGGGAGTCACTCACGTCAGCAGCCACAGGGCCCCCCTCGTGCCAGCCCGGGGGGACTCCTGCAAACAGGAGAGTCCTGCACACAGGAGAGTCCTGGACACAGGAGATTCCTGCACACAGGAGAGTCCTGCAAACAGGAGAGTCCTGCAAACAGGAGAGTCCTGCAAATAGGAGATTCCTGCACACAGGAGAGTCCTGCACACAGGAGATTCCTGCACACAGGAGAGTCCTGCAAACAGGGGTGTCCTGCACACAGGAGAGTCCTGCAAACAGGGGTGTCCTGCACACAGGAGAGTCCTGCACACAGGAGATTCCTGCACACAGGAGAGTCCTGCACACAGGAGAGTCCTGCAAATAGGAGATTCCTGCACACAGGAGAGTCCTGCACACAGGAGATTCCTGCACACAGGAGAGTCCTGCACACAGGAGATTCCTGCACACAGGAGAGTCCTGCACACAGGAGAGTCCTGCACACAGGAGAGCCCTGCAAACACAACTGTCCCTCTGCTCTTTGCAATGGCCAAGGGTGCCAGGCTGAAAAGCCAAAATGGTGCCTCCAGCTCTGGGGTTTGCAGCGTCAGGGCGTGGAGCTGATGGAGCAATTCCAGAGGAGGCCACAGGGATGATCCCAAGGTTGGAGCTCTCTGCTCTGCAGCCAGGCTGGGAGAGCTGGGGGTGCTCACCTGGGGAGGAGAACTCACAGAATTCACAGAATCACCAGGTTGGAAGAGACCTTAAAGATCATCGAGTCCAACCCATGCCCCAGTATGGTGCTGTTCACAGGGGTCCCAGGATGAGGGAAGAGACGAGGATCTGACTCCATGTTTCAGAAGGCTGATTTATTATTTTATGACATATATATAGTATTAAAACTATACTAAAAGAATAGAAGAAAGGGTTTCATCAGAAGGCTAGCAAGCAAGAAGAAGAATGATAACAAAATCTTGAGTCTGACTGAGAGTCCAAGATAGCTGGACTGTGATTGGCCATTAATTAGAAACAACCACATGAGACCAATCCCAGATGCACCTGTTGCATTCCACAGCAGCAGATAACCATTGTTTGCATTTTGTTCCTGAGGCCTCCCAGCTTCTCAGGAGGAAAAACCCTAAAGAAAGGATTTTTCATAAAACATGTCTGCGACACCCCAACACCTCAACTAAACCCTGGCACCCAGTGCCACATCCAGAGAAAGCTCCAGGGAGACCTTGGAGCCCCTTCCAGGGCCTAAAGGGGCTCCAGGAGAGCTGCAGAGGGACTGGGAACAAGGGATGGAGGGACAGAACACAGGGAATGGCTTCCCACTGTCACAAGACAGGGATGGATGGGATATTGGGCAGGAATTGTTCCCTGGGAGGGTGGGCAGGCCCTGGCACAGGTTGCCCAGAGCAGCTGGGGCTGCCCCTGGATCCCTGGCAGTGCCCAAGGCCAGGCTGGACAGGGCTGGGAGCAAACTGGGACAGTGGAAGTGTCCCTGGCCATGGTAGGGGTTGGGACTGGATGAGCTTTAAGGTCCCTTCCAAGACGAATTATCCTGGAATTCTGGATCCATGCCCACTGCCAGGCAGTGCCTGGTTGGGATGAAGAATTTGGGGCCTCAAGGATGGAGCGTTTGGATTTGGGATCTAGAGGGGAGCATGGGGTCCCCAGAAGAGGACCATGGGAGGCATTAGGGGACAGTTCCCCCTGCCAGGTGACGTGTGGCTCGTGTGTGCTGTGTCCTTCAGTCCCTGGCTGTCACCTGCCTTGGCTGGGTGCCCAAAGGAGGGGAGGGGGCAGCTCCTGTTGGTCCTGGCTGCTCTTGGCACGGCAGGGGGGGTGGGCAGGGGCTTTATAAACCTGAAGGAACTGGTCCTGGCTGTCCTGGCAGGATGTGGTTCCTTGTGCTCCTCTGTGCTGCCTCTGCCCTGTGCCAGGGTGTCACCAGGTGAGCCACAGCACCATCATTGCCAGGGCCACTGGGAGAAGGGAGGGGGAAACGAGAATTTGGAGGCTTTTCATGGCTTTGGGGAGCAGAGGTGAGGTCTGAGCTGCAGAAAGCTGCTCCAGGGGTGCAGGACGTGCCTGGGGAAGGGCTGGTTTCTAGGGCTGATTTGGGATTTTAGAGGAAATCCCAGACTCGGAGTTTTGGAGGAGTTTCCTGTGCTCCTGCTGTTGGATCGGAGCATTGGAGCTGTCAAACACTGGAGCTGCAGGCAGCAAAATCCCATCTCACCCTTCTTTTTCCCTTGTTGCTTGTGCCAGGCTGCCCTTGGAGAGGGGGAAGAAGCTGAGAGATGTCCTCAGGGAGAAGGATTTGCTGCAGCAGTTCTTCCAGCATCACCACTACGACATCGGCACCAAATTCCCGCACGCTCTCCCCAACCGAACCGGGGCGGCCACCGAGCCCCTGCTGAACGCCCTGGACGTGAGTATGGGCTCCAACCCCCAGGGACACAGCCCTGGCAGGGTCTGTGGGATGTCCATCCCTCTGTCCAAACCGAAATCCTTCATCTCAAAGCCTTCAGGTCACGTCCTTCACCCCTCCTTGCCCACGCTGGTGGCTCTGAATGGAGAAATATCCCCCAGGAGCTCTGCTGGAAGCAGGGGTGTCGCAGACAGATTTTATGGAAAATCCTTTCCTTAGGATTTTTCCTCCTGAGAAGCTGAGAAGCCTCAACAACAAAATGCAAACAATGGTTATCTGCTGCTGTGGAATGCAACAGGTGCATCTGGGATTGGGCTCATGTGGTTGTTTCTAATTAATGGCCAATAACAGCCCAGCTGGCTCAGACTCTCTATCCCAGACACAAGCCTTTGTTATCATTCCTTCTTTTTCTATTCTTAGCCAGCCTTCTGATGAAATCCTTTCTTCTATTCTTTTTGTACAGTTTTAATATAATATATATCATAAAATAATAAATCAGCCTTCTGAAACATGGAGTCAGATCCTCATCTCTTCCCTCATCCAAAAACCCCTGTGAACGCCGTCACACAGGGGCTCTCCATGAAGCACGGGACCAAGCCTGGGGAAGGTCCAGGTTTGGTTTCATGCCTCCAAACCCATCCCTGGCCTGGCTCCCTGCAGGTGGAATACTATGGGACCATCTCCATTGGCACCCCCCCACAGGACTTCAGCGTGGTCTTCGACACCGGCTCCTCCGACCTCTGGGTCCCCTCTGTGTCCTGCCCCAGCCTGGCCTGCCGTGAGTAGGGCCCAGCTGCATGTTCTGGGTTTGGAATGGCTCCACCAAGCTCAAAAATTGGGGTGACATTGCCAGAGAGAGGGGCTCACCCAGCTGGGCCATGGCAGCTGTGAGTGATGAATATTTGGGGTGTAGGGGCTGCTCAGGGCTGCATTCCTCGGGTGATGTGATTCCTGCTTGGTGCCTCAGTTTCCCCATCTGCCCAAGGGGGGTGGGAATGCCTGTGGTTGCTGGAGGAGGGGAAGGATGAGCAGCAAAGCTCACAGCTGAATTATTCCCGAATGCAGGATAATAAACAGCAATTCAGCAGGGCTCCTCCTCCCACACCTCCCTTAGGCTTGGCCTTGCTCAAAGTTTTAATTCTGTGTTTTTCCACTTATCTAGAAACTCACCGGGTGTTTGACCCCTCTCAGTCCTCCACCTACAAGAGCACAGGGCTGAGTCTGTCCATCCACTATGGCACAGGAGAGATGGAGGGGACCGTGGGCTCAGACACCGTCACCGTGAGTGTCCCTATGGCACACCTGGGGGACATCCATGGGGAACATCTGTGGGGAACATCTGTGGGGAATATCCATGGGGAACATCCCACATCTCACCTGTAGGAGCAACGGGGGTAGGACGGTCTGTTGGGGAAGATGAAACAGGAAAGCCTTATAAATATGATTGTCTGGCAAAAGATTTTGAGAACATGGAAACTGTAAGTGAGATTGAAATGAAAGCAAGCTTTGAGATCCCTCAGTCACTGAACAACTGGAAAACAATGGTGTGGCCAGCTGAAGGTGATCCCCTTTTGATGGAACAGCACCCTCTGCTTGCAGACAGGCCCAAGGGGCAGAGCAGACCCTGCCAGCTTGGCAGAAGGGGCCCAAAGAGGAGTTTGTAGGGTTTAAAATGTAGCACAGTATGGTAATGTAATGATTCCTATAGGCTGTATGGAAATGCTATAGGATTTGTATCTTGGACTAGATTGGTCAGTGAGAATCAGAATATTCAACACAGAAGATTTATGGTATTGTAACGGGAACCTCGCTCTCTTACTCTCTTATCCTCTCTTTTACTCTCTCATCCTCTTTACCACACTCTTGTCTTCTCTCTCTTTCCCACTCTCTTTACTTCTCTCAGTCCTGCTCCAGCTGTGGCTGGCAGCTCCCAGCAGGGCCCTGCACCCAGGCCCTTTGCAATAACCCACAAGTTCCAAGCCCTGGCTGCAGAGATCTCTCATCTCCGTCTGTCCCAACCATTGTAGGAGCATCAGGGGTAGGATGGTGGGGATGGACGGAGATGAGAGATCTCTGCAGCCAGGGCTTGGAACTTGTGGGTTATTGCAAAGGGCAATAATCCTCCTACCTCAATTTTTGGGCTTCTTTAACAACCTTTGTCTGAAGCTCCTGCTCCACCTGCAGCAGGGTCTCGGGTTTTGGTTGTTAATTGCTGCCCTGAGATGTGCAGGGTGTCTCTGTTTCGGCCCCCGTGTCCGAAGAAAGACTCAGAGCTCTTCAGTTTTCGGTCTTGAGGTTGTTTATTAATTCTTAGCTATAAAATTTTCTTTCTGCCCAGCCGAGATCTGCTCAGCAGGGCAGCCACAGGCACTCTGACCACCCTCAGGGTGGTGTTGTCCTTTTATACTACAAACTACATATAACATATTTACACTGAATTCCAATACCCATCACCTGTGTTAGACAGTGCACTTCTACTCTAAACCAATCCCAAAGTGCCAGCATCACTGCAGAAAACGGAGACCAAGAAGAAGAAGAAGAAAGGCTGGACATGCCCAAGTTCCTCCATCTTGTCCCCATAACCCCCATACCAAAAATCCTAAAATCTACATTTTCACCCTGTGATAATTTATTATTCTACTATTCTAACCTCTGTGACTTTCAGGTCCTCATACAGAGCTGGCAATTTGTTCCAAGGGTCACAATCAAATCCCCAGGTGCTCTGGGCCATGTGCCAGGGTCTCTGAGCCCCTGGCGGGGTCCTGGCAGCTCTGGACACCCAGAGGGATGCACTGAGTTCCAACAGCTGAAGAGACCCAGAGTCTGTGTGTTGCTCATTCACCTGCAGTGGTGTCTGCAGGAGCCTTTTCAGATGCAGAAGGTGCTGGGGCTGCTCCTGCTGGGCTGGGGGTGCTGCGAGGGAGGGATGCTGAGAGAGGAATCCCTGAGCTGCCTCCTCGCTGTCATCCCTGTGACAAGGAGGGAATTCCCAGCTGGGCGCCTTGTATGTCTCTCCTCTGTCAAACCTCAGTGAGAATTTCAGCCTTAGAAGCTTTTTTTTTTCATATATTTAACAAAAGAGATTATTTCTGTTCCACTGGAGTGACTGGGGCTGGTGCTTGGCAACTCTGGACACCCGCAGGGATGCACTGAGTTCCAACAGCAGGGGATCCCCAGATTAACCAGATTAACACCAGAATCCCAGTGCCTGCTCCAGGCCTCACCTCCCTGTCCCCAGGTGGCCTCTCTGGTGGACACCAACCAGCTCTTTGGCTTGAGCACCGCTGAGCCTGGCCAGTTCTTTGTCCATGTCCAATTCGATGGAATCCTGGGCTTGGGATACCCAAACCTGGCTGCTGATGGCATCACCCCTGTCTTTGATAACCTGGTGAACCAGAGCTTGCTGCAGGAGAACCTCTTCTCTGTCTACCTGTCCCGGTGAGCCACGTGGGCTTGTGGGGCTGGGGAAGGGGGGATGTGTTGGAATCCAGGACAGCCAGGGTGATGTCCTGAATTCCGACAGGGATGCACCTCATGCACGATGTGCTGCTGGCTCTGGCTCCCCCCTTGTCACTGCTGCCATCAGATGTTGTGTCTGTGTCACCATTGTGCAAGGGCTGGGGGCTGTAGGAATGTGCTTCTTGTTGATGGAGTGACAAAACTATCTATTGTCTCTTTAAAAAGGAAATAAGCTCAGAAGTTTCTCTTTTCGATTAGGTGGAAAAGGCATTTCATAGGTTTGGGGGACTTCACCTCAAACTTAAGGGTGGTTAATTGGACAGGAACCAAAAAGTCCTGCTTAGACAATTTACTAGAAAAAGAAGAGAACAAAGAAACTAATTGCTTTTGTGAGGTGTTTTACCAGGGGCAGGAGGGCCTCTTGCACTTGGATCAGTTTTTCTCTGTAAAGAGTTTTGTTATTTTGCCTTTTATTAAAACCTTTTTGTTTCTAACACTGCAACAGAAGCCATCCTGCTGATTTTATGCCTTCTGAAGTAGGTGAGCTATCTTGGGTGTGAAATAGACCTCCAAGAGCTCATGAGACCTGGCTGGAGGAGGCTCCTATTTCCAGCCTCCCCAGAGGGTTCATGGCTTGCTGGGAAGCAGTTCCCAGCACTGCTCCTGGTGCCAAAGGCCCTGGCCCTGTGCTGTGCTGTGTGAGGAGGTGGGGACAATGGGACACATGGCCCTGCAGTGAACCACAAGGCAAATCTCCCTTGTTTTTGTTTCCTGCACCATCCAGGGAGGCAGCAGGGAGCGCGGTCATCTTCGGGGGCATCGACGAGTCCTATTTCACCGGCCCCATCAACTGGATCCCTGTCTCTTACCAGGGCTACTGGCAGATCTTCATGGACAGGTGACAAACCAGCTCTGTTGCTCTCTGGTCACCTCAAAGCATTGCTTCTAAAGAGACATTGGGCCCATCAGCACCAGAGGCTTCCACTGACACCCCCACCCCAGGGCTGAGGGATGCAGGGGGACAAGGGGACAAACTCTGTAGTGCTCTGGTAACTGACACCCAAAATGAGGATGCTTTGTGCCTGGGGCACAGCCTACTTCCTGTCCTGTGATTTAGGAATGTTTTTGGTGATGAGGAGAGCAAAATCATGGGTCAAAACCTCCTTTGTTGGGCTGGAGTGGGTCCCAGCTGCTGGCATGTGTTCAGTGCCCACATCTGCAATGGTGGCTCTGCAACTCCAGACAGGAGCAGGTTCACAGGCAGCACTTGGGATTACCCAGCTTTAACTCTTATAAAAGAAGTTAGAAACCATCCCTGAGGCCCCCTGGTTATTTCATGGCCCTGTTGTTTATTTCACAGCCCCGTTGGTTATTTCACGGCCCCGTTGGTTATTTCACAGCCCCGTTGGTTATTTCACAGCCCCTGCTTGGTCTCTCCCCACAGCATCATTGTGGGCAGCCAGGAGGTTGCGTGCGCTGGTGGCTGCCAGGCCATCATCGACACCGGCACTTCCCTCGTGGCCGGGCCCCCCTCGGGCATCAGGAGCATCCAGAGCGCAGTTGGGGCCAGGCAGGGCGAGTATGGAGAGGTGAGAGCTCGCCCTGCTGGCCCTGGAGGCAGCTGGCGCAGCAGAGCCCAGCCAAGGGCTGGGGAAACCGTGTGGGGAAACCGCCCGGTGCTCATGGCAACCCTGGCAGAGACACCCCGGGGCTCTCTGGCTTGTGTCAGTGGGACAGAGAATCACAGGGTGTCCTGGGATGATACAGAGAACCACAGGATGTCCTGAGCTGAAGGGATCCACAGGGATCATCCAGTCCAACCCCTGCCCACCAGGGTCATCCAGGATCCTGACCCACCAGGATCATCCAGTCCAACCCCTGCCCTGCACAGACACCCCCAAATCCCACCCTGGGCATCCCTGGGCAGCGCTGCCCAAACACTCCTGGAGCTCTGGCAGCCTCGGGGCTGTGCCCATTCCCTGGGGAGCCTGGGCAGTGCCAGCACCCTCTGGGGGAAGAACCTTTCCCTGAAATCCACCCCTGGCCCAGCCCCAGCCCTTCCTTGGGTCCTGTCCCTGTCACAGAGATTGGAGCTGTCCCTCTGCTGCCCCTTGGGAGGAGGTTGAAGGCCCCAGTGAGGTCTCCCCTCACTCCTCACCCTCTGAACATGTTTCCCTGCTGAGAGCCCTTCCCTCTGCTCCCTGCAGCACAGTGTGAACTGCAGCTCCATCCCTGCCATGCCCGATGTCACCTTTGTCATCGATGGGGTCCAGTACCCCGTGTCAGCCTTGGCCTACACCGAGCAGGTGAGTGGGGACCAGCAGCTCCTGGCTGCAGGAGCCTCTCTCAAGGTCCTTCTGTTCTCTCCAGTGGCTCTGGTCACCTTGGCTTCTCCCATTTCCTTGGAAGATGGATGGCCAAGGGCCTCCAGGGCAAGGCAGGAAGAGATTTCCCACATTTCCCCAATTTCCTTCTCGTGCTCAAATGCAGCACAGTGAAGAATCTTGCATGAGCAGCTTCCAGGACACCTCTGGGGACCTCTGGATCTTGGGAGATGTCTTCATCAGGGTCTACTACAGCATCTTTGACCGGGCCAACAACCGCGTTGGGCTGGCCAAGGCTGTTTAGATCCACCACCATGGGAGTGCTCCTGGGGTTTGTCCACACCCAGCCCCAGCCAAGGCTTTTGGCACAAATAAAGAGTTGGTGGTTCTGAGCTGGTGGCTGTGTGTGTATTTCTGATGGAATATTCGGCAGGAGGCAGGAGGAGCTGCTTTGTGGTGGCCAAGGACTGTTTGTCCATCACAGCTCTGCTGAGAGCCCCTGGGAGCTGTCATCACCTGCAGGGCTGAGGGGTGGAAGCCTCGATGCTGTCTCTAAATCCAGCAGTTCCTAAATCCTCCTCCTGCTGAGAATTCCCGACAAAGGGATTTCCTCCACCTGTCCGGGGCAGCCCTTCCCAGCCTTGTTCGCATTCCAATAAAGGGATAAACCAAGGAAAAGCTTCCAAGCTCGGATTGGAGAGCGGGGAGGGAGCCGGGACTGCCCGTGTCAGGGAAATGCCGATCCTGGAGTGCCATCTCGTGGCTCTGGTGCCAACCCTGAAATCCTGGATGCTCCATCCCTGGAAGTGCCCAAGGCCAGGCTGGAAAGGGCTTGGAGCAACCTGGGATAGTGGAAGGTGTCCCTGCCATGGCAGATTGAGCTTTGAGGTCCCTTCCAACTCAAACCATTCCGGGATTCTTGGGAATTTCAGCTCAAAGGAGGGAGTCACTCCTACCTGCAAATATTTCACACCTGGCCACAGGTTTTGTCTTGCTCCAAGGATAAAACATGGCCAGGACACCTTTCTGATGGAGCAAAGGGGGTTCTTGTCTACTTTTAGATAACCTGAGGCAGTAAAAAATGTGAAGAGGGAATTCATCCTGTGTGCAGAAGGACATGACAGATTGGCTCATCAGGGCTTGGCTCTGGAACAGGACAGTTACTGAGGGCTTTGTATGGATTTCGTTGATCTTTGAGCTTTGGGCCTGTGTTTGGGAAGGGACAAAGCTGCAAATTGTGCAGGAAAATCAGGTTTCTTGCAGGTTTTCATCAGTGTTGACACTGGGAGTTTGTAGCCTGGTTTTCCTCCTCTTTGGGGCAAACTAGAAATAGGTTGGTGTGTCTGGGGAGGTTTAATGCCTCTGATCCCCTTCCCATGGCATCAGTCAGGGATCCCCCTTGGACCTGATCTCCCACAATGGACGGTGTGACCCAATCTGCAGGGTTTGTCCTCATCTCACAGAGTTGGAGAGCTGCAATTTTCTGTTTTCCAGAGCAGCTGTGGCTGCCCCTTCCCTGGATTGCCCAAGGCCAGGCTGGACAGGGCTTGGAACAACCCAGGACAGTGGAAGGTGTCCCTGCCTTGTGGAATGAGGTGAGCTCTAAGGTCCCTTCCAGCCCAAACCACTCTGGGATTCCATATTGCCCCATGTCTCAACCTTCCCACGCACAATTCCCAGCTGGAATTGTGTTGCCATGGAGCAGCACAAAGCCAGGAACAAAAAAGTTGAGTCCAAAGAAATAATATTTTCTGCATACCAGATTTTGAAGCATTTATTCTTTTATTTGAGGATAGTTTACAAGTTTATAAGAATCAGATTTTCCGTCCATCCATCCATCCATCCATCCATCCATCCATCCATCCATCCATCCATCCATCCATCCATCCATCCATCCATCCATCCCAGCACCATTACAGTCCATGTTTGCAGGAGGAGTGGAAATGTGCTCGTGGCTGATCAGGCTGAATCTTTCCCAGCCCAAACCTTCTCATCAGAGTTTTTCATGGTAATTTCCCAAGGAAAAACCACCAAAAGTTCAGATTAGAGAGGCAGGGAGAGAATTTGGGGAGGGGAGCAATAAAAATACAAAAGAATGGAAAAAAAAATCAAGTTTTCTAGAAGAAAAAGAGAAAGAACCTGCTATGAAATAAAAATAGTGATGTGAAAGAGCTGCTGGAGAGAATTGAGGGGTAAAAAGAGAGGAGCTGGGGATGTTTGAGTGCTGTTCCCAGCTGTGCCTCCTCCAGCTGTGCCCAGCTGTGCGTTCTCCAAGCGTCCCCACAGAACTTGGACACAGTGGGAAGGAGATTAAATAGCTCTGACAGTTCCTCCTGCCTGAGATGATGGTGTGAGGGCTGCAAGGGAGGGGAGAGGGATGGTGGAGGGATGGGAAAAAAACAACGGGGAGAGCAGGTGTTATAGTGGGATTTGTCCCAGAGGGAGAAGGGATTGTACTGGTCATGTCTCAGATCCATCTCCTGGGGTGAAAAACACCTCATTGCAGAAAGACAGGGCACAGAATCCCTTAAAACCAAAATAAAAACTCCTCCCACCAGGGCTGTGGGATTTCTGCTACAGGGAAAATCCCAACGAGCCCGAACCCACATTTTCCAACAGAGCAGGAGCGATAAATCCAACCCCTGTTCCACCGCTGCTTTCTGAATGAAATTGCAAAGCAGAAATGCTGGCACGCTGCGTGATGATCGGGGGGATCTGTCAGGAGATGAGACATCTGTGCAGCAGGTGTGGGACATCAGAGTGGATGAGACACTGCACGAGAAGCTGGGATTTCAATGGAGGCAGAAACATTAAAAAAAAAAAAAAAAGTCGAGTGAAACAGCGAAGTAGGAACAAAATGTTTTTGTCAGAAAAACTGCTGGCATTGGAGAGAATGGCAAAATGAGCTGTTGCTGGCTGCTCCCATCCCAAGTGCCACTGGAAATTTGCATTTTTAGGAAAGCAGAAGTGCCTTGTTACAACAGGGAATGGAGCTGTCAGGAAATGTTGGCTCTCATTGCTCTCTGCCCCCTTTTCAGCACCAGAAGTGACAATAAAAGCTACAAGGTCACAGTGGCTCATTCCCAGGGTTGTTTGTAAACCAGATAATGAGCATTTGTTGCAGGAGAAATCCCATTCCCTCTCTCAGAGCTCAGTTTTCCAGCAGAAACCCCTGTGGGCTTTGAGCTGCAGTGCCCTGAACCTTTGGGGTGGCTGTGCCACCGTGTCTGGTCAGCAACCCCAAATCCCCCCCTGCTGCCTTGGGTCCATCCATGACTGCCCACCCTGCTGTGCCATCAAAATTAATGAGCCAGGCAGACCAGGGAACTCATCCAGCAAAAAATATCCCTTCTCATTTCTTTTTGCCAGCTTATTTTTGCTGTTGCAGGTCTGGGAATTTGTCAGACCCCCCAGATCTGAAGTGGTGGGCAGGGAGGAACTATTTAAAATATTTAAAACTAATTTTATAAACAAAGCAGGGAGCTGGACCCACCTTCATCCCTGGACAGCTGGGTGTCACCAAGCCAAGCATTTCATGTCATTTTGCCCTTTTTTCCTCTCCAGTAAATGGGGAAATCTCTGTATGTGTGGGAATTCCACTCTGACACCAGGGAGTGTGGAAGAAGAGAGGACACAAATGTCAAGCAGATGAGCATCAAATAAAAAACGCCAGACCGATGGGCAGGGCAGAGAGATAAGAAAGATGGTATTTATTTGAACAGCCACAGGAAATCAGAGATTGAAAAATGTCTAAAAAAAAAAAAAAGCAGCAGCACATAATTAAAAAAAAAAAAAATCAGAGCATGCAGATGTTGGATGCATTTTCCAGCTAATCCCACCTGACTGTGCCCAGTCCCTCAGGGCCTCTACCATCATTTTTTGGCCTTGTCTCGAGGGTAACCCCCATTGGTCTTATTGAGTGACTCCATGCTGCCGTTGCCCGTGGCCACACTGGCCAGCAGCCGCTCCACCTCCCCAGGCAGCATCTGCTTCTCTTCGTTCTCCGTCTCCCGGTGGTAGAAATAATTGAAATTGGAGACGATGACGGGCACGGGCAGGGCGATGGTCAGCACCCCCGCGATGGCGCACAGCGTCCCCACGATCTTCCCGCCCAGCGTGGTGGGACACATGTCCCCGTAGCCCACGGTGGTCATGGTGACCACGGCCCACCAGAAGCCGTCGGGAATGCTGGAGAAATGGGACTGCGGCTCGTCGACTTCCGCGAAGTAAACGGCGCTGGAGAAGAGGATGACGCCGATGAAGAGGAAGAAGATGAGCAAGCCCAGCTCCCTCATGCTGGCCTTGAGGGTCTGCCCCAGGATCTGCAGCCCCTTGGAGTGCCGGGAGAGCTTGAAGATGCGGAAGACCCTGACGAGGCGGATGATGCGCAGGATGGCCAGGGACATGTTCTGCTGCCCGTTGAGTTCGCTCTGCTGGATCAGCTCGGTGGTGAGCGTCACGAAGTAGGGGATGATGGACACGATGTCGATGATGTTCATGATGTTCCTGAAGAACTCGGTCTTGCTGGGGCACACGATGAACCGGACAAAGAGCTCAAAGGAGAACCAGACGATGCAGGCGGTCTCTATGACGAAGAAAGGGTCCGTGAAGGTGCTGTGGGACACCAAGGTGTCTGTCACATTCTTAGAAAGCTCCTGGGTGGACCTGAACTCCCTCTCCTCCCGGAACTCCGGCAGGGTCTCCATGCAGAAGATGATGATGGAGATGACAATGACCAGGACGGAGACCAAAGCTACGCCTCTGGCTGCACTGGAGCTCTCAGGGTACTCAAAGAGCAGCCAGAACTGCCTGTGAAAGTCATTGGTTGGTAAGAGGGTCTCAGGATCCTTGATGAACCCTTCATCCTCCCGGAACTGGTCCATGGCTTCATCACCCAGCTCATAGAAGGTGATTTCATCAGCAAAGACGTCGATAGGGACGTTGGCCGGGCGCCGTATTTTCCCCCCAGACTGGTAATAGTACAGGATCCCATCAAAACTGGGCCTGTTCCTGTCAAAGAAATATTCATTCCTCATGGAGTCAAAGTAACGCATCCTCTTTTCCGGGTCCCCAAGCAAGGTCTCGGGGAACTGGTCCAGGGTCTTGAGCCGTGTCTCAAACCTCAGCCCAGCGATGTTGATGATGACTCGTTGGTCCCCCTCATCCATGCCCACCCTCTCCCCCACCAGGTGGTCGCTGAACTCGGCAGAGAACCTGGAGAAGATGGTCTCATTGTTGGCGTTCTCGCTGTTGATGAGGATCCGCAGGTTGGACAGCAGGTTGGCGCAGCTGGGGTGGCCCTTGCGCGACTGCCCGGCGGGGCTGAGGTCGTTGGAGTAGCAGGGATCCTCCACGATCTGATCAGCGTTGTCAAAACTGACTAGTGCCACCTCCATCTCCTTCCAACTGGCCACGTCCATCATACGCTAATCAGCTCAGCAGCAGAAACCCCCGCGGCCGACGCCGGCTGCCCGCGCCTTTCCCACGCTAGGAGGATCTGCAAGGGACAGGGACACAGAGCTGAACTGTGCATGAGCAGGGCAAACAAGCCCTGAGAGGCCACACCACCCTCTTCTGGTTTTTAATGGAAGCATTAATGCTGTTGAGTAGCAAAATGACCTCCAGCAAATCACTCATTTTTGGATCCTGCACGCCCTTTTGGCACGGCTTTGCCATTGTTAGCCCTCCCCAAACCTCCTACAGAACCCAAGGATGAAAG
Source organism: Molothrus aeneus (assembly GCF_037042795.1). Classification (NCBI taxonomy): domain Eukaryota; kingdom Metazoa; phylum Chordata; class Aves; order Passeriformes; family Icteridae; genus Molothrus; species Molothrus aeneus. The sequence continues at coordinate 4,910,988 of NC_089669.1, read as the reverse complement.
GTCAGGCAGCAGCAGAGGATGGGGGTGAATCCAGGTGTCCCACCCAGCCTCTCCCCAGTGATCCCACAGCAAGGGGTCGTTTCATCCGTTTCCAGGTGCAGATCCAAAGCTCAGAGCAGGATTTGGAGGTTTGGAACATGGCTGCCCCAAGTTAAGAACAGCCCTTGATCCAGGTGGGAGAGGCATTGGTCAAACCGCAGGAGGTCCTGGGCACGTTGCAGATGGGTCAAGCATTGTTTGGAAACAATTCCCAAAGTAGGAACGACACTGGAATTTGGGGAATGCAGCCCAGGAGGAAGCAGGCCAGGAGGAGAAATGTCCACCAGCCTTGGAGAGCCCCTTTGGTCTGGGAAGAGGGGTGGGACAGGACCCCTGGCCTTGGGGCAGGCACAGGATGGGGTGACATCCCCCAGAGCTCTCCTAGCCCTCCTCCACAACAGACCTGATATTCCCAGCCTCAGGAAGAAGCTCAGGACTAAGCCTTTGGATCCCCTGGAGAGAACCTTTCAGGCCATGGGGTGGATTCTTTCCCAGCCCAACTCTGAGAGGCACTCAGGAACAGTCCCCACATCTCCAAATATTCCTGGGCACACATCTCCCCACACACCAACACCATTCTGAGCTCAGCAAAGTCAAAGAGGAGCCCAGGGACCAGGCCAAGTTATGGAGCTGGGAAATTACCTGTCCTGCCTCAGGGAGAAGCACAGAGAGAAATTAGGTGTTAACAGGGAGCAGTTCTGTGGAGATTTTCCCCAGAATGAACTTTCCAAGTAAATTCAGTGCCCTGATTTATTTCCCCTCCAAATGTATTTCCCAGACATGAGGCACCACAGGAGGACACGTGGAGCTGCTCTGCGTGACCGCTGCTCACCAAGGGCACTCTGGCTTTCTTACCCAGGCAGCTCCAGTGAGAGGCACACAAAAAACCCAAATGCCCTCAACTGCCAGGAATAGCAACACAATTGAGGCCACGGAGCAGCAGCAGTGGTGCCAGGGCTGGTCCTGTGATGAGGATGGTCCCCAGTGCTGGGTTTGCTTCCAGGGCTGGGCAGGAACCCACCCCCACATGGGGCCTGAGCTGCTCCCCGTGCCTCGAGCTCCCTGTTCCACTGGAGTGATTTGGGGTGCTGAAGGTTTTTGCTCCCCAGAAGCTGAGATTCCATCCTTGCTGACACACAGCTGGGGTAGGACAGGCCAAAATCCCCCCAATCTGTTGCAGAATGGGCATGAAGAGCCTGATTTGCCACAAATCCTCCCTCTCCTCCTCTCAGCTTTACAGCCCTGGCAGCAGAAGCTCATACAGGACCCAGCATCTAGGGGTCAACCTCTCCTCAGTAGGAGAGATTCTGGATTTGGGGAAAAATCCTACAATTTATCATAAGCTATTTACAGGCCAGGTCTCTTTGCTTGAGCTAAACCCACAAAGCTTGGCTGTTCTTAGAAATCCAGCCCTAAGGAGCTGCTGCAGGCTGGCTTTGTGCCCAACCTCCCTCTCGGGGATGTGTAGAGAGGAGTGGCTGGGGCAAGGGACAGAACTGGTGCCTGGAGCAGCAGCAGCAGCAGCAGCAGCGTGATTGTGTCCTCAAAGTGACCTCAGGCAAAGCTGGGGAGCCTCAAGGACTCCAAACCTGAGTCCTCCAGCCCCAGCTGGGCATGCCCAAGGTGCAGCTGCTCTCCATGGGGCTGGAGGCATCCCAGGCTGGACTGTTTGGGGGCTCAGTGAGAAGCTGGTGCTGGCAGGATGATTTGTGGCATCAGAGCTGAGGATAACCCTGGTTTCAGGAGAATCAGGAGGCCTACAAAGGGATACTGCAACAAACCTGGCCCAGATAAAGCACTTTCAAGGGAAAAATAAGTGCTAAAGGAAAGAAGAAAAGCAGCACACATAATTCCCTTCTGGTTCTTGTTTTTTCTTAATATAAATCCCAAGCTGATTTTTAAATCAGAATAAAATAAAGTTTGAATCAGAGTTTAGTGTTCAGTGGCAGGGTGGGCTGACCTGGCCCACCACACCTCCAGAAAGGGGGAGGACCCAGAGGGGTCCAAAAGTACAGGGACCTCTCTTGGCAGTGGAACAAAGCTGAGCAGCTAAAGCTGACCACGAAATTCCCAGAGTGCTTCAGCTCCATTTCAAGTCCTTGGAACAGTTTCCCATGGGATGCAGGGCTCTGAGGTTCCTTTCCTTACCTTAAATCCCCAGACCATGCTGATGTCTGGAGGGAGGTGCCCCACCTGACCCTAAACCACCTTATCTGTCTCGTTTTTAATTAAGACCAAAATTAACAGTGCATCCCAAAGCCACAAAACATCCTCCCTAAGCCTTGCACCGGGCTCCAGCCGAGGCTTGAACTAGAAAGTTGCCTGATTTTTTCCTCCTAAATCACCCAACATCTGCTTCTCAGAATCTGATTAACTAATATCCTTCAGCGGAAATCCCTGCCCGTGGAAAATCATAATAATAACAAAAAAACCACGCGAGGCAGAGCGACGGTGAAAGAGAAAGGTCATTTGGAGGGAGAGTTGGTGTTTTACCCATCACATCCCAGCGAGTCAGGGCTGTGGTTTCCACCAGGCTCTCTGCACCCAGTCAAACCTTCCTCCCTGCAATCCCCTCCTCCTCCTCCTCCTCCTCCTGTGAGCACCCTGTGTGAACAACGTCCGTCCCTGTGTCCGTGTTCACAGGGGGCTGAGGATGAGGGAAGAGATGAGGATCTGACTCCATGTTTCAGAAGGCTGATTTATTATTTTATGATATATATTATATTAAAACTGTACTCAAAGAATAGAAGAAAGGATTTCATCAGAAGGCTGGCTAAGAATAGAAAAGGAAGGAATGAATAACAAGGACAGAGAATCCGAGCCAGCTGACTGTGATTGGCCATTAATTAGAAACAACCACATGAGACCAATCCCAGATGCACCTGTTGCATTCCACAGCAGCAGATAACCATTGGTTGCATTTTGTTCCTGAGGCCTCTCAGCTTCTCAGGAGGAAAAATCCCAAGTAAAAGATGTCTGTGACACATCCCCAAGGTTTTTCCAGATTATTGGAGCTGTTGAGCCTCTTCTCCCCCTCTCCTGTCCCCTCCCCTCCCCTCCCCATCATCATCCCTGGGTGGGATGAGGAAGGAGGAGATTGTCCCCTCTGCCCGCCCACAGCAGCACCTGCAAGGACTTACCTGGCCAGGGCATGGAAGCGCCAAGGCTGTCAGCATCTGGGGAGAGAGTTAGCAAACACAGACAGGGACGTGCAGGGTGAGAGAAAAGCCCAGCCATACCCTCGGAAGGCGCCTTTGGGCGGACAATGTCATTGGAAAGTCTCCTGCCTCTCTTTGCTCCAGCGGGGAATTGGCAGCCCCGCGCCTAAGCCGGGCTTTGGCAGGCGCGGCCGTGGGGGCTCGGCCCCTCCATCCCCCCGGGAGCCCTGGAACCAGCCGGGGCTCCATGGAAAGGCTCTGGGGACACCCCGTCCCCACGCCCCATCGCCCAGGGAGGGGGGTTCGGGCTCCCACCTCCTGTCCCCACCCGCCGGGCGGCGAGACGGGGGAGGAGGACGTGCCCTTCTGGCGGATGCCACCTTTAATCCCCAATAATGCTGCGGATGCTCCAAGTCTTGTCCGTGACGTGGCGAGGTCTGAGCTGGTCCCCGGGAGAGGGGGGACAGGGACCCGCACACCGCTGCCACCCCGGGAGAGGCATTTACAGCTCTTTTGTAGGTATTATTATAAAATAATGGCTTGAAATAGAGGAGGAGGGGAGGGGAAAGCCCAAGGGTTGGAGCATCCCCCGCTGCCCACCTACCTCTCGCCTGTGGTCGTGGGGACAGCGGGCGCCTTTCCAGGAGGGGACAGTGCCACCACCACCACGTGGGACATGTCCGTCCCCGCCCCGGGGTGCCCGGGACCCGATGCGGTACAGCTGGCACAGCCCAGCAAAGGGCATCGCTGGGGGACGAGGGAGAGCAGGGACGTGGCCCTTCCTCATGCCTGGGTGCAGCTGGATGCTGCCTCCGACCCCAGCGCCACCGGGCTTGTTACCTCCAGGAATTAATAAATAAATATTTATTTATTAATGGACAGGACTGGGCAGGTTGGTATGAGTCGTTAAAATAACCAAGATTTTTGTTTTCTTTCCCTATTTTTATTTTGTTTCCATTCCGGAGCCTGCTGCTGCTCACGGCCATCTCACCTCGGGTGCTCCAGAGTGATTTCGTCCCTGTTGGCCTCACCCAGGGCTGGATCCCGCCTCCACCTTCACCCAGGTTATCTCCCCACCCTCCTCTTCCTCCTCCGTCCCCTCCTCGCCCTCCAGGCAGGGGAGGAAGGCAGAGGAGGGGGTGGCACATTTCTACCCTCAGGCTTCAGCCTGAATTCCTGAATTCCTCCTCGGTGACGTTCCTTTGCTCTTGAGGGACCCGCTCACCTCGATTTCCCCCCCTCCAGCATCCTTTTCTGTCCTCTGAGCTATTTCTCCTCTCATGACGTTAATGAGCACATTAAACCCCTCTGTCCCCGAGGAGAGCCCGGCTTGGAGCATCCCACAGACATCTCCAGCCTTCCGTGATGGAAAGGGGACAGGAGATTATCCAGACCTTTGATCAGGTCCTTCAGGGAGGCTTTAGCATTTTATACACCGTTTCTCTACCGCTACAAACTACAGTCCTTAAATTTACCCTCATCCCAGCGGGGGCATCTATTAACAAAAAATAATTCAATTTATATTCCTGGCACCTTGTGTCCATCTCACCTCCAAACCCAGCTTTGGAAGGGCTTTGACCACAGGGTGATGGGGGCTGTAGGCAAAATCTGACCTTTTTTGGTGCTTTGTTTTGGGGGTTTTTTTGGGGGGTTTTTTTGGGTTTTTTTGGTTTGGTTTGGTTTTTTGATGGTTTTTTTTTTTTTGGGGGGGGGGGGGGGGGGTTTTGTGTTTTGGGGTTTTTTTTTTTGTTGTTGTTGTTTTTGGGGTTTTTTCCCCCAAAATCTACTTGGAACTAGCCAGGGTCTCTTCCTGCACCCGGGCAAAGAGCAGCTGTGGCTGAGGGAAATGCAGAGCATGAAAAGCAACCAGAAGAGCAGCAGATCTGGCTTGTGCTGGGGCTAAGGAGTTTTAGCAAGATCTCCCCGATAACGGGGATATTCCTGGAGTGAAATCAGTGCTGTGGCCCAGGCGAGACGGGCACGGGGGGAGATGCCCGGAATAACATCCCTGCCTGCCAGAAACGGGACAGTTACACAACTCCCTCCTCTCCGGGGAGCCCGGCTGCACCCCGAACACCCCCGGGACACTTCTGCCTTGTATTCCGCCAAGGTGACTCCAAACACCCCCTTGGCTCGAAGGGTTTCGGTTCCTCCTCCAGCCAGGCCGCCCCAGGCACTTCTCTCCCTCTGATCCCCGCTCCTGGGATCGCCGGCTCTGCTGGGATTTACCCCACAGACAAACTCGGCCCCTGAGGGTGCCCAGCATCCGGGATGGAGCAGAATCCAGCAAGTCCTGCATGGGATCACTCTGACACCAGAGGGGAGACAAAACACCCCCGAGCCTGCCCGAAAGCAGAGAGGGATTAGCTGGCAGAGGAGGAATTTTTGGCAGCAGGTCCCTGAATTATTGTTTGGACGGGGAGCTTAACTTTGCCTGTGGGAAATAGCGCAGGAGACTGAGCAGCTCATCCCTCCCTCTCCCTTTGATCTGACATGGGATGAGCCGGAGGAGGCTGGAGGGGTCCTGCAGGTCCCGTCCTGTGGTGGAACCAGGCAGTTGAGGCAGAGTGGAAATTTTGCAGGGTAGAAATCTATTTTGATTTAGATGAAATGTACATTTTTGAGTTGAGTCTGTGGTTAGAAAACAGAGCTATTTAACCTGACTGCAAAGCCTGGGCTCAGAGAAACTGCTTCAGTGAAGGACAGAGATAAGGGGGGGAGACAGAGGGTGATAGAGAGAGACAGAGAGACTGCTGTGAGAGCAGCTCAACCTGACCTAGGAATTCTTCTGGATAATGAGGAACTAGCAGCAAATGTCACGCGAAATTCGTAAAAATGAATATGTATGAACCTATTGTGAAATTGTATGCATATGTATCTGAGAGGGGGACAAAAAGGGACCTGGAGTTCCCAGAGGTACCCATGTGTGTCATTTTGAGGGGAACGATTCCCACACGCGTCCAGGGCTGTAATAACAAACATCCCGGCTTTACAACTTCCACAAAAGTTGTGGAGTTTTGATTATCTCCACATAACACAGGGACAGTTTCTTTGCTTTTCCTCAGTTCCCGAGCAGAACTGTGAAATCCGTGTGAGCTTGCACCGGCTCCGGGCCACGGAGCAGCTCAGGGCACTAACGAGCCTCTGCTAATTGTCCTCTCTTTGCAACACTAATTTAAATTACCTGGGGTTCGCTAATTCCAGCCCCGCGGCTCTGGGATGGAGCTCAGGTGGCTCCGTGGCCTCTCCACCAAGGGAATTTTTCTTATTTCTCATTCCAGCTAATTGAAGAGCCCCTCAATTAGCAACAGTCCCCCAGCATCAGGAGGGTTGGATTTTTCAGGAGGGTTGGATTTTGGGGGGTGCAGGATGTAAAACCACACCCCAGACCCTTGAATGCCCTCAATTAGGGCTGGGTAATTAATATCGGAGCTCTGATTGCAGCATGGAGTGTCCTTGGAGGCTCAGGGAGGTGCCCTGGGCATCTGGCACTGATGGAGCAGGGCAGGAATCATCTCTGGAAGGAAAACAAGGAGCTGCTGGGCTTGCTGTGAAAACTTGTGGCTCATGCTCCTCCTCAGGAGAGGAGTTTGCAAATGAAACTCTTTAAATTCCAAGCAAATGTGTGCAGCTGTGAGGGAATAAGCGGGAGAGGAGATGGTGGTAGTTTATGAGTGATGAAAATACAGGAAAGAATAATTCAGGTCTTCCAGGGGACGATGGGGTCTGGCAAAAGCTGCCTCTGCTTTTGAGTCCTGACTGTGGGAACAGTGGAGAAATGGAAAAGGGGCCAAAATCCACTGAAATAATGGTGTGGCTCAGAGCAATCCCAGGGATTCTGCAGCCCCAGGAGAAGCCAGGGCTTAGGAGCAGCCAGACCTGAAACCTCTTTGCTTCTAAAAGCAGAGGTTAAAGTTTGTCTGCAGCAAGGGAGGGGGGCAGGATGAACCTCAACATTTAAACACACAAATTGCCTTTCAACTGAAAGCGAGTAGGTTCAGATGAGGTATTTGGGACAGATTCTTCCCTGGCAGGGTGGGCAGGCCCTGGCACAGGCTGCTCAGAGCAGCTGGGGCTGCCCCTGGATCCCTGGCAGTGCCCAAGGCCAGGCTGGGAGCACCCTGGGACAGTGAAGGGGTCCCTGCCATGGCAGGGGTGGGACAGGATGGGATTTAAGGTCCTTTCCAACCCAAACCATCCTGGGATTCCATGAAATTGCACCAGGAAACAAATTATGACCCTGAAGAAGCAGCCACCAGCTCCTGAGGGCTGCTTCCATGTCCGTGCCTCAGTTTCCCCAGGGCTGTGGATGTCCATAAAGCCAGGCTGGAGCTCTCCAGGACAACAAGATGCACATGAGGAAGATCCCCAGGGCTGGGATGGAGTGTCCATCACTGCAGGCAGAGATGTGCCCAGCCAGACCCCTGCAGCCCTCCCCACTTTTCATACCTCCTTCTGCTTTCTCCACCCATATTTTATTTATATATATATATAAAATAAATCTATATATTATATAGATATACTATAGTATATATAGAAATCTATATATTACATAGATATAATATATATATCTTTATATAGATATTAAATAAATATATATATTAAAAAAATCTGATTATCAGAGAGCTCAGTACATACAGTACACACCAGGAGACAGATGAACCCTTTCTTATACCCGGCCATGGAGCCCAAAATTAATCAGCTATGGATTAACCGGGTCAGGATGTAATTTAATAAGCAGCGAGGGCGAGTTCCTGCTCGGAGGGAGCCGGCGGGGTCCCGCTCGCTCCGGCCGTGCCGTGAGAGCCGCCCCAGCCCAGCGCAGGGAGCAGGAAAAGCCAGATGGGATCAGATCAGCCCTGCGGCGGTGCCGGCTGCTCCACCGAGGCACAGGGACAGGGACAGGACGGGGACAGGCTGGGACCCGGCCAGGCTTGGCTCCAGCTGAGCCCGGCTCATCTTCCCTGCACTCCGAGCCGGGGTTTAGCCTGATTCAGGAAAAGATGGAAATGGATTTTTGGCTGTGAGGTGCTGCGGTGGCTCTTTGGGGGTGCTGAGTGGGCTCTTTGGGGGCTGGGGTTCTGCCCCCCTGGCATTCACAGAGCGGTTGCTGCTGCCAAGTGTTGGGCGCGCTCTGGAAGCGGCTGATGGATGGACACACGGACACGGAGCGCTTGGGAAGTGCTTTGATCAGCCTGAACCAGCAGAAGCGAGGAAAAGGAGGTGCGGGGAGTGACCTTTTCCCTCTGGAGCATCCCGGCTCCGCCCGGGCGCCTGCCTGGGGCCGGGGCAGGCTGCCCCCTCCTGCTTACTGCCCTGTAACACGAGAAAGAACCCGAGCCCAAATCGATGGGAAACTTTCCCAGCGTGTCCCAAAGTGCAGGGACAGAGGCAGAGCCGCCCCCCAGGGCAGCATCCGGAGCTCGGAGCTGGAACCTCGCTCTGCTCCCTGGGCTGAGCAAAGGACTCTGCCCCCCCCCTCGAAATCTGCACCGGCAGCAAAGCCTGGAGGAGGTCGGCGGCCGGAGCCAAAAATGGAGAGAAGGTATAAATGGAAAGCAATAGGAAGCCGCTAATGGGGTCAGACAGATCCTGCATTGATCCCGGATTCTGCAACAGCAGCACTGAGAGCAGCCTGGGAGGTGACAGCTTTGGGGTCCCTGTGTCACTCCGGGCTTGTGGCTTCATGTGCAGGGGCCAGGGCAGCCCCCAGCGCAGCCCAGCAACCCCCAGGGTGCCCCCGGGAGAGGACATGGGAATTCGGACCCACAAAAAGTAATTAGGATTTAAAGTGATTGAAATGATGCCAGTGAGAGCCTCTGACTGCTGGTAAATCCAGGGCTCCTCGCAGCACTCACCCCGTGCTCAGGAGCACTTCACCCTCTCTGCTTCTCCAAGGACAAACTAAACTTCCCCCAGTCACCACCATCCAAAAAATACCCACCAAAAAACCCCCAAAAAATCAACATCTGACTGCCCCAAACCCACCCACCAAACTCTCCTCTACCCCCAAACTTCCCCCACGGAAACAGCTGAGCCCAAGAGGGGAGGAACAAACCCGGTTTTGGCATCCCTCCTCTCCAAGGTCCCTCACAGCACTCACCCCGTGCTCAGGAACACTTCACCCTCTCTGCTTCTCCAAGGACAAACTAAACTTCCCCCAGTCACCACCATCCAAAAAATACCCACCAAAAAAGAGAAAAACCAACATCTGACTGCCCCAAACCCACCCACCAAACTCTCCTCTTCTCTCCCTCTAAACTTCCCCCACGGCCACAACAGCGGCTGAGCCCAAGAGGGGAGGAACAAACCCGGTTTTGGCATCATCCTCATCCTCCTCGGGCGTGCGGGGTTCCCGTGCTCCCATGGCCGCCTCCCTCCCGGCCGGGGCTGCCCGGCGGAGCTGCCCCTCCGCCTGTGCCGGAGCTCGGGGATGCTCCAGCCTCTCCTGCCGAAAGGCGATGCCGGTGCCCACGTGAGCCCGGTGGGACTCCTTGCCCTCGTTCTCCTTGTGCCTGAAATGGGTTTTTTTGCTCCCTCGCTGGTCCTGCCCGGCAGCAGCAGCAGCAGCCAGGGCTCCAGCGCTCCTCTTTCATGTCTACAAAGGGGTTTGAGGCCTTTGCTCTCCCAGGGAGGGTGGGGAAGGAGCAGCGTGGAGCAGAGGAGGAGGAGGTGATGCCCAGATGTGACCCTGTCTGTCCCCTCTGAGCAGGGCTGCTCACTGGGATGCTCTGCACAGGCAGCAGGACAGGGCTCACAGGGACCTGGCTTTTGCATCCACGGTGAGGAAAGCAAGAAAAGCAGGAGCCTGCAGTGCTCCACAGAGAGAAAATCTGGAAAAGCAGGAGCCTGCAGTGCTCCACAGAGAGAAAATCTGGAAAAGCAGGAGCCTGCAGTGCTCCACAGAGAGAAAATCTGGAAAAGCAGGAGCCTGCAGTGCTCCACAGAGAGAAAATCTGGAGAAGCAGGAGCCTGCAGTGCTCCACAGAGAGAAAATCTGGAAAAGCAGGAGCCTGCAGTGCTCCCTCGTTCTCCTTGTGCCTGAAATGGGTTTTTTTGCTCCCTCGCTGGTCCTGCCCAGCAGCAGCAGCAGCCAGGGCTCCAGCGCTCCTCTTTCATGTCTACAAAGGGGTTTGAGGCCTTTTCTTGAGGGTGGGGAAGGAGCAGCGTGGAGCAGAGGAAGAGGAGGTGATGCCCAGATCTGTCCCCTCTGAGCAGGGCTGCTCACTGCTCTGCACAGGCAGCAGGACAGGGCTCACAGGGACCTGGTTTTTGCACCCACGGAGAGAAAATCTGGAGAAGCAGGAGCCTGCAGTGCTCCCAGTGCCAGCACAGACTCACACCAAGCACCAGGCAGGTGGAGGCACCCAGAGACCCTCTGAGCCTTTGTCCAGGCGCTTCCAAACCTGGGCCTGGCTTTTCTCTGGGACCCAGGAAAATCCTCTGTTCCCAGAGCTGTGATTGCCAGCACTGAGCTCCCAAAGTGCTGAAGCTCCAGGAGCTGGAGCTGCCTCCCCAGGGCTTTCCCCATCCTGTTTTTCTGTGGCCAGGGGGAGTTGTTCGTCCATGGGACCCTCTGGGGGTGTCACACCTCCATGGACAGCTCTGGGTCCTGGCTGTGCCTTGCTCTGAGCCCAGAGCAGCTCTCAGCAGGGGCTGGGCAGGGCTCTGGATGTGGCCACAACCCCTCTGTTATTCCAGTGATCCATTGGGACCGTGAGTATCACCCACCACCCCATGTGAGGCAGCCCAGCTGCTGTTCCAAACCCCTGCCTGTTTGTCCAGCAGGATTTAATGAAACCACAACAATTTCCCTTTCCATGTGCTCCCCCAGCTCTGTCAGTGAGCTCTGCCTTCCTTCCCTGCCCCAAAACTTCCCAAGCAAAGCAAAAACATCACCCTGGAAAGGGATTGGACACACAGGAATGGGGGAGCACCAGCCAGGGCATTTCCTGACTGACCTCCAAAAGTCATCTGCACCCTGAATCCTCCTGCCAGCATCTTGGGATGCATCGTTTTCCCTCAAGCTTTATTCCAGCCCGTGTAATTGGGGCAGGTTTCCATGCTGTGCTGCTGAACTGGGATAGGAAAATATTGAGATCAGCCTGCACTGAGCCCTTGCAGAGGCAGTGGGGTGTGATTGCCAGCACTGTTGGGGTCTCCCAAAGGTGCTGCTCCAGAGAAAACCCAAGGAAATAAAAGAAATCCTGGAAAAACAGGTCTGGAAAATCCCCCCCAAATGTGGAAAAAAGATCTCAAAAAAAAAAGCAAAAAGCAAAAAAGCCTCCCCGAGGGTCGCCCTTCCCCTGGCAGCCCCAGGCTCCTCTCAGGAAGCTGGAGCTGATTTTGCCTCGGAGCAATTTCCCAATCCCCTTCCCATGACCTTCACAAACAGATTCACTGGGATGGGCTGGCCTGGTCCCCACTGCACAGCCAGGCCAAAGGCACAGCTGCATCCCAGGAGCTGAATTCCACCTTGGGATGCAATGGGAGATCAGTCTCAGGGCACAGACACAGAGCCTGGCCTATCAAAGCTGCAGTTTTAATCCACTTTGGGGTTGGAGCAGCTCAGCCCAGGAACCCCAATCTTATCTCCCTGAGAATCAGCCAGATAATAAATTTTTTCTCCTATTAAAAATGTGGCTTTATTTGGTTGAGGCTTTGTTTGGCTTGAATCTCTGCAGCCTCCAGAGCCTGCCTCCTGCTGAGGCTGTGACACTCATCACACACCAGACACAAATCAGTTCTTACTGAGTAATCCCAGAGTGGTGCTTGGCTGGACCTGGACCCAACACCACCTAAGCTAAGCCTCTGATCCCTCTGAGCTCTGCCACCCATCACTGACCCCAGGGCCTCGTTTTCCATGGACTTTTGCAGTTATTTGAAGGATGGAAGCATTGGTAGAGCAAGCAGTGAGCACTGAGCCAGCACCAGGACTGGCTCCTGCACTGACCCACAGGACCAGGGAGGACATCCTAAACCAGACCCTCAGAAAATCAGGTTATTCCTCACCTCTAAGTACAAACTGTACCAAATCCATGTAACCAGCAGCAGTTTTGAGCCAATATTCCCTCCCCACACCCAGCTCTGTGTCACTGGGGATTCCCACATTCCCTCCTTGGGATCACCTAAAATGTCCCTCTTATTCCCAAGCCAACCTAAAAAGAGACATCCCATTAACTACTACTACTACTACTACTACTACTACTACTACTACTATTATTATTATTATTATTATTATTATTATTATTATTATTATTATTATTATTGTTATTATTATTATTATTATTGTTATTGTTATTATTATTTTTATTGCAGCCTGAACCTGACATCAACTTTCCTGCACCCCATCCCCTCCCAGTTTAATTCATCCCCATGCAATGCATTCTCCCAACACTGTTTTGGGATTTAAGTGACTCCTTGGTAGCCATGGATTTCAGCCTGTCAGAAATCCTGGTGAATTATTTCCCTCCAGGTCCTCACAGTTTAATTGGAGCAGGCTGAAGGAAACCAATATTTCCTCTGAATGTTCAATGCCCTCTGTTCCTTGCACACATTCCCATAAAGCAGATTGCAGCAGCTGAGGATTTTCTAATGGAAGCCTTGCAAAACCTTCAAAGCCATTAAAAAAGATCACAGCCAAAGGTAACCACTTTATTTAAGTCTTGGAAGAGAAAGAGAGGCTGTAAATGCTCAAAGCACAGAGTGTCTCTGTCTGGGGTCGGGCACAGACCCAAGAGCAGCCAAAATTCCTGTATCAGCACAAGTTGGTCTAAAACCACGAACCCAGCACCAATTTAGCTGGAGATAAAATGGAAACCTTTTCAACCAGGTGATTCTTCCACATCCTTTTGTCAATAAAGTAAAATAAATGGCTTAATATAGGTGGGAACTTTCCCAGCTGGGTGTTGGGCTCAGGTTCATTTCCATGATATCACCAGTGGTGTCTACAAGCAGAGAAAACACAATAAAAACCATCACTCACCTGCAGCCCTGCTCAGGCAGCCCAGCTTACAGCCCTTCCTCGGGGAAGAGGAGGATCCCAGGGGTTCTGGACATGGCAGGTCCCTGCACATCTCTGACACACAGGTAAGGATTAGGGTTTGTCTCAGGAAAGACTCAGATTCGGAAATCCTACACCCCAGTGAAACCCTACCTTGCCTCGCTGCCCTTGGATTTAAAGGAAACACGGGGAGAAATGTGGTGCTGCAAGCAGGGCTGGGGAGCAGCTTCACACAGGGGGGAAGTCAGCCCCAAAATGCCCCAAAACCCCCCAAACCTCCAGCTGCCAGCCCCAAGGGAGGATTTTGACCATGTGGGAAGTAATGAGCTAAAAATGAGAATGAAAGAACTTTTACATTAAATACATCACCTTGAGGATTGCAGATTACTGTGGAAGACAGTCCAAGTGGAAGAGTAGCCAGACTGGTGTTTAACATGTTTAACATGTTAAAAGTTAAGAATAATCAGACTGGTGTTTGACATGTTTAACATGTTAAAAGTTAAGAGTAACCAGACTGGTGTTTAACATGTTTAACATGTTAAAAGTTAAGAGTAACCAGACTGGTGTTTAATATGTTTAACATGTTAAAAGTTAAGAATAATCAGACTGGTGTTTAATATGTTTAACATGTTAAAAGTTAAGAGTAGCCAGAGTGGTGTTTAACATGTTTATAACATTTTCTTACCCCTTTGGGTTCCACAGAGATGCAAGGTCCAGTTTCAGAAGAATCACAGGCTGGATTGTTGCTTCAGGGTCTGACTTTCCTCCTTTATATTGCAAGCTGGAGATAGAACTGATAGGGACTGTAATTCTTACTGATTAATCAACATAATTAATAAACCAGTTCAATTAACTAATAATAATAATTATTAGTAAATTATATAATATATATTAATAATATATATAATATATAAACATAATATATATTATCATATATATTATGTTATGTTATATTATATTATATATATATTATATGAAATATACTAATAATATATATTTATAGTATATATAAATAAACAATGTATATACTAATAATAATAATTAAATAATAATAACTAATAATTAATCAACATAAATAATAAACCAGTTTAATTAACTAATAAACAGACAACCGTGTCCAATTTACATTATTTCCCTTGCAATTACCCACAGCTACAAAACTACCATTTATCAATGCTAAATCCTATTAATTACACATAACTACTACTGAAATCCTATTAATTACATATAACTACTACTGAAATCCTATTAATTACACATAACTACTACTGAAATCCTATTAATTACATGTAACTACTACTGAAATCCTATTAATTACACATAACTACTACTGAAATCCTATTAATTACACATAACTACTACTGAAATCACCTTTCCTCCCCACAGCATTGAACATTAAGGTGCAGGTTATCCCTCTTGGCTCTGGCCCTACACCATCCTTTCCAAAGTAAGCCCGGCTGGCAGGTCAGTGAGTTGTCCCAAGGGTTCCCTCTGGCATCCTGGACCACCCCTCTGACCTCCCAGAGCCCAACTCCTGGGCTGAGTCCCCCCAGGGATCCCTTCAGAGCCTGGGGACAGATTTATCCCATGGGCAGGACTCCCATGGAGGGAGGGAGTCCCCTGGCATTGAGGGATTTCCCCCCGCCTGTTCTAAGATCAACATTTACATTTTAAGACCAAATGAAACCCAAGTGTCCAGGAACTCTTCCCTGCCCAGGTGTGGGCTGTAGTCCAGGCCCTGGGTCCCACCAGGTCATGCCAAGGCCTCAGTGGGGGCTGCATGGCTTTGGGATCTGGCCTTGACCTCTTCCCTGTGCAATGCTTTAGGGCCACGAGGCCAAAACTTTGGGGACTGGTTGACTTGAGACCTGTCTGTGTCTCAAAGAGGCTCTGGGAGATTTTCAGGGGATTTCTAGGAGCCCCTCACACCATGGGGAACAGGAAAAGGGATCCTGCATGGAGTTCTGAGCACCCCACACTGTGGGGAACAGAAAAAGGGGTCCTGCATCAGCTCAGAGCCTCCACACTGCAGGGAACAGAAAAGGGGGCCCCACATCAGCTCTGAGCACCCCAATCTATGGGGAACAGGAAAAGGGGTCCTGCGTTGAGTTCTGAGCACCCCAATCTATTTGGAACAGGAAAAGAGGCCCTGCATTCATCTCTGAGCATCCCACACTGTGGGGAACAGGAAAAGGGATCCTGCATTCAGCCCCAAGCCCCCCACACTGCAGGGAACAGGAAAAGGGGTCCCAGATCAGCTCTGAGCACCCCAATCTATTGGAAACAGGAAGAAAGAGCCCCAGATCAGCTCTGAGCACCCCACACTGTGGGGAGCAGGAAAAGGGGCCCCACATCAGCTCTGATGTGATCTATTTGGAACAGGAAAAGGGGTCCTGCATGGAGCTCTGAGCACCCCAATCAATGGGGAGCAGGAAAAGGGGCCCCACATCAGCTCTGAGCCCCCCACATTGCAGCAAACAGGAAAAGGGGCCCCACATCAGCTCTGAGCCCCAGGCAGAGCTGGGGAAAGGTGAAAAAATCCCAAGAATGCAGAAGGGTCTTCCCTTTAGCCAAGACCCAGCTTATTCCTGAGCATCTCTTGGTGCTGTAGAAGATTTTGGCTGCTCTGGTGGCTCCTTCCAAGCCTATGGTGTGGTGTCCTGGTAAGCTTTATCCCAGGGATATGTGGAATGTGTTAAACCCCCTTCCCTGGGGGAAGAGGATGTGTTAAACCCATCTTCTCCTGGGGGAAGAAGGTACAGGCTGATGTCACAGACATCTTTTATGAAAAATCCTTTCCTTGGGATTTTTTCCTCCTGAGAAGCTGAGAGGCCTCAGGAACAAAATGTAACCAATGGTTATCTGCTGCTGTGGAATGCAACAGGTGCATCTGGGATTGGGCTCATGTG
Organism: Molothrus aeneus; assembly: GCF_037042795.1. NCBI lineage: Eukaryota > Metazoa > Chordata > Aves > Passeriformes > Icteridae > Molothrus > Molothrus aeneus. The sequence continues at coordinate 4,894,879 of NC_089669.1, read as the reverse complement.
GTTGTTTCTAATTAATGGCCAATCACAGCCCAGCTGGCTCAGACTCTCTATCCCAGACACAAGCCTTTGTTATCATTCCTTCTTTTTCTATTCTTAGCCAGCCTTCTGATGAAATCCTTTCTTCTATTCTTTTAGTACAGTTTTAATATAATATATATCATAAAATAATAAATCAGCCTTCTGAAACATGGAGTCAGAGCCTCATCTCTTCCCTCACCCTCAGACCCCTGTGAACGCGGTCCCAGGCTGAGGCTGCAGCGTGGCCAGGAGCTTGCAGAGCAGCATGGATGGGCCTCCCCCACCTCTCCTTGCCCCACTGAGCTGACCCACACCCTGGTGCTCAGTCTCACATCCAACCCCACAGAAATCAGGGCCAGCAGGTGCTGCAGGAAAGCTCCATGCCTTGGCCACTGGGCTTTAACCCAGCTCAGGAGGAAGCCCCAAAATCCAAGCTCGTCCTTTGAGCACCAGGCAGGGCTGTGCAGGCCCAGCACCCTCAGAGGTGGCACTGCCCTGGGTATTTCCCAGAGGTTCCTGTTACACTGCAGCCATGGGAATCTCATTAATTACTGGTTCTGCTGAATGGTGCTAACGAAGGCCCAGGACACTTCAAGAATCATGTTCGCATGGCAAAGTGGCACAGGAGCACCCCCGGAGGGTGATGCTCCACAGAAAGGCCTGAAGTTGTTACAAGGACGTCAGGAGACTTGATACAAAGGGCTGCCTTATGAATAGCTAATGAGGGAATAAATTATGCACCCACTCGGCTGGATTGGGTTTCTCCCTCCTCACTGCACCCTGACACCCCCATCACCCCCCTGCTCTCTGCTTTCTGTCCCACCTGCTTCTTTCTTCCCCTTATTTTTGCACTTTTCAGGATTTTTAATGTGTTTATCCATCACCAAAAGCTTCAAAGCCGAGTCCAGCCTGGCCCAGGGTGATGCCAGAGCAGGACCGGGCATCACCCTGAGCCCTCTCTGGAGAAGGTTGGACTCTTCTCCCATCCCAGCAGAGCTTTTCCTGCTCCCAGAGACCCCTTGATGCCCTGGAAACCTGAAAGAGAAGCTCCAGGCAGCAAAACAAAAGCTTCCCAGGGTGGCTTTCTGCAGTTTGTGCTGTGCCCTGCCTGCCATCTGTCCGAGCTGGCCGTGCTGAGGGCGGCCAGGCAGCAGCAGCTCCGCACTGGCCACGCTCCAGCAGCTCCTGGGCAGGAGAGGGACGGGTGTAAGAGCCTGAATGAGAGATGAGGGACTCCAGGCAGCTCTGCAAAATGCAGTTTATTGTATCCAAGAGGTTACAGCAGTCCAGGGCTGTGGGTGACAGAGCTGTGCCCACAGCTGTCAGCTCCAGCTGCAGGCAGGTCTAGAGACGTGCATCCCTAACTCAGGTTCTTACTAATGGCACCCCATGTTGGGCACCACTGTAAGAGCCTAAATGAGAGATGTGGGACTCCAGGCAGCTCTTCAAAATGCAGTTTATTGTATCAAGGACATTACAGCAGTCCAGGGTTGTGGGCAACAGAGCCTGTGCCCACAGCTGTCAGCTCCAGCTGCAGGCAGGCCTGGAGACCCTTTTCTTTTGGTCACAATGCATTATAGACTTTTCTTTTGGTCACAATGCATTATAGACTTTTCTTTCCTGAGCATCTCAATACAGCAGAGCCAATCTATACCTTAACTATTATCTATAGCCTATCATAACTACTGTAATTACCATATTGATGTTCCTGTTCTCCAATCACTCAAAGTTAGTACATTACAGGTTAAGCTAGAAGTTGTTCTTCAGTTTTCTTGCAGTGGAAAATTCTGAGACCTTTTTTCTACTTGCACCATTTGCTGACTTGTTTGCCTGTGCTCTCTTTCTGCTTGGTAAAAACATCTTTTTTAAAGTAAGTTTATCCTTTGCTCTAAGTCATAAAAACCCCTTCTAACTAACACACCCTTTGCCTTCTTGGTTATCCAGTGAGACTGGCTCAGCAATTCTTTTCTTCTCTATCAAAACTTGCTTCCATCTCTATTCCTTCATCAGACTCTACATTCAAAAATGTTTCTGCTAAGCACACATATCTGTGAGACCTTCTTGTCAAACTTTCATCCTTTGGGGAAAGCTGGGAGAGGCCATGGAGAGGGAGAAAAGCGGGGTGCCTCCGTGTATTGGGGGGCATCGGGTTCCCAACACCCCCAAAGTCCAGACCAGGAGAAGGAAAAGCTGAGATTAACTCGTAAGAGGAGGTTTGGGGGTGTCCCCGTCCCCTGCGCGACTCCGGGGCCGCTGCAGCGCTGCGCAGCCCGGGGCGGGCACGGGTGTGCATTCCAGTGCATTTCCAGCCGGATAACGCAGCAGCTGCTGGGGCTGCAGCCGGGCTGGGAGGGCCACCCGCTCCTGTTTCAGCTGGGACAGCAATTCCCCTCTCGCATCCCGAGCCCCGTTTCCCTCTGGGCTGCGGGCAGAGCTCCGGGATCCGCCAGGCGCTGCGCTCCTTCCCGCAGATGCTGCAAAGCCCGGGAGCGCACACACAGCGTGCCAGAGAGAGCCAAAGGCCGTGCGAGCGTGTGTTTGGTTAAATGAGAGTGTGTTTGGTTAAATGAGAGTGTGTTTGGTTAAATTTCTTGGTTCTCACCCGCCCTGAGCCCCCGGGCCGGCTCCCGGCAGCCGCGGGAGCACGGAGAGCTCAGAATGCTCAGAGGGGGAAACCCCCGCTCCTGCTTGGGGATTTCGGACAGGTCCGGGCACAGCCACGTCCCCAAAGCACCGAGGAGGTGAAGAGCATCAGCAGGAGCAGCATCCCAGCCCCTGGCCCAGCTCTTTAAGCGGAGGACGATCGTCCCTTTCCCCAGCACTCCCCTGTAGGAGCGTCGGGGGGTGGGACGGTCAGGACAGATGGAGATGAGAGATCTCTGCAGCCAGGGCTGGAACTTGGGGTTATTGCAAAGGGCCTGGGTGCAGGGCCCTGCTGGGAGCTGCCAGCCACAGCTGGAGCAGGACTGAGAGAAGAGAGGGGGAGAGAGGATGAGAGGGTAAGAGAGTAAAAGGGTAAGAGAGCAAAAGGCAAGAGAATGAGGTTCCCATTCCAATACCATAAATCTTCTGTGCTGAATATTCTAATTCTCACTAACCAATCTAGTACAAGATACAAATCCTACATCATTTCCATACAGCCTATAAGAATCATTACATTCCCATACTGTGTTACATTTTAAACCCTACAAACTCCTCTTTGGGCCCCTTCTGCCAAGCTGGCAGGGTCTGCTCTGACCCTTGGGCCTGTCTGCAAGCAGAGGGTGTTGTTCCATCAAAAGGGGATCACCTTCAGCCGGCCACACCATTGTTTTCCAGTTGTTCAGTAACTGAGGTATCTCAAAGCTTGCTTTCATTTCAATCTCACTTATAGTTTCCATATTCTCAAAATCTTTTGCCAGGCAATCATATTTATAAGGCTTTCCTGTTCCATCTTCCCCAACACCACATCATTTGGCTGGACAAACAGCACCTCCCCCTCCCCCCCCAAAGGAGGAGAATGTTGTGGGGATTAAATTAGGGCTGGAGCTGGACGCTGTGGTGTCATCCCCGTCCTAGGGTGAGAGGCTGCTTTCCCCAGGGAGGGAGCAGCGGTAGGAGCAGACACGAGAAGCGCTGGGAGTTTCCTGTTACCGATACAGAATAGCCCGATTTTGGTGACCAGGAGCTGCTGTGACGCGGGCTGGGGTTATCCAAACCCGCCCGGAAGGTGACAGGAATGGAACAGGAGCCTGCCCGGAGCTGGAGCCGCAGCGAGGCGGACACTGAGTGCCGGGAGCTGGGAGTGAGCGGGGTCGGAGCGGGGTCCGGGGATCGGTGACGCTGTTTGCAGACAGTCTGATGGGGGGGTGGCGATCAGATTGCCCAACCCCACCCAGGCACGAGGGATTGCATAGCCTGGCCTGTGAAATCAGAGCGGGCAGAGAAAGTGATAATTGCAGATTAGAGAAGGGGGAGTGTTGGGGAAGATGGAACAGGAAAGCCTTATAAATATGATTGCCTGGCAAAAGATTTTGAGAATATAGAAACTATAAGTGAGATTGAAATGAAAGCAAGCTTTGAGATACCTCAGTCATTGAACAACTGGAAAACAATGGTGTGGCCAGCTGAAGGTGATCCCCTTTTGATGGAACAACACCCTCTGCTTGCAGACAGGCCCAAGGGGCAGAGCAGACCCTACAGCTTGGCAGAAGGGGCCCAAAGAGGAGTTTGTAGGGTTTAAAATGTAACACAGTATGGTAATGTAATGATTCTTATAGGCTGTATGTAAATGCTATAGGATTTGTATCTTGTACTAGATTGGTCAGTGAGAATCAGAATATTCAACACAGAAGAAGATTTATTGTATTGTAATGGGAACCTTGCTCTCTTACCCTTTTCCTCTCTTACCCTCTCATCCTCTCTCCCCCTCTCTTCTCTCAGTCCTGCTCCAGCTGTGGCTGGCAGCTCCCAGCAGGGCCCTGCACCCAGGCCCTTTGCAATAACCCCAAGTTCCCAGCCCTGGCTGCAGAGATCTCTCCTCTCCATCCATCCCCACTGTCCCACCCCCCGATGCTCCTACAATGTGGAATCACAGAATAATTTGGGTTGGGAGGGACCTTAAAGTGCATCTCCAACTCCCTGCCATGGGCAGGGACACCTCCCACTGTCCCAGGCTGCTCCAAGCCCTGTCCAGCGTGGCCTGGGACACTTCCAGGGATGGGGCAGCCACAGCTGCTCTGGGCTGGAGCAAAGGAGAGGGAAATTGTTTCTTTTCAGATAATCAGGGAAGCAAAAAGTCACAGATGGAAAACAAATGCTGGAGCAAGTTGATGACTGAATGCTTTCCCTTTGGTGCCCCTGAGAGTCACGGAAAGATGGAGGAGCAAGGAGGGAAATGGGAAATGGGGATTTGTGCTGCATCCTTTCTTCTCCCTGCACGTGCTGGGGTCAGGCAGGAGGAAGGTGAGGAGGAGGAGGAGGCTCTGGGGCCCTTGCTGGAATCAGCATCACTGGAGGGGAAAATTCCCTGAGCCAACATCCACCCTGAGTGGATATTCCTGCTCTGTGGAGTCACAAGGCCAAGCATGGCATCACCTCATCATCACAAAACCCTGTCCAAAGTGGGATTACAGGCGGGGAAACTGAGGCACAAGAGGGCTGAGCTGCCAAACACCCCCTCCCATGGGGCAAGGGAGGAGCAGCTTTGCTCCCTTTGCTCCTCTTCCCATGCACAGCCTGAGGGAGCAGCTCTGCCTGCTCAGGCTTCTCCAGCTGAGTCTCCAAATCAGGTCCCTGCAGCAGCTGCAGCCTGGTAACATCCCAGAGTGTTTGCTGGTGCCTCCAAAGCAGCAGCTTCTGTCTGCTCTGTGCTTACTGGGTCTTGTTGGCCACGGGTGACTCTGAAAAAATGACCAAGAAAATTAAAGTTACTGTCAGTAATCTTAAATTCACCTTGCAGGGGAATTTGTGCCCCTCCTGGAGAAGATTTAGTGGACCGTAAAGTGAAAAAAAATAAATCAGAAAATAGTCAGTACAGGGAATGAAATCCAACAGTGCCGCTGTCTGGGGGAGGGAAGCACAGCAGCTCCATCCAGGAGGGTTTGCACAGCTCACCACTGTTGTAGCTGAGATGGAGACAATACAAAGCAACACACTCCATTTTCAGAAGGCTTCAAACCTGTTTTATTCTAGTATGCATGCTTTTTATATATCCTTCCAAAACTCCTAAGTTTGCACTTTACCCGTTGATCAGGAGAGACAAACAAAGTGCTCATTGGAACAGGCACTTGCAGGTTTCTCTTATTTATCCTTCTTTGTTTCTTGGTTTCTATGTCAATGACCTTGGTAGAAAATTCTTTCAGGGGTAAACATGGATCCTCTCCTCAAACTGCTCTGTGGCTCACAGGAGTTGCTGTAAAACCTCCTCCACACTCCACAATAATGATTTAATCTCACCAGCACTGGGGACAGCCCAAGGTACACCCTGTGCTCCCCAGGGCCTGCACTCTCAGAGTCCCTGTGGTCAGGATGACCCCGAGATGTGTCAGAGTCTCTTTTCCCAGCCTGGCAGCCAAAGAAGGAGTCAGGGTTCTTCTGTTCTGCTTTTCAAGGTTGTTTATTTGCTGTTATCTATAGCATTTGCTGTTGTCTATAACATTCTTTCTCTGACCTGCTGGGATCTCTCCAGCAGGTTTGGTTTGTGGCACACTGACCACCCTTGGGGTGTTGTTACCTTTTATACTGAAAACTACATGTACTTTATTTACCTTATATTTTTCCAAATAATCTTCCAATATTTACCAAATAATTTTCCAATACCTATCACCTATGTTAGATAGTCTGTCTCTACTCTAAACCAACCCAAAATTGCCAACATCACCCAGAAGATGGAGGCTAAGAAGAAGAAAGAAGAAGGACAAGGCACACCCAAATCCCTCCACTCTGGCTTCTGAACCCCCATTCTAAAATCCCAAAATTCTACTTTTCTATCTTGTGACAAACTAACTATCATTCTGCTTAAACTTTCGTGGCTTGTGAATCCTCATAGAAGGTTGGTAATTGTTTTTTCCAAGGGCTAAAATTGAAGGCACAGGTGGTTTGGACTCCTTGTCAAGGTCTCTGAGCCCCGTGCCAGAGTCCCGAGTCCTCCAGAGCAGCCAGAGGAATTTCCTGGGCTCTGACACAGAGCCCCAAGCCCAGGGTGGTGCTGCTGAGGGAGTGGGGCCTCCCCCCCACCCTCTGCAAGGACGGAACACGGAAAATTCACCCCAAAAAGGCTCCTGGAGATCCCGGCTGTGATATCACAGCTCCAGCCAGAAGAGGACAGTGGTGCCTGTGTTTTATTTAGGGCTGCACCACGAGGGGTTGAAAAGCTCCATTCCCTCTGTGCTGTTCAAATTCCCCTTTCCAACACACAGCTGGGCTTTGAGGGGGGTCCAGGCTGTTCCCAGTGACAAAACCCCTCCAGGTGTGGGTGCAGAGGGGACATCCGCTGCAGCAGGGCTGGGCTCTGGCTGCTGGGAGGGAGCAGGGAGATATTGCAGCAAAGACTGAACCTGAGGATGTAGAGAATTCAGCTTTTGGGGGAAAATTTTCTGCCTCAGATAAATTAGGAGTTACTGGGCTGATGGGAAAAGCGAGGAGGGAGCTGCTTCAGCTGTGCCATCTTTCTCTGAGGAAGAGATAAATAATTTGACAGAAATGTCCCTCTTGTGGGCAGAGACAAAAGAGAATGGAAACACCTACCTGTCAATGTGAATCTCAATATGACACTTACCTGCACGTTGATATGTAGATAAATATCATATAACTGCACAGGAACAGGTATTCAAGCTGTTCCCTGCAGCTCAGCAGATTTTCCTAACCCCAAAATTAACCCCACAGAGGAGAGCTGCCCCTGGCAGAGGGGCTGGCACAGCCTGCAGGGGTAATTTCTTGCTTGGAGTTAAAAAACATGAGGATTAAAGTGAAAGCAGAGCTGGAAACGTGCCAGACCCCAGCCATGCAGCAGGGTGCTGCTGCTGCTCCTGCTCTGGGGAGGAAGGCAGGGGTGGAAACACAGGGAGAGACCCTTCTGCTGCCAAAAACCACCACTTTTAGGGATCTAGGATCAAAATGTCCCAGGGATCTGGCACCAGCTCTCAGGTGCTGCAGGAAGGCGCTGATTCACAACTCTTTCATATGCTGAACCTCAAATCTAAATTTGTTCCTTTAAAAGTCTGGGATTCACTCTGGGATGGAAAGCCAGAATTGTCCCATGCTGGGGTTTTCTGGAGCAGGGGCAGAGAGGGCTCTTGGTGATAGACTCATTCTAAAACATCACTGTTGAAGATTGCCATGCAAGATGTTTTCAATTGCCATCTGCAGGGCAGATTACCTTTGTCAAGTGGGCAGTTTGCCTTATCTCTCTGAGTGACCACAGTCACACCTCCCTGGGAGGGGACATTGCTGATAACAGCCATTGAATGTCCCTGCATGGCTGATAAGAACTACAGCATCCCACTGGGAGATGTGAGCCCAGAGGGAGGAGCCAAGCATTCCTACCTGGATATAATCCAGAGGTTTGGAGACACCAGCACGGCTTTCTCCACGGGATTCCCCAGAAGAACAGCAGCTGCCTCTTCTTCCACTAAATCTTCAGAAGAAAAATAAATCCTTCTCTACAGAACCCCCTTGCTCCAACAGAACCACCCCTGATACTTCAAAAAGACTGCAGCCACAATTCCAATGGCACTGCCACCAACACCCTGACCCACAGGGTGTCAGGTTGGGTTCTGACTCTGGCAGTGTTGTTCTAGTGCACTGCATTGTTTATTTTATCCTTTTATTTTTTTTCCTATTAAAGAACTATTATTTCCTGCTCCCATATTTTCGCCTGAGAGCCCCTTAATTTAAAATTTTTAGCAATTCAGAAAGGTACAGAGAGAGTTTTCATTCTCCATTTCAAGAGAGGCTCCTCCCTTCCTTAGCAAGCACCTGTCTTTCCAAACCAAGACAATTACACTGTACCTTTGAAGTGGCTAAAACTGGGAGACCCCCAGGAGACCCTGGGTCAGCCTTGTATGCAGCTGGGATGGAGAATTCAACACAGCTCTTTTCTTAACACTCTCCCAGATGGATCTATTTTTCCTCAATTGTTTAAACTCCACACTTTGACTGCATAGGAGTTTGACAAATTTTTTGACAGACTTAGGTATGCTTTATAGATATGCATGATATTTCTGATTTTCTTTCCCCCAAAATGTATGCACTTTTATTTTTTTTTTTTAATACAAAGCTCTCCAGTTTGCATCTTTATCTCTCCTTAATGTTAACTTCTGAGAAACATTTCAATGGCAACCACATAAACTATCATTAAGTTCATGTGTTAACACCAACTGAAGTGAAAAGGGCTAGACTTTGTCTTTTAAAATATAACATACTTTGTGTTCTGTAGTTTAAAAAAGACAACTATGCATGAGCTTTCACCAGCTTCTACTCAGTGCATATGCAGAAGCTCTTTTTCAGAAGCATAAAAACTTGAAACATGTATTATTTGGGTGCTGCAGCAGCTGGAAAGGTCCCATTTTCCCCTCAAATTTCTCCAAACCCTCACTCTTCTGCTGCTCCAGAGCTCAGAGGGGCTCTCTGGAGCTCCCTCCTGTGATGGAGGCCGCATGCAAAGGGCAAAGATCCAGCTCAGGAAGGCTCTCAGTGGACACGAGGCTTTCCAGCCTTCTCCCAAAATGCTGTTTTCTTTCCCCAAGCGCCGCTTTTGTGATGCAAAAGCCGAGAGAAGTCCCGGAGCTGGGCTCATCCTCGTGATGAGCTGTCACATTCCTCTCCATCAGCCCCGGCTGAGCGCGCTCCCATGGGCACAAGTGATGGAAAAAGTCCTGACAGATGGAGCCCCTCCGCCTTCCTTCATGTCATGAATAAGAAGCTTGACTAGGCCAATGTTCAAGCAGCAATCAATTTATTAATTCATATGGTAAAGTATGAGCAATACAGCGCTGGGTACAGTGGGGGAAGTTTTCCCTCCAACTGCACACCGATAGTTGAGGCTTACAGGTATTTATAGGGGCACTCATCAGCTTTCTCAGCAGTTTCTATTCCAATTCTTACTCATCAGCAGTTTCTATTCCCAATTTTTACATCACAATTCTATACACTATTGTGATTTAGTTTTTCTCAGGATGTATCCCAAAAGGAGCATCCCCAGATGGTGCTGGTCCGGTTTCCAAAAGAAGGAAGAAGAATCCCATCTGGTGAGGTCCAGCTCTCCAGATGTGGGTCCACCTTTTAATTGCAAGGACTATAAATCTCATAACAGTGATGTCCAGCTTCCCTTGGTCAAAACCATAAATCCTTGAGGTGATGTTCACCTTCCTTTCTCAAGCTGCTTTTCTCTGCTTTATTAAGGTGTGACATAAGCATGTTTCCTTTATATATATTCCAAAGCTATAGTTTCAAGGATACAAGCAATATTCTAAAATTACACTCCAAAAGGTTATTATTGCAGAGCTCTTTAAGGATTAACTACAAGCAAAGAGCAACATCCTTAACGCTTTAATTCCAATGCTCCTAAATCAACGAAGGTTAACTGTAAACAAAAGATGGGTTCAAAGGCCTTCTTCCATGCTTTACTTTCCTCAGTTATTATTAGAATTCGCAACTGTCCCATGGTGGGTCTCCACACATATCACAATCACAAATACACACATTGCCTGTTTGTACCTGACACCAAGCACAGCTTTGTATTTCACATTCAGCCCTTCCCTCCTTTTCCATCCCCTGTGTGATGTTTAAAACCTGCCTTTTTCAACAGCTGCTCCTGGCACTGAAGGGTGGACAGGGGTGCTCTGTAAAATTTGCCCTCTTGGGGAGAAAAATAGGAAAACCCACTCATTCAGCCCCTTTATATGGTCCCTTGGGCTGGAGAGGTGGCACTTTAACATGGAAAAATCCTCAGGAGCTCTTGGGTGTTGCTTTAGGACACAAAATAAAACAACACAGACACTGGACTTTTTAAGGTAAAAAAGAGGGTGTTTAATTTTTGACTCCAGCATTTATAGATTTCCAAGAGTGACAGTGGATTGGAGGTGACAGTGCCACCTCTCCAATGACACTGGAGAAACCAACAGTCCACCAAATTTCTCCTCCTCCATAAAAGAATGCAAAACAATGAGTTATTTACAGAAAGTGTGTGAGAAAGTTTGTTACTAGAATGTAAACTTCAGAAGGCTTAAAAAAACTTAAAACAAACCAGGGCAACACTTGGGCACTGACAGATCCATCACCCCAGCAGCCTTTCCACCCCACAGCCTTCCTGGAGTAAAACATTTTAAAAGAAGCATTTGAAAAAAAAAAAATTTACGTATTTTACCCAACTGCAGCTGGCTCCAGAGGGGCTGGTCCCTCCCTGCTGCCCCCAGCCTTCCCTTCCAGCCCCCAGCCCTCCTCTGCTCCCTCCAGCTCCGCAGGCAGCACCACCCCCAGCTCACGGTGCTTGCCCTGGAACGAGACAGTGAAATTCACTGGTGTAAAACAAACCAGCCCACGGGAGCCCACCTCTCCTCAGCCCTTCCATTAACAATCCTCCTTCCCCCTCCCTGCACCCCGCAGGGAAGGAGGATGAGACAGGAGCTGCCAGAGAGCTGTCACAACATCCCCGGCACCGCTGCCGGAGACGCATCCCACACTCACAGCAGCACCTTTGATTCCTAAAAAAATTTATTTTTTAATTTATATTTTAAAATACTTTATTTTATATTTTTTAATTTGTATTTTTAATTTATATTTTTAATTTATAATTTTTGAATTTATATTTTCATTTATATTTTTAATTTATATTTTTAATTTATATTTTTAATTTATATTTTATTTTTAAAATGTTATTTTTAAAATTTATTATTTAAATTTTTAATTATTTTTAATTTTTTTTTTAATTTTATTTTTTAAAATTTTATAATTTTAACCACCTAAACCCGACCCCTCCTCCCTCTAAGCTCGGCCTGGCCTCACTCACCTGCTCCATCCCGAGACCAGCACATTCCTGGCTGTCCCAGTAAGACCAGAAGCCCAAGGGATGCTCCCAAACTGGTTTCCCTTTTGCCAAAGGTCCTTTCCCAGCCTCAGGCAGGTGGAGCTGCTCACCAGATTATCGCCTCATTCCTCAGGTGCCCAACTAAGCCGGGGCTGGGGAAGGCTCCAGATCCCCTGATAATGCAAATGAGCAGCTTTTCCTGCCGGTGGGGTAAAAATCTGGGTGAAAACCTAGGAATTGGATAGAAAATAGGAAGGAAAGGGTGATGAGGCTGGACTTGCAGTTTGACCCCAGAGATCCAGGGCTGCAGCATCCTCCATTCCCCATTCCCATTCTCCACTCCCCATTCCCAGTAACTCCTGAAATGGTGAAATCATGAAATTCATGTGTCAGATGATATGGCTCTCTGAACCTCCCCTGGCTCTGCTCAGCATCCATCTCACCTGTGCCACATTTCTGATGTCCTGTGCCCATATTCCCCAGCATTTCAAAATCCACTTTTCCTGAATGCCAGGAGGGTTTGTTTTCCCAGTGGAACACAGTTACAGCACTCAGCCTCCACACACTAAGGTTGATTTAGATGTATTGGATGATTAGATTTAGATGTAAAATCAGTCCTCACAGCTTCACTCAGAGGATGAAAGGGAACAATGGAATTGCTGGACCATCCATGGAGATGTTGGATCATCCATGGATATTCTGGACCATCTATGGAGATGTTGGATCATCCATGGAGTTGTTGGATCATCCATGGAGATGTTGGATCATCTATGGAGTTGTTGGATCATCCATGGATATTCTGGACCATCCACAGAGATGCTGGACCATCCATGGAGATGTTGGATCTTCCATGGAGATGCTGGACTATCCGTGGAGATGCTGAATCATTCATGGAGATTTTGGATCATCCATGGAGGTGCTGGACCCTCTCTGGGGGGGTGGCCCATCATCTCTGCCTTTTCTTTTGGTCACAATGCATTATAGACTTTTCTTTTGGTTACAATGCATTATTTACTTTTCTTTCCTGAGCATCTCAATACAGCAGAGCCAATCTATACCTTAACTATTATCTATAGCCTATCATAACTGCTGTAATTACCATATTCATGTCACTATTCCCCAATCACTCAAGGTTAGTACATTACAGTTTAAGCTAGAAGTTGTTCTTCAGTTTTCTTGCAGTGGAAAATTCTGAGACCTTTTTTCTTCTTGCAACTTTGCTGACTTGTTTGCCTGTGCTCTCTTTCTGCTTGGTAAAAGCATCTTCTTGTTTGGGGTGGGTTTATCCTTTGCTCTAAGCCATAAAACCTCTTCTAACTAACACATCCTCTGCCTCTTTAGTTATCCAGTAAGACTGGCTCAGCAATTCCTTTCTTCTATATCAAAACTTGCTTCCATCTCTATTCCTTCTTCAGATTCTACATTTAAAAACCTTTCTGCTAAGCATACATATCTGTGAGACCTTTTTGTCAAACTTTCATCCTTCCCAACACTCCTGGGTTCTGCCCTACTGGTGAGACTGGTCCCAAGCTCAGCTTTACTGGGATGGCACCAGTTTGAGAGCAGGGAGAGGAGACGCAGGATTGTGGGGTTTTTTCTCCAATGTGTCTCACCCGCACTCCTACCCTCCCAAAACTCCGTTTTGTGTCACCTGCTCCTCTCGGGATCCGAAATGGTGCCAAAATCCATCTGCAGGCTGGTGGGAGTCAGCCCTGCTGGGGAAAGGCTGCCAGGCACTGAGAGGCACGCAGGATTTTTCAGCCCCCTTCTGCAGCCGAGATCTGGAACACTTATTTCTGCCTCAAGGGTGTAATTGAAGCCCTTGGGGACCCAGAAAAAAAGTGTCTCGTGTCTCGCAGGGTGTTGTGTGATGCTTTCTGCGAAAAACTGCTCGGGAGTGAGCCAGGAACAGGAGGGACTCGCAGCACCTCCCCAGCACAGCGTTACCTGCAGAAACCTTTCCAGCCACACAGGTGAGCTCCGAGCCCACCTGGTGCCAGGGATGCCCAAAGCCACGGGCTTCAATGTCACAGACATCTTTTATGGAAAATCCTTGCCTTAGGATTTTTCCTCCTGAGAAGCTGAGAGGCCTCAGGAACAAAATGTAACCAATGGTTATCTGCTATTATTGTGGAATGCAACAGGTGCATCTGGGATTGGGCTCATGGGGTTGTTTCTAATTTATGGCCAATCACAGCCCAGCTGGCTCAGACTCTGTCTGAGCCACAAGCCTTTGTTATCATTCCTTCTTTTTCTATTCTTAGCCAGCCTTCTGATGAAATCCTTTCTTCTATTCTTTGAGTATAGTTTTAATATAATACATATCATAAAATAATAAATCAAGCCTGCTGAAACATGGAGTCAGATCCTCGTCTCTTCCCTCATCCTCAGACCCTGTGAACACGGTCACAAATCAACCCTTCGGGAGTCACCTCCTTGCTGATGGCCACAGGGACAAACCTGGGGCAGGGTTTGCCCCGTGCCGGTGGCTCTGCCACAGCCGGACTCCTCTGACGCGCTCCAGCGCCTCCTCCCCGGCTCCATCCCCGGCACCGAGGCACTGCAGGAGGGAAAAACCCCCCTGGCACTGGTGCCAGGTCCATCTCACTGGTGCCAGGTCCATCTCACCGGTGCCAGGTCCATCTCACCGGTGCCAGGTCCATCTCACCGGTGCCAGGTCCGTCTCACCGTGCCCCAGCTGTGCCCAGCCGGTTTCCCCTCGCCCACCGCAGCCTCTGCCTCCCTCCCTGCATTCCCGAGCACCCTTGGCAGAGGAATCCTCCCTGCCGAACACAACAGCCCCTGCCAGGATAAAAGCGAGGCTGTGAATAATTCATGTTTCAATCTTTTTTACCACCGTCTGCTGTAAATATTTAAATAGCTCCAAGATGTCTAGAGCTGAAGTTGGGGAGGATGAACCTGAGCAGAGCCTGGGGCTCAGGGAGCAGCAGGGTGGAGGGGGATGAGCTGGGGATGGAGCACAGGGAGGGTGGCAGATGCTGTGGGGGTATTTTTTTGGCTCTCTGTGCACTGGGGAAGGGACAAGAGAGCTCCATGGTGGAGAAACTGATTTATATCTCCATAAGGAGCAAATCTCCAAGCCTTTCTGCCCTTCTAAATAAAAAAAAAAAAATAAATGAAGGAAAAAGGCAGTTCAGAAAGGAGCATATTCCCACAGAAGGATAGAGGAGTATCCAAAGGACATGGTTCAACTCTCCTCCCCTCTCCTCTGCTGCCTTCCCCTGGCTCAAAACCTCAGTGGAATTTCACTCGAATTTATGATTGCCAAAAAAAAGATCAGCAAATTCCTCTGGTCTGCAGCTCCCTGCGCTCTGCTCTCCACCTGGAAAACAAGAAAACAACATCTGACATTAAAATGAAGACGTGATCCTGGGCCATCTCCCAGCTCCCAGTGCAGCATCCAGCCTGGACACGAGTTATTTACCTAATCCCAGTGGATTGGGAACAGCTGGGAGCTCACTGCAGGAATCAGGAACCCCTCCAGGGACAAACCCTGTCCCAGCAGTTTGTGTTGGTTTTGTTGTCAGTGTGGAGGAGAACAGCACAGCCCTGGGCAGCTGCTGAGTGGCTGCATCTTCTCCTGCTTCAGCATCACTTCAGTGTCCCCACAGCCCTTCCCAAAAGTCTTAGGCTGGAAATGGGGGTGTGTGCTCTATCCCCATCTGTCAGAGCTGGGGCAGTTATCCTCTGTTCATTGGGCAGTTTTCCTTATCTCTCCCACAGCCAATCCTCTCCCCAGGAGATCTCTTCTGTTCATGGGCCATTAATTATTAATTATCTTCTGTTAATGGGCCACTGAGTGTCCCTGCATGGCTGATCCAATTCCATCATCCCATGGGGAGATGCTCCGCCCAGGGGAGGAGCCAAGCATTCCTACCTGGGTACAATCTGAGCCTGGCACAGCACAGCAGCCTTTGCCCAGTGCATTGCCAGAGGAGCAGCTTCTGCTGCCCTGCATGGCCAGAGGGAGCCCAGGCCCATCTGCAGCAGCCCTGGAGCTGCAGAGGAAAACTCCCCCCTTGTGCAGGATCCCTGCTCCAGCAGAGCCACAGCTGGCACTGCAGGAGGGCTGAGCCCCCATGGGATGGGGCTGTGCCACCCCCTGACACACAGGGGACAGGGACTGCTCTCACTCTGGCAGTGGTTTGGTTTCTTTTTTGTACTATTGCATTTATATTTTTAATTTTCTTAGTAAAGAGCTGTTATTCCTATTCCCATATCTTTGCCTGAGAGCCCTTAATTTTGAAATTGTAATAATTTGGAGGGAGGGGGTTTACATTTTCCATTTCAGGGGAGGCTCCTGCCTTCCTTAGCAGACACCTGGCTTTTCAAACCAAGACACCAAATGACTGTTGGAGCAATTATTGCCACTGTGGCTGCAGAGATGGGGACTCCTGGTCCTAAGCTGATGTGTCCCTCAGCCACCTTGTCCCCACACCTCCACATCTCCCCAGGGCTCTGCTTTGAGTCCCCTCTGGGGACGTGCTCAGCTGCTGGAACTCTGGGCATTTTCCTCCTGGGGATTTCAGTGGCTCTCACCAGGACCAGGGGTTTTGCAAGAGCAGCTTTAAATGTGCCAAGTGCTCTTCACTCTTCCATGTCTCCCTGCACCAGCACATGGAAACGTGTTCGTGATGCTCTGAGTCCTCCTCTCCAGGAGACCTTGGCTGCAAATTCCTTCATCATCCTCCAGTGAAAGGTCAAAGAGAAACTCCAGGAGAGGTTGTGCTCTTGCTCCCCAGCCTGGTGGGGTGCCCTATCCCTGTCACCAGAGGAGCAGGGACCAGGCAGCACCAGCAAATCCTGCCTGAGATCCATCACTGCAGAGGCTTTGAGGCCATCCTTGGATAAAAACCGGTCCAAGGTACCTCGACAGAGATAATAATAATAACCCTAATAATAACCCTATAATCCTTTCTTAAAGACAACTTCTGGTCTGGAATGAAGGGGGAATGATTTTTAACTGAAAGAGAGTTAATGGGATATAAGGAAGAAATCCTTAGATGGGATATAAGGAAGAAATCTTTCCCTGTGAGGGTGGGCAGGCCCTGGCACAGGGTGCCCAGAGCAGCTGAGGCTGCCCCTGCATCCCTGGAAGAGCCCAGGGCCAGGCTGGACAGAGCCTGGGACAGGGGAAGGTGTCCCTGCCATGGCAGGGGTGGAATGAGATGAGTTTTAAGGTTCCTTCCAACCCAAACCATTCTGGAATTCCATGGAGCAGCTTTCCCACCTCTGGGGGCTCTTTGGCTTCCTCCTCTGGAATCGGAGTAAATGAAGACTTTGGGACACCAAAGCAATTTGCAGTTTCAGTATTTGAATAACTGTTGTTCTTAAGCCAAGCTCTTAACTCAGTTTACCTTTTAAAAGCCTTTTCTCAACCAACTTAACACCTGAAACAAAAGAGATTTTGTTTCCCCAATGGGATGCTTTGATAACTTCAAATCTTTTTTCCTCATCTCGATTCCCAAGCCAAGATATTCATCAAAACAATATGTTTCCCACAACAGCAACAGCAACAAAAGGCTTGGAGTCAATGAGTCATCATTTTTCTGTGAAGAAAAATAAACATTTTCCCAATTCCCTGCTCAGGGATGGCACAAATCTCTGCACCAGCCCCTGTGGCTGAAGCAGCTGTGGCAGGTCCCAGCCAGATGTGGAGGTTTCCTGGGTGTAGGTGCAGGTTCAGGTTGTCTGGGCAGGGTTTTGTCCTCCCTCTGAGGCTGGTGGCAGCACCTCCAGCCTTTGGGGCACGGTGGGCTTTGCCCTCTTGGCTTATTCCACTCCCCACAGAGATTTTGGAGCTCACCAAGGTGTGCAGATGGACTAAGCACCAAAGTGCTGGGCAGCTGGGAGTGGTTTCCCAGCTCTTGGTTGTCCTCCTACCTCTGGAAATGAAGAGGGAGGGAAAGGTTGGTGCACTGGGGAGATGTGAGCAGCCTGTGTGGATTGAGGCACCCCACGGGGTCACCTCACCCCCTTTGGGGCCAGAGATTGCATCAGGTGCTCCAGAGCCCAGCAGCAGCTGAGATTCCCATTCCATGGGACCTTGGCTGCTGAGAAGGCTCCAGCTGTCCCCAAAATCCTGGGACTGATGGGCACAGGGACAGGAGCTGTGGGCCTTTGTACCACTGCACAAACCCTGGGGCAGGATGGAGCCCAAGGGGAGACCAGGTGGCTTCAGAAAAATAGAGAAAGACAGAGAAAAGGAGCAAAAAAAAAATTAAAAAAAGAAATCAGTGAGCTGAAAGCCTTTGCTGATCAATTGTCCACAGAAGGCCTGGGAGGGTTCACTCTGTACTAAGTGGTTTATAGATTTCCTCTAAATAGGAAGATGCAGCACATGAACCATGGTGAGAGGCACAAGGCTGATGCAGGGGAACAGGAGACAGACTCTGGGGCTGCTGGCCTGGCCCTGTCCTCCTCCAAGCACACCTGGCAGGGGCTGATGGGGGGACACAGCCCAGGAAAGGCTTCTCCCCACCCCCAGGCTGGGACTCGATGCAGGGGTGGGGTTTTAAAGCCTCCCAGGACACTGAATCCTTTTATTTTTGGAGGATGGCGCTAAATGAACTTGCCCAGGGCCTTCCATGGGGAAGAAAACAGACAGAATATCCTTCCCTGCCTTTGTGTACCCCCAACCCTGGCCAAGTTCCAGCAGGGGGACCCCAGGGTGAGCAGCTCCATCCCACTGCCACCCCCTCATCCCAGCCCAGGAAGGAATGGGATCCCGTGAGAGGGGGAGTGAGCAAGACTAAAACCATCCCCGTGTCACAGCCACAGTAAGAGCAAAGGGCAAGGAGGGATTTTCCTGATTCTTAAACATTCCCACTGTGTCCCAAGGGGAATTGCACCCTGGTATCACCTAGGAGAGTTTGGAGCAGTTTCCATTTAAGTCAACAAATGGTCAGAAGTGAGAGGGCTGGAGGTGGAGGGGAGGCATTGATCAATCCCCTCATCCTCTATTGATGGAAAGAGCATGAGCAGAACCACTGGAGCCACGTCCTTGCAGGAGGCTTTGGGAGGAAAAATGGGCAGCCAAGGCAATAGTCTTGAAGGAAAGCCTTATCTGGAGGGCCAGATCAATAGGAAGAAGAACCATATGAGACTTCTTGTCTCTCCCAAAGCCATTGAACATCTGCCAATCCTTCCCAATGCTTTTAAGACCTAAGCAGGAAGTCACTAAAAATGAATGGCTTTGCTCCAGGGTGGAAACATCACCAGGGCATGCTGAGCAGGAAATTCTTCACTCCTGAGACTCTTGGATTCACCCTGATTTCCCTGCTGATGTCTCACCAGATCCCTTGTAATGTCTTTTCCTCCTCTGTTGGATGCAGAAATCCTCTTGTAGACAGATCTGATGGAGAGGACACAGCCTGGCTTGGGAAGGTGTGGCCATGAGGCAAATCCCATGGACATTCAGGCAATATTCTGGGAGCAGGGGGTTGGGGAAGATGGAACAGGAAAGCCTTATAAATATGATGGTCTGGCAAAAGATTTTGAGAATATGGAAACTATAAATGAGATTGGAATGAAAGCAAGTTTTGAGATCCCTCAGTTACTGAACAACTGGAAAACAATGGTGTGGCCGGCTGAAGGTGATCCCCTTTTGATGGAACAACACCCTCTGCTTGCAGACAGGCCCAAGGGTCAGAGCAGACCCTGCCAGCTTGGCAGAAGGGGCCCAAAGAGGAGTTTTTAGGGTTTAAAATGTAACACAATATGGTAATGTAGTGATTCTTATACGCTGTATGGAAATGCTATAGGATTTGTATCTTGTACTAGATTGGTCAGTGAGAATCAGAATATTCAACACAGAAGATGATTTATGGTAATGT
This sequence comes from Molothrus aeneus, assembly GCF_037042795.1. Classification (NCBI taxonomy): domain Eukaryota; kingdom Metazoa; phylum Chordata; class Aves; order Passeriformes; family Icteridae; genus Molothrus; species Molothrus aeneus. The sequence continues at coordinate 4,875,499 of NC_089669.1, read as the reverse complement.
AATGGGAACTTTGCACTCTTGCCTCTTAGCTCTTACCTTTTACTCTCTTACCCTCTCATCCTCTCTCCCCCTCTCTTCTCTCAGTCCTGCTCCAGCTGTGGCTGGCAGCTCCCAGCAGGGCCCTGCACCCAGGCCCTTTGCAATAACTCCAAGTTCCAGCCCTGGCTGCAGAGATCTCTCATCTCCATCCATCCCCACTGTCCTACCCCCGGTGCTCCTACACAGGGAATGGGATACCTGAGACAGGACACCCTGTGGCTCCTGCTTAGGAATCTGCATGGAAATGTGAGCACGATATTCACCTCCAGGGAGAGCCTGGGCTCTCCCATGGGACCAGAGGGATGAGCATTCCCACTCCCAGGGGACCCAGAGGGATGAGCATCCCCAATCCCACAGGATTTGGGCACCCACACTGCCACCATCACTCCCCTGCAGCAGAACTCCACCCTGGGTGAAGCCAGGGAAGCAGGGCCAGGATCTCCATGCATTTTAAGGTCCATTAACTTTACACTAAAGGCTGAGCCTCATCAGGCATAAAACTGGAGCAAATCCAGGGACGTGTGCAGGGTTGGAACACCAGGGGGGAGCTGGGAACCAAAGGCTGTCTGAGCTGTGTGCTGGGAGATGAACAATCTTTGTAGCCCAGAAGATGCAGCCCTGAGCTGTCCCAAAGCCCTGGGGACCCTCACACAGCCATGGGTGGGACCTTGGGGCTCCTCTGGGTTCCTGCAGCACCAGAAACGCTGCTCTGAGCAGGGATGACTCGAGGATACGAGAAGATGATGACTCTGGGGTGGGGAAAGATGGGAACACGGAGCCCTTGACTCATCCCTTCATCTCTCACACACAGGGACATTCCCAGAAGAATTTCATCAGGCCTTGCTGCCAGGAGCACACCGTGGGCAGCAGACAGACAGACAGACAGACAGACAGACAGAGGCCTTGCTCCACATCAGCCACCCAGCTCAGCTCAGACAAGGGAAGGGCATTCATGCAGAGCAGCAGAGCCTTAACAAGACCTGGGTTTGTGCATTCCTGGTCAAAGGATTCAGGGAAACAACTTCAGCCGGTCCATGGATGTTGGTGCAAGAGGTGCCACCCTGCAGAGCCACACAGGAGCTTCATTGTCCCCTAAACCTGGTGTGCCATGCCCACACTGGGGCCTGTGGCCAGCGCCCACACTGAGCTCCAGCTGGTGCAGGGGAAGGTGAGGGAGGCTGGTCCCATGTCCCAGATGTTGGCTGAGATGTTTAAGATGCATCCTGTGGAGCTCAAAACCAGGCTGGAAGGTGGAAAGCATGAAGAGAAGCTGGGTCACAACTCCTGCTTTCCCCTTGTGCAGCTGCTGCTCTCTGCCCCCTGCCAGCCCTGCACGGTGGGAGCTCTCTGCTCCAAACCTTGTGTTTCATCCCTGTGGGAGGACAGGGCAGGAGCAGGGCTGGAAGTTGATTTTGCAGCTTCAGCTCTCTGAAGCCAAGCAGTCTGGTCTGCTGGGGTCCCCTGCAGTGCTGTGCTGGTTTCCCATTCAGCTCATCCAGGAGCTCTCTGGGGGCAGAGCAGGCAGAGCACGGCTGGAGGGAGCCCGGGCAGCCAGGAAAGCTCAACCCTGCACACCAAATGTGGGAACCCAGGACATCCCTCTGCTGCCCTGGAGGGCTCCAGCCCCTGCCCAGGGGGCTCAGAGACCTTGGCACAGAGCCCCAGACCCCTGTGCCTTTGATTTAGCCCTTGGAAAAAACAATTACCAACCTTATTTACAAGCCTTAATTACAAGCCATGAAAGTTTCAGTAGAATGATAGTGAATTTATCACAGGGTGAAAAATAGATTTTTTGGGGGGTTTTTAGAATGAGGGTTCAGGGGGCAAGATGGAGGAATCTGGGTGTGTCCAGCCTTTCTCCTTCTTCTTCTTGGCCTCCATCTTCTGCTGTGATGGTGGCTCTTTTGGATTGGTTTAGGGTAGAAGCTCAGTGTCTAACATAGGTGATAGGTATTGGAAAGTAATTGTAAATATTGTACAGATAGTTTTTAGTATAAAAAAATAACACCACCCTGGGGCAGGGAGAGTGCCTGGGACTGTTGCTGAGTGGACCTTGGCAGGACAGGAGAAAACAATTTATAGATAAGAAACAATAAACAACCTTGAGACCGAGAACTGAAGAGCTCTGACTCCGACCGCCGGGCTGGGAAAAGAGACTTTGTAACACATCTCGGGGTCACTGTGAGCAGCAGAGATTCCAAGAGCCAAAGGTTCCAGAAAGGAGCATCCAGAGGGGTCTCCTCTCTTCTCTCTGGGCTGAGAGTGTGGAGGGAAATGTCCTCACGGCTCCACTGTGAGAATTTGGATCCGGGCATGGAGCTGGTGGTGGGAAGCAATTGCAGTCAGGGAAACTCCATATCCCAGCTCTGCTCTGCCTGGACATGTATCAAAGTCATCCCACCCCACACAGTTAGGTCTGAATAAGGGTTTTCCAGGCACTGGTGCCCCGTAAATCTGAGTGCCACCCCTTGCATCATGAGTGGGCATCTATGGTCCATCTGGGCTTGTTTCCCTGACTCCTTCCACCACAAACACAGAAAAGCAGGTTCTTTTCAGGCTTTCCTCTTCTTACCCCCAGGCAAATGGCTAAATTAAGCCGGATGAATCATGCGGAGGACTTTCTGCTGACCGTGACGGGGCTCCCAACACCGAGACCGATGGAGAGTTCCTCCTGGGAATGCTTCCATGAGCATGAGCCGTGCCCGGGGGACCGGCCCGGTGGGGAGCCCGGCTCCAGGGCTCCTGCCTCCCCAGGAGCACCACCAGGGTGACAAATCCCCTCTCCCTGCACAGGGTCAGCCCCGGGGTCAGCACAGGGCGGGTGGGTCCCTGTGCCGGCAGGGAGGAGGGAGCGGGATGAGGACAGGGATCGATAGGACACACTCATCTTCCCGAGCATCAGCGGCCTCCCGGGGTACATTTCATACACTAAAACACATTCCCCCCATTTTCTGTTTATGGGAAACGAGTGGCTGATCCTCGTGGAGCTGCAGCGCTGTGCTGAGCCAGCGCTCCTGCCGGGCAGGGAGGGAGAGGGAGAGGGAGAGGGAGAGGGAGAGGGAGAGGGAGAGGGAGAGGGAGAGGGAGAGGGAGAGGGAGAGGGAGAGGGAGAGCTCCTGGGATGCTGCTGGGGAGGGAGGCGGTGACCGTGTTCAAAGGGGTCCCAGGATGAGGGAAGAGACGAGGATCTGACTCCATGTTTCAGAAGGCTGATTTATTATTTTATGATATATGTTATATGAAAACTATACTAAAAGAATAGAAGAAAGGATTTCATCAGAAGGCTGGCTAAGAATAGAAAAAGAAGGAATGATAACAAAGGCTTGTGGCTCGGACAGAGAGTCTGAGCCAGTTGACTGTGATTGGCCATTAATTAGAAACAACCTCATGAGCCCAATCCCAGATGCACCTGTTGCATTCCATAGCAGCAGATAACCATTGTTTGCATTTTGTTCCTGAGGCCTCTCAGCTTCTCAGGAGGAAAAATCCTAAGGAAAGGATTTTCCATAAGAGACGTCTGTGACATCCATCAGCTCCTCCCTGCCCTCGGGGGATGCAAGGACGGAGCTGCTGAGGGGCTGCGATGCCGGAGGTTGGGAGGTTGTCCCACCCTGCTGCTGTGTCCAGGGCCTGGGATCCGCAGGGCCACGCTGGAGGGCAGCTCCTGTTCCCTGCTGGCCCCCGGCCAGGGCGGGGAGGAACAGCAGAGGAGAATTTGTGCTGCAGAGCTGTGCCAGGAGCGCCGTGATGCCCTTTGTGTCCGTCCTTGTGCAGCACAAACCCCTCAGGGCTGGTGCACCAAGTGTCCTCCCCCGGGGACCTCGTGCCTCCTCCCACTGTGGGAAGGATGCTGTTGCAGGGATGAGAAATGCTGGATTTTGGCGTGTCTGCTGCATTCATTGCAGTGGAATGGGGATGCTCGTGAGGAGGGGTGTCCCCCAGCTCTGCACTGGTTTGTCAGGAGCACAGCCCTGTGTGGAGCATGGGGAGACTTCTGGAAGCTGAAGAATAACTAAAATGCCATTAGGAGCTGAGCAGAGGAGCTCCTTGCCCTGCAACCAGTGAACTGCAGTAAGAGCTTCTGCATCAGACCATTGCCTGCCCTCCTCTGCTGAAATCACTGCAGACGGCCCAGACATCTGAGTCTCTTCTTTCCTAAAGCACTTTAGAGCTCCTAATGAAAAGCACTGTGTAAGAGCCATGCAACATCAGCATCAGAATAATAATAGTTACTCTGTGCCTGTTCCTTGCCAGTCTTACTGGATGCCACATCCTTTTTTTCGGTGTCTGTCTTCATGAAATTATGCCCTGTTATACCAAATGTTCCATTGCTCTGGGGGTTTTTTCATCCTTAAGGGTTTCAGGGCATTACAGTAACCCAAAACCTTTAAAAACATTTGTGAGTAAAGTGCTGTGGGTTGCCTGGCTGGGAGATGTTATACAACTGCAGAACATCCTTCTTTTCTCATTTGATGGAGGTTCTTCAGGGTTAAATTCTTCTGCCTTTTACAGAGTGGAAATAACCAGCATGTGAATGTTCAAGAGCATGGATCAGACCAGTCTGCAAGTGGAAGAAGTTGCAGCCATCTGTGCAGTTGCTGGAGGGAGGCCAACAGCCAAGGGGAGCCTCATCCCTGCATCCCTGTGAGGTGCCAGTCTCTCCATGGAGCACCCTGAGCCCCAGGTAACCCCAGCAGACCAGACTGCTTGGCTTCAGAGAGCTGAAGCTGCAAAATCAACTTCCAGCCCTGCTCCTGCCCCCTGCTCCTGCCCTGTCCTCCCACAGGGATGAAACACAAGGTTTGGAGCAGAGAGCTCCCACCGTGCAGGGCTGGCAGGGGCAGAGAGCAGCAGCTGCACAAGGGGAAAGCAGGAGTTGTGACCCAGCTTCTCTTCATGCTTTCCACCTTCCAGCCTGGTTTTGAGCTCCACAGGATGCATCTTAAACATCTCAGCCAACATCTGGGACATGGGACCAGCCTCCCTCGCCTTCCCTGCAACAGCTGGAGCTGGGTGATGCTCCTGCCAGGTGGGATCCAGCAGACCTCTCCTTGGGATGAGAGGCCTTGGATCCAGAACCAGCTGCCCAGAGAGCAGCAAACCTTTATTTGCTGGGACATGATTCATTCAAACCCTTCCCCACAGCACCCGCAGGGGCTGGTGGCACCTCACCACGGCTTCATGGAGTCACAGAACGGTTTGGGATGGAAGGGACCTGAAAGGTCACCTTGTTCCAATCCCCTGCCAGGGCATCCCTGCTGTCCTGCTCAGGGAGGAGTTGGGAGTTGAGCTGATCCATCCAACTGATCCTTTTGTAAACTCAGACAATACGGGGCTGTATCCTCTGTTGCCTCCTTCTACAACTCAGGAATTTATTATCCCCACAGCCAAAGCTGGTAAGCTGCAAGATAAAAATGCTATTTCTGCCCAGGATTTCTGCAGCTGCCTCCAAGCATTTGCAGCCACTTTCTAGTTATTAAAGCTCAGCTATGAAGAACTGCATTCCTTCAGCAGAGATTTGCCTTTAATTAGCCAAGGATAAAAGGACAGTGCAAGACAACCCCGCTCCTCAGCGGGAAAGGCTCCGCTCTCAAACGCTGCCCTTGGCACTTCTGCCCAGGCAGGGAGCAGGTGCCTGGCACAAGAAATTTGTTCTGCTTCCCTTGCCTGCCCCAAACCTTCCCTTCTCACTGGGTAAAACCCCATCCCTGGGGTTGGCCCTGCCCTGGAGGTGCTGGGGGGCAGCTGTGGTGGGCTGTGCCAGGCTGGGCTCCATGGGGATGAGAGCAGCAGGGTGAACTTGGCATCCCCAGCTCCCCAAACCCCAGCACAGCTCTTGCCAGGAGCGGGTTTCGGCTGCATTGAAGCAGCAGCAAAACAAACTCTGAGCTCTCGCCAGCCCTGGGGTTTCTCTGCAGAGCCCTTGGGTCCCTGTGAACTCAGCAAGGCATCCTTTAAACCAACAGCCTCCCAGAGACTCCTCTCTGGAACATCATGGAGTTCTGGGGTGGATCAACGCCCACAGCTCCTGGGCCCAGGCAGGGTGGTGAGCGAGCTGAGCCCAGCAACAGCAGCCACAGAGAGCAGGAGAGGGGCACAGCTTCTGCTGAGCCTTTGGGGGAAACTTCCCAGATCCCCTGGGCCCAGATTGTCCCACTATTTTTTTAGATGAAAAAGCTGAGGCAGTCTCACTGTGGCTTGTCCCCAGCACAGGGAGGCTCAGGGCACTGAGATGTCCAAGCAGGACCTTGGCATTCCAGGCTGAGGAAGGCACCAAGTGCCTTCTCCATGAAATTGTGGTGACATTGGAACAAGGAGCCCCAGCACTCTAATATTTGGGCACAGCTGGCTTTATTCCTTGGATCTTATTTGTCTTTCCTAATGCTTTGTAGATGTGGGGACTCCACAGACTCAATTCTGCCTCTGTAAAAGCACAGATTCATATTTAATGCACCCAAAGATTCATATTTAATACACCCAAATATTGCTCTCCTTTGCCTAACCCCCTTTCTCCCACCCTGGACACTGTGCTGAGGTGCAGATGACAGAGCTGCTCCCAGGAATAGGATTTTCAACACCCAGCACGAATGCAAAGGAGGGAGAAGAAGGAGCAAGGAGGAAGTGGGAAGGAGCAAGAGAGACCTGGCCTGATTTCCAGAGCTGCAGGATAAATGTTCATCTCGGAGCTCTGCAAGCTCCAAACCTTTGCCTAGAGGTTACCTAAAGATAGATTGTGGGGGCCCCACTTCACACGCCCACCCTTGCAAATGTTTTGTACCCAGCTGCCTGGTTAAGGCTCTTTGGAATCACCAGCACTGCAGCAGGGCTGGTTCAACCCAGCACCAGCTCCCAGCACCCCAGAGAGGCACAAAGCACCACCGGGAGGGCGGCAGCATCCCTGGCTCTGGCATCATTTTCCCTTTCCCACTCTCAGCATCTCAGTTAATGGCCTCCTCCAGCTCCAGCCCAGGAAGTGCTTTCAGGATCCCAGTGCCCACTTTGCCAAATGGAAGCAGATTTGCTGACAGGCAGTCAGGAGGGCTAAAACTTCCTGCTGGTCCCTGAGGCACACACGATGGGCTGTAATGGGGTTTGAGCATCCCAGGCTTTCCAGGAGAGCAGCAGAGGTAGTGCTTTGTTGGCACTTGAATCCCTCTCCTTCCTCGATGGAAATGAGCAGGATTTGGAGGGCTTGAGCCCTTGGCAGGGAGAGGAGCCCCTGCAAATTGTGTGGTGTGGTCTCTGAATGATGAGGAGCATCACCGTGCCCACCTCGGGGGTCTCTGTGAGCTCTGGATTGGATCCAGGAGAGGTTTTGTGGCATTTTGGCTGCCAGAGAGGAAAGGAAAGTGTCAGGAATGAGGTCAGTGAGCACAGCAGAACCAGCCGGGCTCGGTGGGGCCCAGCCAGGACTGCGGGCGGGTGTTGGAGCATCGGGGGAAGCACGGTCAGGATGGATGGAGATGAGAGATCTCTGCAGCCAGGGCTTGGAACTTGTGGGTTATTGCAAAGGGCCTGGGTGCAGGGCCCTGCTGGGAGCTGCCAGGCACAGCTGGAGCAGGACTGAGAGAAGAGAGGGGGAGAGAGGATGAGAGAGGGAGAGAGTAAAAGGGCAAGAGAGTAAAAGGGTAAGAGAGTAAAAGGCAAGAGCTAAGAGGTAAGAGAGCGAGGTTCCCACTACAATACAATAAATCTTCTGTGCTGAATATTCTGATTCTCACTAACCAATCTAGTACAAGATACAAATCCTATAGCATTTCCATACAGCCTGTAAGAATCATTACATTACCACACTATGTTACATTTTAAACCCTAAAAACTCCTCTTTGGGCCCCTTCTGCCAAGCTGGCAGGGTCTGCTCTGACCCTTGGGCCTGTCTGCAAGCAGAGGGTGTTGTTCCATCAAAAGGGGATCACCTTCAGCTGGCCACACCATTGTTTTCCAGTTGTTCAGTAACTGAGGGATCTCAAAGCTTGCTTTCATTTCAATCTCACTTATAGTTTCCATATTCTCAAAATCTTTTGCCAGACCATCATATTTATAAGGCTTTCCTGTTCCATCTTCCCCAACAGGCGGGGAGGCGCTGGACTGGGGGACAAAGAGCAGCTGGGAGAGGGGAGGTCTCCACCTTGGCTGGGTGATTGTCCCAGCCCCTCCTGGCCTCTCTGAACGGTGTAGAAGCCCAAGCAGCCCGGCTGGAGGAGGATGCACAGCCCTGATGGCATCTCCAGCACGCTCCGAGCGCGGCGGGGCCGGTGCCGCACGCTGACTGCCCAGCAATTTAAAATAATTACTGAGTCTGCCTCGCAGCCTCCGCTGCCATCACCGAGAGAGCCCGTGCAGAGCAGCCTCTGCTGCAAACTCCTGGTACCACTTTGTGTTTCGATATTTATGAGCCCACAAGCCAAGAGGACACCGAGAAGGGAAGGGTTTGGCATCTGCCAGAGCCAGCTGGAGCCTCTCTGGAGCTTGGAGAGGGGGCTGAGGAGCACAGAGTGGCCCAGTTTGGGGATAGCTTCCACTCAGCTCTACAGCAAATGGTGTGGCACTTCCCTCAGGGTGCATTGCTTATAAGCACTTCTGTTACTTTTTGTGTAGTCCAATGGTTTTCCACACGTAAATGTTCATAATTGGCTGCTCCTGGACGCCTCTTCTGCCCCCAACAAGAGCTTTCCATGGGTTCAGCCACCCATTTCTGCATTTTCACTGTCCCAATATTGAATGAAGATTTGCAATTTGCTGCATCCAGCCAAGAAAACTGTGTTACAGACAGGGAAACTGAGGCACGGAATGGGACATGGCATCCCCTTGGTGACACAGTGACACTTGAACCCAAGGTCTGACTCTGAGCCCTCACCAGGGGCTCCTCCATGAGCAGTAGGGGGTGGTTGAGGGGGAGGTTTGGCACTAAGCCCTGGGTACCAGGTGGTGCTACATCCCAGAGCCGAGCAGGGCCACCCCATCACGGCAGAAGGAGAATCTCTCTGTTCTCCTTGTGTTTCACCTCTGTCCTCTGTGCACAGAGTGGGTTCTGCCCATGAGAAGGGAAGCCCGGAGCAGCCACATTGCCTGTGAAACGCACCAAGAAAACCCCAAACCACAAGAACCAAGTGCCCCAAGCACCTTCCCTGCCCTTTGCTGCCCCAAGGTGCTCAAAATATCAAGAGAAAAAATCGTTGCAGTTGTTCCCTGGGGATGGGCAAACCAACCACTCCTCTGCAAGGACAGCTGAAGCCATCCCAGGGATCCCATCCCCATTTCCTCCCAGGGATCCCATCCCCATTTCCTCCCAGAGATCCCATCCCCATTTCCTCCCAGGGATCCTACCAGGACACATCTCCATGGACACAGCCCCACAGATGATGTGCTACCAGCACCATCCCTGTCTATTTGCTTCTCCCTCTTCCAAGAGGGATCATTTGCTTTCCAAACCATCCACTGGGTGCCCACAAGTTCTCCAAGAGCAGGCTGACCCCCCACACCACCCAACCCCTGTTACCTGCGTGGGTGTGGCTGATATCCAGGCTGCAGGAGTGGGGAGCCATGGGGAACGTGACCTTGATCAGGTTCCAGCCCCTTCCCCTCTGCTGGAGTCGCTGCTGGAACTTTTTTGGAGCAAATCCCATAGGAATGCTGCACACATCACCAAGGCCCATCAGCTCCTCCTCCCAGGGGTTTTTGGGACTCTGCTCCTGCAGCCTGGCTGATGGTGGAGCACACACTGATTTCCCCTGGTACAGGCTGTTTCTTTCTCTTCTCACAGAGGGTTTAGTTGTAGAGAAAAACATATCAAAAACATAATTACTTGTCCTTTTCCTCTCCCACCCTCCACAGAACTGATATCAAAATAACTCCTCAATAATATACATATTTATTTTCTCTTAATTAGTGCCGATATTTACAAAAATTGTGATACTCTGTGAAGAATAAATTATATACACTGATGATAAACCAGACAGCAAATGCTCATTTGGATATGTATGTACACAGCTCTGTATACCTATATACAACAGGCAGCCTTATTGACTCGGGGGCCCCCAGCCCCTTCCCACGCCCCCCCAGCTGTCAATAAAGCAGGAATTTCTATAAACACTGTGCAAGTCAGATCCAGCTGGTGTCTAAAGTTGTGTCTAGCAAATGCATGGTTAAATGACTTGAAATTCCCACGAGTCCTCCTTTAACAGTTTATAGGCCTCTCTCCATTCCTGGTCCCATTTCTCCCGTAACCATGGAAACAAAAGGTTCAGCTCCAGCATCCTTAGGATGAGTCCTTCTTGGATTTCCTCTTCCCATTGATTTGCTCAAATTAGGCACCACATGCAGGGTTGATCCAATACCCATTTTTTCCCCTTGTGCTTCAGGGATGACATTGGAGGACAAGAGCACAGTCTCAAACAGTGAGGGAGCAAGTGCAAATGGATAATTACATCTTATAGGCAGCAGAAAAAAAAACCTAAAAATAATAATAATCAAAAAACCAAACCCCAGGATACCAACCCCAAGCTCAGGACAGCCAGGCAGGGCTGGGGAGAGGACGTCGTGTGTCCATGTGTGTGAACCTGGTGTGGTTACACAATGTCCAGCAGCTCCTACAAGCCAAACCACCCCCTCTCTGGAGGAAAAACATGAGTTAGGGATTTATCTCTCATCATGCATAACTGGGCTGGGGGATCTTGTCCCCGGGTGTAAATCAGTGCTGTGCTCCCAGGGCTGCTTCACCCCTGGGCTGGGCCCTCTCCCCAGCCCTGATGGGAGCAGGATGGAGCACCCATTTCTGAGCAGGGGGGTGAATTTTGGGCAGCCAAACGCAGAAACATCCCGGGGACACCGAGGCCAGGAGTGCTGACAGGGCTGGGGAAGGGCAGAGCAGTGGCTGGTGCTTGGGTTAACCCTTGTCCCCCCTTGGGGACCCTGGCAGGGGCAGCAGTTGGTCCCCAACAGGAGGGACCAAGGGATGTCACATGGAGAAGGTCAAACGCTGCCAGGGAGCTGAGGGAAGAGCCACAGCCTTCACCTGGGTGCAAACCAGAATGGTTTGGGGCTGACTCCTTTCCTCGGCCCGCTTCACCCCTGCAGCAGACTGACCAGCTGCCATGAGTGACCACCATGGATAACTCCCATGGATAAACACCCCCAGGGATGTAGACCTTGGGATAAGGTCTCATGGGAAAGATCTTGAGAAAAGGATCCAAGACCAGGCTGGATGGGGTTTGGAGCAGCCTGGTCTAGTGGAAAGTGTCCCTGTCCATGGCAGGGGGTGAAACAAGGTGAGCTTTGAGGTCCCTCCAACACAAACCATTCCAGGATTCTGTGATAGCACCACACTGGCTCCAGAAAGGAGCCACCACACTGGAACCAAAAGTCACCATAGTTTAAGAGACTTAAAACCCAACCTTTACAAACAATAACCCCAAAGGCCACTCAGTGCAGCACAGCACCTGCGTCTCACCCAAATCCCTTCCACCCTGCTTGGCTCTCCCTGCACAGCCACAGAAATGGTTGTGACTGGCACCAGCCAGGACTTGGGGCTGGGAACAGAGACCCTGCAAAGCTGCTGTTTGCAGAGGGGTGTGAGGAGCTGAATGCCACCAGACCCTCAGAATGCTTCCACTCCCAAGGCAAGATCCAGATCTCCTTCCCCTGGATCCATCCCCAAGTATATTGCAAGCTCTGGAAAAGCTACAAGGCTTTGGCAGCAGTTTCAAGGGCTGACCCAGGAATTATCTAATAACAAAGCAAGGTCCTTCCTGAAATACCTCCTCCTCCTCTGTCTTTTTCTCTCCTTCTGTGTATTTATGCACAAATATGCCCATATTTATACACCCACGTGCCACACTCTCATAAAGCCAATCCAGAGATCCTTTGCTTCTTATAGCTCAGCATTCAGATCTGTAGGACTTTGACACAGTCACTGCAGGGATTAATTTTGCCAATAAAACATCGTGCTCCAGAGAGATAATTTCTTCCTAATCACTTGGTAGCATCCAGCTGGTACATGAGCCTCACCCCATTGCCCCCAGCAGATATTCTGGAAGATTTGAAAGGGCTGATGGGCTGCCTGCAGGCTTGGGCACGAGGTTGGGTGTTAGAAGACAACTCGCTCTGCAATCACAGCTTTCCATCTCTCCAAAACCGTGGCACAGGGGCTAAAACTAAAATAGAGGCGCTGCCTCCTCCGGGTGCCAAGGCAGGAGCACCTCCACAGACCAGAGAGCTCCAATCTTCCATTCCAGGCCTGGAGAGAGGGAAATGGCTCCTCAGGAGGAGGAAAGGAACCAGACTACCTCTGTTTAGGGGCCTGATGGACCCTAACACAGCTATGGGACCATCCCCTTTCCCAATCCCTGATTTAGCATCCTCAGTCTGAGCCACTTTGCGGCTCATTTTTGCACCTTTCAGAGTCAGGAGGAGATGGGGATGCTCAGCATCTCCACAGAAACAGGCCCAGACTCTCTCAAACTACATTCCTTAAGAAAAAATAATTTAAAAAAGAAGAAAAAAAATATCACAGTCTCCTCCTGAAAAACTGGTTCAAGATCACATCAGTGAGTCAGAAGCAAAGCTAGAAATAGCACTAGAGCTCCGACCTGCAGGCACAAATCCCATTAAAAGCTGTAGGGGAACCATTTCTCTGTGAGAGGCAGAAGTCTGGACCCCTCTGCTCTGTGCAGCCACGGATCCCTCCCAGCCATGGCCCTCACCCACCCTGAGCCAAACACCTGAGCACTGAGCCTGGGCATTTTCCCTGTGCCCCACACCAGGGCAGCCCAGAGCTCTCCCACCAGGGCTCGTTTCCCCCAGGAACATCTGCCAGGGTCAGGGCAGGAGGTGCCAGATCTGTCCCAAGGGAGGGACTGGCTGTGCTGGCCCGGCCCTGGGAGCAGTCATCACCTCCTGTCAGTGACAACGGGAGCTCCTTGCTCCTCATGCCCATTTGCCCCTGCTGTGTGGCTGGGGAGCCTCCCAGTGCAGCCAGGCCCCCCCAGCTTGGAGATTGGGTTTGGATGTTTGGATCCTGCTCACGGATCTGCTCTGCCCTCCTGCCTGGCCCACAGGAGCACCATGCCCAAAACGCCACCTGCCCAAAGCAAAACCTTACCTTCCTCCTCACCAAACCACCACAACACACACCCAAAGCTTTGGCCAGCACTGCTCCAAACCACCCCAAGCCCATGGCGGGTGTTCAACAACCAGAAACTTCTCAAAGTACCACAGAGCACCAGCATCCTCCAAAGAACTGCAGCAAAACCACCAGCAAAACACCTCAACCCTGACCAGGAATGGGATCACCTGGTGCTAAGGGCACCCAGAGGATCCCAGCCCATCAGGCAGCTCCCCTGTGTGAGCCCATGTCCCCACAGAGCCACCAGGAGCTGGATCCATGGAAGTTGGCTGACTTGCCTGGGAATGGTGCCCGAGCTGGTGACTCTCACCAGCCCTGTCCCATCCAACAGGGTGAGCTTCAGAACTCAGGATTTATTGCTTTTGGTTGTGTTGGCTTTTTGGTGTGCATGAAGGGGCTTCAGGGTCTCCCATTCCCAGCAAAGTGGAGTGCAGGACTCCCAATATAATGAGATCCAGTTAAAGACAGGCTGGGAACCTGAGAATCCCTGAACCCCAACTGATCAGGGATCAGAACAGGGATGCTGCTGGTCCCCTGCCCCACACAGGAGCAGGGACTGCCATGCACAAACCATGGGCACTTGGAATTAATTATAGCCAGGCCGCAATCAATCAATCAATCAATCAATCAATCAATCAATCAATCAAATAAAACTGAGGAGTGATTCCACCTGGCCAGTGGAGCCCCATCAGCACAAGATGGATCCTGCTCTGGAGTGGCATTTGGAGCCATTGCTGTAGATACTTTAGCACCAGCTGGATTATTGGCAGGAGCAGGGGTTTCCTCTCTGAGGAAGGAAGGGTCTGGCTGAGCCCTCCCCAGGCTCCTTGTGCTCACCCTTCATGCAATGTTTCAGGGCTGATCACGCCCCAGTTCAGCCCAAATTCACCCCGACTGAACCCTGTTCCACAGCCAAGGAGGCTTTGCTCATCCGTGACCTTGGCAGAGATTTTCCTCCATCTCCCCTGACCTGGAAGAGGAGCAGGGCACCTCTCCCTGAGGATTGTCAGCAATGGGGAAAACACAAGCAAACCCACACAGGGATGGGGAAAGCAGGTGAGATTCCCCATGGACCAACAGCTCTCACCCATCCCCAAATAACACCAGGGATAAAGAAGAGAGAGAACCTCAAGCTCTCTGCACCCTGACCCACTGCTCTTCAACACCCTGAAAGAAGGCAAAGCAAAGGCTCAGAGGTGCCAGCTCAGATCCAGGCCACCTCAGCACCTGCCCACTCCATCATAAAGGAATAAACCCCAGCCCTGTGGGGGTTGAAAAGCACCTTTCAATCCCAAAACACACCTTGCCCTGGTGACCCCATGGGCTCCAGGAGCAGGCCACCCTGCTCCAGCCCATGTCCCACCATCCCAGCAGCCCTGAGCTGGGACATCCCTGATACCCCAGGAGCTCTGTTTGCTGAGGATTCGGCCCTGTAGTCGCTCTCTAAATATCTATACACACACACACACTCAGGAATTCTACGGGAACGGCTGAAAACTGCTGAACAAACAAGTCAGGAGAGCTGGAACCTGCTATTCCACCTGCTCCTCGTGCCCTCTCCGATCCGCCGTGGTTTCTGCTCCTGACACCACGATTAATGACTAATTACCCGCCCCATAATGAGCGCAGGTGTTTAACTTTCAGCTCACCTTCCCTGGCTTGCATTTGTCAGCTCTTGTGTCTGGATGCTCGGACACTCAGGCTCTGCCTTGTTATCTCTCAGGCTTTGCACTGTTATCTATCCAACTGTTGTCAGCACACGCCTTCCCCATCCGGTTTTTAACTATAATGGAGATTTTTTAATTCCCATGAATCTCCTTCGAGCCACCGGAGAATCTATAAACACTATAAACATGAATACTGTATAGTCTACTAAGAAAATATATATTTGTGTGTGTATTAAATATTCAGATTCATGCAACAAATATCCATGCAGCTGTACTGTATTACTGGTTAAATTTCACTGCAGTATAAATATATTATAGGCCACAGCATAGTTGCTCCAGTTTTATATATAGATATAAAAAAAGATGCTTTTTCCAACTCATTTTCAATGTGTCAGTGGAGGTGTCTTTGGTGATCCTGGAAATATTGATGATGGAAGTGTCATCTAAATAAATAAATAAATTCCAAGCTCTTGATTTATTTACTCATCCCTCCCGATGCCTCGCATAGAAAATTTAAGACTTAATAAATAATGTGCCGTCACACTAATTATCCCTCCCCTGGGCCTCACACTGGCACACTGCAGTGGCTGAAACTATTGCAGCATGCAGCATTTTCAGTTATGAAACACGAGCCGGGCGCCGCGCTCGCGCTCGGCTCTCCCGGGGCAGGAGCTGAGCCCTCCAGCAGCCCGGCCCCACACCCACTGCCACCCTCCAGGAGCTCCTGCCTGACCTTCCCCAGCTGCTCCCTGTGCCTGGGAGCTGTGGCTGTCACCCAGGACTGGCACACGGATTCAGCCCTGGACCTGCCCCTTCCATCCCCATCCCGCTGCTGGAAGTGCCCGTCCCCTCCGAATCTTTGGAAACCCACGAGCCTGGGATGGGAGAAGTGCAACAAAATGGTTTTGGATTTGTTGGTTGTTTTTTTGCACGGACGCTTATTCAGTGCGGAAATCAAAGGTTAAAAGTCACTTACACAGCTATTGCTTCCCATGCAGAACCAAATATACACCGTAGAAAATACTGTATTAACTACAATGCAGAGCAGCACTCAATATCTGCAATTGTTCCACTTCAGCTTTAAATACGGGACTAGATTTTAGCAACTAGACATCGGTTAGCATTTTGGTGATATTCACATAGTTTGTGTTAGCTAGGGTGCAATTGGCTGTCTTCAAGTTCTCCTCCCTAAAATCCTCATTGCTATTGTTTACACCTTCCTGGATCTCCATATAATCAGACTTACTAATAGTAGAGGCACTTCTGCTTTTCTTTAGGTCAGGGGAAGAGGGGATCTTTGGGCAGCTGGTTACTTGCAAATATTGAGCCTGCTCCTCTCCCTCGGTCTCCCGGTGGTAGAAGTAATTGAAGTTAGACACTATGACGGGCACTGGTAAGGCAATCGTTAATACACCAGCGATGGCACACAAGGAACCCACTATTTTCCCCCCGATGGTGGTGGGGACCATGTCTCCGTAGCCAACAGTCGTCATGGAAACCACAGCCCACCAGAAGGCATCGGGGATGCTCGGGAACTGGGACTCGCTCTCGTCGGCCTCGGCAAAGTAGACGGCGCTGGAGAAGAGGATGACGCCGATGAAGAGGAAAAATATCAAGAGGCCCAGCTCCCTCATGCTGGCCTTGAGAGTCTGCCCCAGGATCTGCAGCCCCTTGGAGTGCCGGGAGAGCTTGAAGATCCTGAAGACCCGCACCAAGCGGATGACTCTGAGGATGGCCAAGGACATGGCTTGCTGGCCCTGCTGGCCATCCTCTGGCTTCTCGGCCAGCTCTGTTCCTAAGGTGATGAAGTAGGGGATGATGGCTACGATGTCTATAATGTTCATGATGTTGGTAAAAAAACCAGCCTTGCTGGGGCAGGCGAAAAACCTCACCAAGAACTCGAAGGAGAACCAGATGATGCAAAGTGTCTCCACGATGAAGAAGGGGTCTGTGAAAGAAGTGGACTGCTGGTAGCCCATGCTGCTGTTGGAGTAGGGGGGATGGCTCAGCCCACTGCCGTGCATGTCTTCGTTCTCATCCCGAAAAATGGGCAACGTTTCCAGGCAAAAGCTGACGATGGAGATTAAAATCACCATGACAGAGACAATAGCTATAATCCTGGCAGGGCCTGAGCTCTCAGGGTACTCAAAGAGCAACCACACTTGTCTCTGAAACTCATTCTCAGGCAGCGGCCTCTCCTCTTCCTTGATGTAGCCTTCATCCTCCCGGAACATCTCCATGGCCTCTTCCCCCAGCTCGTAGAAGCGGATCTCTTCGGAGAAGATGTCCAAGGGCACGTTAACCGGCCGCCGCAACCTCCCCCCGGACTGGTAATAGTACAAAATGGCATCGAAGCTGGGTCTGTTCCGGTCAAAGAAGTACTCGTTCCGGAGAGGGTCGAAATATCTCATCCTCTTTTTAGGATCCCCTAGCAAGGTCTCTGGGAACTGGGCAAGTGTCTTGAGCTGCGTCTCGAAGCGCAGCCCCGAGATGTTAATGACCACCCTCTCACAGCACTCATGGTCGGTCTCGGGGTTGTACGTGTCCTGCGGGTGACCGGGAAGAGCTGCAGCTTCATCTGCAGGATCTCCAGTAGCAACTGTCATTATTGGGCTTTAAAAGAAATCCTTATGCTAAACTCTTCCCAGCGCCCGGCGGTGGGATCGGGTTCAGGGCAGGGCTACTATCCTGCAGAAGGACAGGTACGTAGGTTTGGAAGAGTCTCATGAAAAGGCGAAGGGATGAGATAAAAATAGAGGAAAAAAACCAAAAAAAAAAAAAAAAAAAAAAAAAGAAGAAGAAGAGGAAGAAAGAAAATCGCCCCTGCTGAGAAAGAGAGAGATGGAATAAAGTTGGTGGGAGGAGAGCAGATCCCTTCTCTAGCACGTCTATCCCCTTCCTGGAGGGGTTAATTTGCCTTCCTTGGGACAGAGTTCAACAACTCCCATCTAAACCCATTAGGTGGAACAGAGAAAACACCTGAGGAACTGTCACCTGTTCAGAACCAGCGTGGAAAAACTGGCATTGGTAAACCAGGGCTTATTTTTTGGCTAAAAATAAAAATTCCAGTTAAAAAAAATAAAGAGGGGCAAGGGAAGAGAAAGGAAGGAAGAAAAATAACCCCATCCAGCCCTGAAGTGGCGAGAGGACCCCGCGGGGTGCCGGACTCAGCTCATTTCCAGGCATGCAGCTAAGGGTTAATTAACATTTAACCGTGCGATCTCAGGCAATCTACCCTCCAGGAAAGCTCCAGCTCCGCTTTTAAGTTTTAACACCTTCCCAATCCTCTTTCCCTGGTGACATGCTGCCCTCCCTGCCTGCAGCCGAGCTCTGCGGCTGCCGGAATGTGGAGCCCGCGGTTCCAGCAGCTGCCCCGCGGACCACCGCAGTCCCCCTCCTGGAGCGCTGGTGTCCCGGCTCCTGTCATCCTCTGCAAACCACCATGGCACACAGAAAACAAATCACATTACCTGGAGAAGCCAAATCTTAGTGTCTCTTAGTAACACCGATTATCTGACCCTGGGGAAATCCTAGAGAGAAATACAGGCTTCCAAGATCCCCATAATTTCCTCTCTCTTCAAAGTTAAAAATAATGGTGAGTCATCGTAGAAAAAGGAGAAGGGGCATAAGAGGGATTAGATTCCCAGATGGTGGAAGTCAGGTCTTGTAATGGTTTGGACTGGAGAGAGAGAGAAAGAGAGACAGAAAGACAGAGAGACAGAGTCTTCCCGGGAGCTGTTGCAGATCTGCACTTCAGGGCAGATGAGCGTCTGTCTGATGCCTTCGGTAAGACGGTGAAAAGCTGCTAAGCTCAGCAAAACCCGATGTCCCCAGTGTCCTCGGGAGGTGTGGCATCGCCTGGAAAAAACACCGAGAAGGTAGCAAGCTGTGGGGCTTCGCCTGGAGCATCCGCAAAGCCGCGGCTCCTCCGGGCACCCCGCTTTTCCCCGGCCGGGAGCTGCCCGCCCAACCCGCACTGCAACACGAGAGAGAGAGAGAGAGAGGGAGAGACGAGGCGGAAAAAACCAGAGCCCCGTGTCCCTGCGCCGTGCTCAGCCCAGCGGGGCCGCTGCCCGCCGAGCCCGTGCCAGGCGGAGAGCGGGGGGGGCAACGACGCAGCCCCCCCGGCAGCCGGGGCTCTGCAAAGCCGCCCGAGGTCCCCGGCAGCAGCCGGGAGTCGGTGTCACCCACCGGGCACAGCACCCACGGTCGCTGCGTGGCGTCGCCCGGTGCCTCAGGAGGCTCCGGTTTCATGCAGCGGAGCGAAGCCCCCGCCGGTGCCCGGGTGTCCCCCCGGCAAGGCCAGCAGCGCCCCGCGGATGGCTCCGAGCACCCACGGGCGGCGGGACCCACGCGAGCTGCATCCACCCTCCCCATCCTGCCGAGAGCCAGCCTCCCCCCCCCCCGGCCGACCCACCCCCGTGGGAATTCCACTGCGTTGGGTGAAATTTCTGCTGGGGATGTTGAGGCTCATGTCCCCGGTGGGCGCCGGGTCCTCAGCATCGCTGCTCTGGATCATCCTGCATTGCCTCGCACCACAGAGATGCTCAGCCCATAGGAGAGGGCCAACCAGCCTCTCATTTTTTTTGCCTTTTTTTTTTCTCCCCCCCCCTCCCAAATGAAATAAAAACCCCTCTAACCTCCCTTCTTCAGCTCCAACTCGACTTGTCTACTTTGAGCCAGGATTATAGAACCGGGCAGGGGAGGCAGGTGGAAAATAACCCCGCGGTCCCAATCTCCTCGGCAAAGATTTCAGCCATCTCCAGGCCATTTATGCCTGTTGGTTCCTCTCTTCATCCCCCGAGGTGCAGATATTGCCGCAGATCCCTCTTTTCTTGGAAATTTCCCTTTTCCGTGCAACCCTCCTCTCCCTTCTCCTTATGCACTAGAAAAAATAGTACAACCCTGACGAGGCTTGCAGCATTCAACCGCTTCTCTTAACCCTTTTCTGCCAGGCCCGGAGGAGAGGAGGTCGCGTTTGTCCCAGTTTTTATCCTTTTCCTGCATTTTCTCCCCACCATTCGCTCCCCAGCGACTCACCAAGGAGTTCAGCTGGATTTGACCTTCCCTGGCTCCTCTGAGCATCACGCCAGAACACCACAAACAACATCTTCCTGCTGCTGCAGGAAAGATCTGGCAGCCACAAACCTCCATCTCACCAAAGATCAACCAACCTTCAACGTTTTATTTTTTTTTTTTTTTAATAAACATGCCGTTTTCCTCCTGCCCATAAACTCTCTCCTCCTCTTTCTCCCTTCCCCAAACACCTCGGATTTGTTTAACAGCACAGAAATTTACTTTGTTTTTATTGAACATGTTGATTTTTATTTGGCACGGGCTCTGGGCTTCTTCCTCCGACTCCAAATCCAAGCGCTGATGCTCGGGGCTTGGCAGGGAGGGTTTTACGGCATCGTCTCAGCTGACATCACCCATCCCAACACTCAGTTTCTCCTACTTTCTCCCCATCGCCGCTTGTCCTGGCAAACAACCTCCACCCCTTCTCAAGCATCTTTAGGGTTAATTCATGCAAATTTGGGGGCTGAAGGGGGGGATGGAGGAGGTGCAGGTTTGCCCGAAGCCCCTCAGTTTGTTCTCCGCCCGCACTGAGCACTGCGGGCGGGAGTCACAGGATTTGGGGTCGTGTTTGCGACTCAAGCTCGACTCCCTCGCTTTGCACCGCTCCTGGCCAGGCTGTGTTCAAGCAGGGGAGCAGCGGGAAGAGGGGGAAGGATGCAGGGATGGGGTGGGGGGGGGGGAGAGAAAAAGGCACCAACTTACACTGGGCTCTGCAGTCAGGCATGCGGAGAATGCACAAGCAGCTGCTCTGCTCCCGCCGCTGCCGGCACCTCTCACCTACAGCCCCCCAAACTCCTACCCCGGAGTCAACCTCTGAAGGCAGCTCAGCTTCTCCATGAATATTCATAAGATTAATATGAGCGTCTTCCCCCCCCCCCCCACCTCCCCCCGCAGCCCTCCTCCCGAGCAGGAGACCTAGATTTCAACCACTGGGAAATAATCATATCCCTGGATATCCCTGGATACACGGGGCTGCTTTGCCATGCGGCTCCGATCCATCCCATGCTCTTGGGAACAGCCTGGATCTGCTCAGGGACACCTGGGGGCTGGAGAAACACCCTGCAGCTCTGGGGAAGGAGATGGGGCAGGGTTGGACTTGCAGAGGCTGGGGTGAGGAGGTGAAAAGCAATAATTTTATATCACTTGGCATTTACTGAGGTCCCTTGATGAGGAGACTCCTCCCATCCCAAAGGAAGGAGATGGCTGAGCTCATACCAATACACAAGACCTATGGGTCAACCCCTGCCTTCAGGAGTGAGGTTTGGACCACTCTCCATCCCCCCGTGGCCCCACAAGGAGCACCAAGGAAGCAACAAGTCCCACCAGGCTCCTGGCACCCAAGGCAATATTTCCTCCAGGTGCTGGAGAAAGCAATGGGGAAAATTTCATTTCCATATAGAGCAGTCAAGTTTGCATGGAGTTACCAGAGCCAGCACTGATCTCTCCAGGGACATCCTGAGGTGGGATGGAGGGCCTGGAACATCCTGAACACCTGAGAAAATCAGTGCTCAGTGTGGTGCCCAGTCATCCAGGGGGATGTGGGAACATGGTAGGGATAAACCCCAGTATTTCAGCTCCCTAGGGATAAATCCCAGTATTTCAGCTCCCTGGGGTGCCTGGAGCCGGGGGTGGCACAGACAGGCAGTGGGTGCAGCACTGGGGGACGTCAGCTTGCTGCTCCTCCCAACACCCCTCTTCACCTTGGAACAAAAATTGCATTTTCCCAAGCTCCAGCCAGATAATTAATATTGAAAATTAATGTCTAACCCTACAGGAAAACTGGGAATCCTTCACAACCAGCCCTGGCACTATGGGTTTCCTTGGGCAGGAGGATACCCTGGGTTTTTAACGTCAGCTGCACCATTTTAGCCTTTTCTGGAGGCAGATCTGCCGTACCAGGGTGGGTTGAATGCAGAAAATGACAAGCCCGAGGCTGATCCTCATGCAATATGTAGAAACTGAGGCTGGGCATGGAACAATTCAAGTGGAGCTGAATTTCCAACGTGCTCCTGCTGCTGCCTCCTTGAGAAGGTTCTGCAGAACCAGGGGGATTTGTCATCCAAACAGCACCAGCTCCGCGCAAAGAGCCCAACTCCCGTCTCCAGCAAATCAGGGGAATTTCTCTGAATTGAGTGACGCTCTCTCCTGATTTACTACCCTAATTGTGAGCTATTATTATCATGCCTGTGTCTGCACCCTCCTCCCCCAGCCGTGCTGACAGCTCCAGACGGATCCCAGCCTCTCGGAGAACCGGGAGAGCTGAGCTCGGCACCCACTTGGCTCTTTCACAAGGATTTAACGAGATGACGCCTTTGCTCGGTGTTATTATGAAATAATCATTTCCTCCTGAATTATTTCTCTCATCTCAGTGGGTTTTATAGACACCCAAACTGGAATTTGTACCTTGTCTGTGTGTGTGGTGCTGGGAAAAGCACTTGGTGGGAGGATGTTCCAGGAAGATCCTGTGGCCAGGGTGATCTCTCCTCCTTTCCTTTATTGCCAGGGATGCCCCCAGGGGCTGTTCTGACCCTCTGTGGGTTTGCCACACAAATAGCAAGAAATAACAAAATGCAAATAGCAAAAAAATGTGCTTTCCACCCCTTTTGCCCCTGTATCCAGCTGGTAGTGTGGCTGGGAGATGCTCCAAGAAGTGGTGCTGTGAGGGAGGGATGAAAGGCACAGGGCAGGGTTATCCCCAGGCCTGGCCTCATCCAGAACAGCTGAATTCGAGTCCCAGGGTCACTGGAAAGCCCAACCCACAGCCAGCCCCACTGCTCAGGGCACCCAGGGTCGGGAAGGGGTGGTTCAAGCTCCCCAAAGAGGGCAGAGCCTGTGGCAGCCCCTTCACTCCTCCTGCACAGCCTCCAACAATGGCAGCTCTCTGGTGTCCCTCCTGGGGACCCCACCCCACCTCCTGCAAGGCCAGAGGCACTTTGAGGGCTGGAGCAAATGCCCACAGCCATTCTGGGAAGGGGGTCCAAGCTGGACCAAGCACTGCCCAGCTGAGGGATGGGGCAGGGCAGAGCACTGAGCCCCATCTCCATCTGAGCCACGGCTTTCCAGCTGAAGGTGTTGACATAACTGGGCCTTGTGTCATTCCAGGAGCTGCGAGAGCTGCGAGAGAGCTCCCAGGGCTGTGATTCACCCTCCAGGGAAAGCATCCGAGCTCCCACCCGCTGCTGACGTCGGGGGATGGAGCTCCTGGACCCCCAGCACCTCCTCACCCCCCTCCGTGGGCGGGGATGCCAGGAGACATCTAAAAATGTCCCAGGAACACGGTGACACGGAGCCACAGAGCCAGCCCTGCTCTGCCAGGGCAGGTGCTGCTGGTGAACCCCAAATTTCCCTGGTGGGATGGGGCACAGAGGCTTCCCCCACCCTGGGAGACGGGCAAAGGGTCGGGATTTGTCTGGAGTGATGTGGGAAAGGAGGAGCAGAGCGAAAAGAGATGCTGGGCAAGGCTTCTTGTCCCTGGGAGAACCTCCTGGAGCCCAGGAGAATCTCCTGGATGGATCTCCTGGATCCTGGGAGGATCTCCTGGATCCTGGGAGGATCTCCTGGATCCTCTGTGCTTCTCCTGGTCCCTGGAGATCCTCCTCACAACTGCTGAAGGGAAAACAGCAAAAATCACCTCTCTGCAAAAGCAACATTAAATATATCCCTCTGTGATTGTCCAAGGTGGTTTTTTTTTTTGTAATAAAATATCCAATTATTTAAAAAGCAGCTCCTCTGGGCTCCAGTCTGAATTCTCTTTGGGTCAGCAAAGCTGAGTTATCACTTTGCCTCCAAAGGTGCTGCACCAGCCTGGAGAGCTGGTCTGGAGAGGAGCTGGGCACTGTTTTTGTTTAAATAGAAATCAAAGCAAGGCAGAGAGCCTCAGTGCTGGGGGTGACTGTGAATATTTCCTGCCAGGCTGCCCCTGCCAGGCCTGGGCTGCTGTGGGGTGGGCATTGGGCCTGGAGGGTGCCTCTCACCAGGGCTGCTCCTGCCACTGGCTAAAAGGCTCTCAAAGCCACTTGGGTTTCACAAATCCAGGAAGGATAAAGGGCTCAGAAGCCTCCTTCCAGCCAGGGGTGAGGAATTCCAGCTCTGGACAGAGCCAGGGCTCACAGAGCCATCCCCCTGATAGAGCCCCAGCATCCCTGGGCTGGGGCTTTAGTGCAGAGCGGCTCTGTGTGGGAATCCACAAAATCAGAGGTAAAAGCTGCAAAAGGCCTCAGAGACAGCAGAACTGTGATTGGAGCCAAGCAGCAGCCATGAGATTGGTCAGCAGAAAAATTATTTAAAAAGTAGAAAAGCAAAGACAAATAGAACAATGGTCTGTGTATTAACACTTGTCTGGAATAACTCCCTAAGCTACAGAGAAGTTTATCTAGTGAGATATTAGGAAGTTCTAAGCTTAATAATGGAGCTCTGTGCATTGTGTTTTAAAGCTTACAAACAGGTATTGTGTTTGAAATAAGCAAGCATTGTTTTCACCAAAGGTAACTGTGCTTATAGTGGTGGATAGAACTGCTGTCAATGTGCTTTTGCTTTGTGTGATTGGTCAAATACTTATAAAGTGAATTGTAACATTGAGTTCTTTGCTGCCTGAGATGTGAGCTGGTGGCATCTTCCCATTGTCATAACCATGGAATGAGAGTGATGCTGGAAAATAAAACAGCCCAAGGCAGTTCCTAACAGCCCCATCCCATTTGTGATTTGTAAATAACCCCCAGCCAGCGTCAGTCTGGGCCACCACATCCTCACCAGGGGGACCCAGCCACGTCCCTCTGTCCTCCCAGTCCTCCTGCTCCAAAGCGACCAAGAGCAGAGCAGCTTCAGGGCTCCAAATGTGCCCAGACCTTTCCCCATGATGCCAATTCAACTCCTGCTTTGCCAAGCCAGGGCTGGCTGTGGCCCCCACGATGAGGGGGAGGTGATGAACATCTGGATTTCCTCTCCCTCAGGTCTGGACCAGCCCATGCCCATCTCCTGCTGCAGCACCCCCCTTCCTCCAGCTGTGGGGGGCTGTTCTCTCACTCCAGGGGTTGGTGCTCACTGAGGAACAGGGAAATGGGGCCAGAAGTTGAAACCTTCTGGTTGTTATTAGGGAAGAGAAGACTGAGAGGAAATGGAGGAAACCTGCAGGGGAGGTGGCACTGCTGGAAATGGCCAAAACCTCAGCTGGAGATGAGCAGTGTCTGCAGACAGATGTCCTTGGCCTGGAGGGAGCTGTGGGTGACCTCAGGGTCCCCTCTGCACTGCCCTGGTGGGACACAACTCCCTCCAGCCCTCAGCCCTGGGACTGGCTGCCCATGCAGGTGATGGCCAGGGTGGAAACCTCTCCCTGACAGCCCAGATGGGATGAGCAGCCCTGCAGACACTGTTTTTAGAGCCTGTGGGCTCAGCCTGAGTGTCTGGTGGTGCTGGGAGGGGGCCAAGAGCTGCTGACAGTCAGATCTGAGCCACGGGGTGGGATGAGATGTTCCCATCACCCCAGAGTTTCATCCCTCCCCAGGGAGCTGCAGGGCTGCAAACAAGCCAGGAGGAAAAGTGCTTTGAGAGGATGATTTCCCTCTTCTCCTCCTCCCACACAGAGCTGCTGCAGGGAGGAGAAGCCAAGGGCTGAGGCTGGGGGTGCCTTCCCCATGGGCACGGTGGCACTGGGGGCACAGTGGCAGACACGAGATGGCCGCAGAGCTGGCCAAAGCCCTGGGCTCTTACAGGACATGCCAGCCCCGTGGCCATGCCAGGTGAGGAGCTGTGCCAAATCATGGAATCCCTGAATGGTTTGGGTTGGAAGGAACCTTAAAACTCTCTCTCATTCCACCCCTTGCCATGGCAGGGGCACCTTCCACTGTCCCAGGTTACTCCAAGCCCTGTCCAGCCTGGCCTTGGGCACTGCCAGGGATGGAGCAGCCCCAGCTGCTCTGGGCAGCCAGGGCCTGCCCACCCTCACAGGGAGGAATTCCTTCCTTGTATCAAATCTAAATCAAACCCTTTTAGTTAAAATCCTGGGTTATGCCCAGCCTGGCCTGTGCCAGGTTCTGAGCTGTGCCAAACCATGAGCTGTGCCAAGCTGTGAACCACACCCAGCCAAATCGTGCATGGTGCCAGTTCGGGAGCTGTGCCAGCCCACTCTGCCTGCCCTCAACCTCTCCAGAAACCCCCAGATGCCCTCACCCTGTGAAGCCCCCCCATGTCTCTGCTGCCCCTCACAGTTCTCCCCTGGAAGTGGCTGTGCCATGGTGGAAAATTCCCAGAAGAAAAGAGCCAAGATTTGATGCACATTTCCAAAGCATTTTGAGGACACTCATTATTTATTGTCCCTGCCCAGCTGCCAGGAGCAGCTGGAGATGCCCCATAGTGGTGGCACTGACCCGGCCCTGGCAAGGTGTCCCCAGCAGCTCTGGGTCACTGCTCTCTCTGCTGACCTGGGCAGGTGACAGATCCAGGGTGCAGCTGGCACGGGGAGATGCAAAGTGACACTTCCAAGGCTGTGTGGGCAGGCAGTGCCAGAGCCCCATCTGCTCCCAGCAGGACCAGAGCCCCTTGCCCAGAACCCATGGGGAATTACACTGGGATCCATGGGGAATGACTGTGGGATCCTGTGGGATCCATGGGGAATGGATGTGGGATCCATGGGGATCCATGGGGAATGGATGTGGAATTCCACTGGGATCCATGGGGAATGCCACTGGGATCCATGGGGATCCATGGGGAATGGATGTGGGATCCTCTGGGACCCATGGGAATGCCACTGGGATCCATGGGGAATGGATGTGGGATCCTCTGGGATCCATGGGAATGCCACTGGGATCCTCTGGGATCCATGGGGAATGACTGTGGGATCCTCTGGGATCCATGGGAATGCCACTGGGATCCATGGGGAATGACTGTGGGATCCTCTGGGATCCATGGGAATGCCACTGGGATCCTCTGGGATCCATGGGGAATGGATGTGGAATCCTCTGGGACCCATGGGAATGCCACTGGGATCCATGGGGAATGACTGTGGCATCCTCTGGGACCCATGGGAATGCCACTGGGATCCTCTGGGATCCATGGGGAATGGGTGTGGAATCCTCTGGGATCCATGGGAATGCCCCTGACAGGCAGGATCCTCTTCCCCGTCATTCCTCTGCTGTATTTACTATTTCTCCATCTCCCACCCCCTCTTTTGGGAAGAGACAGACTTCCCCGTTTCCATGGAAACACTCCCCCTCTCCCCTCATTTCTTCAAAGAGGTTTTCATCCCTTTCTTTCAAAAAGAGCTATTTTAAGCCACGGCTTCCCCTTCTCCCCCTCCCCACACTCTGCTTCCAGCTCACGTTTTCCCAGACAAGCAGCAGCCACCAGGCACCCCTGGGAGCTGTGGAATCACCCCCAGTCCTGGTGACTTGGCTGGAGCAGGAGCAGCTCAGATCCACAGTCCAGGGTTCCCTTGATTTGTGCTCAAACCCTCTGGGGCTGTGGAATTTAATATTGGCATATTAAAATGTGCTGGTGTTTGAGGGAAGGTCCTGGGAGCATCCAAAGTCCCTTCACCCTGCAGCATCCACTGTGATTCCACAGCCCTGGGAAGCCAGAGGAATATTTCCTTCCCTGCCATCAGGATAAACCAAGAGACACCTGACAGAGCAGGAAATAAATTCTCTTCCACCCTTCCCCAATATCAACAGGGCAGAAACACCACCCAGATCCTCAGGATCGGGGCTGCTCGTGGACCAGCGTGGTGAAGCGAGGGGCTGGAAATGCTGCACTGGGAGGACAAAATCAAGAATCTGTCAATAAATCCAATAATAACAAATAGCCTGGACAAGGTGCTGTTAAGTAAAGGAGAATTCCATAGGGGAAATTATAACTTCAGCATTCCCATGGATAAAAATGAGAGCAGAGGGATGGACAAACACCCATTGTAGAAGGATGCCAGGCCTGGTTGGAACACAAAGATCCTTTGGATACCATTGTCCACTCAAAAGGAGGGAAGTGAAATATGGAAGGAGAATTCCATAGGGGAAATTGAAACTTTAGCATTCCCATGGATAAAAATGAGAGCAGAGAGATGGACAAACACCCATTGTAGAAGGATGCCAGGCCTGGTTGGAACACAAGGAAGATCCTTGGATACTTATCCACTCAAAAGGTGG
Organism: Molothrus aeneus; assembly: GCF_037042795.1. Lineage (NCBI taxonomy): Eukaryota > Metazoa > Chordata > Aves > Passeriformes > Icteridae > Molothrus > Molothrus aeneus. The sequence goes on along the minus strand of NC_089669.1, from coordinate 4,847,462 downwards.
GAAGTGAAGTATCCCAGGCAAGGGCTGCTTAGCAAGGAATGGTTTGAGGAGCAGGGAAATACCTGTAGGAAGCTGGAAGAGCCCCTCTGCAGCATCCTGGAAATGTCACAGTTGGAAGATCTGGATGCTCTGGCTTGGAAAGAGGGACAGGACACAGGTCATTAAAATCCTGCACAGTGCTGAGGAGCTGGGCAGGGAATGATGAATTGATATTTCTTCACCGCGCAGGGAGCAAATGGCTCCCAGGGAAATTCCCAAGCAGGAAATTTCAAGGGGAGGATTTACAGCACAGCTCTGTCGCTGCGCAGGGATGTGCTGCAGGAGCTGCCACAGCCACCAGCCCCCCCAGGGGATGCCCACACTCTGGCACAGCAAAGCAGGAGCTAAAAGGCAGCAGAGAGCATCCTTTGCACAGCCAGGCTCCTCCAGAGCCTCATTGAAGCTGAATTTCTCTGGGAGGAACCCCAGCAGCATCAGGGCTCGCTCCAGGGGACTGCCCTGGAGCCATTCACCCTTTCTGACCTCTGGACATGCAGCAGGAAACACCCAGCCTGGAATCACACAGCCCCCAGCAGCCTCTCTTCCCCCTAGAACCTGGCAAACACAGCCCAGCCCTGGGCAGAGGAGCTGCAGGCACTGAGCACACCCTGGCCCTTTGCAGCTCCATCAGTGCACACATTGATTGCCCCAGGAACGGGCTGGGAACCCTGCAGAGCTCACAGGGGCTGGGGAGGCCAAGATTCCTCCTGGGCTGGGTGGGATCATTGCCCTGCACTCAGCAGTGTGGTGTGGAAGGTGTTTCCTGTAGCTCCTCAAGCAATCCCAGGTTCCAGGCCTGGCTTTTCTCACTGGGGCTGTGTGGGAACCCAGAACATCCCTCTGCCTGTCCAGGATGGCCAGGACCCCTGCCAGGGGGCTCAGAGACCCTGGCACAGAGCCCAAAACACCTCTGGGTTTGATTATGAACCGTGGAGCAAGTTACCAACCTTAGATGAAGATCTGCAAGCCATGACAAATTAAGTGGAATGATAGTGAAGTTATCACGGGGTGGAAAAGTAGATTTTGGGGGTTTTGGTATGGGGGTTCAGGGGGCAAGATGGAGGGAACTGGGCATGTCCAGCCTTTCTCCTTCTTCTTCTTCTTGGCCTCCATCTTCTGCTGTGATGGTGGCTCTTTTAGATCGGTTTAGAGTAGAAGCTCACTGTCTAACATAGGTGATGGGTATTGGGAAGTAATTGTAAACATTGTACAGGTAGTTTTTAGTATAAAGACATAACCCTGCCCTGGGGGCAGGCAGAGTGCCTGGAATTGTCCTGCTGGATGGACCTCAGCAGGGCAGGAGAAAGAATTTTACAGATAAGAAGCAATAAACAACCTTGAGACCAAGAAATGAAGAGCTCTGACTCCTTCTTCGAGCACTGGGCTGAGAAAAGAGACTTTCCAATTTTTCTTGGGGTCACTCTGTCCAGCGAGAGATCCCAACAGGGCTGGGTTTGGCTGGTGCCATTCGTGCCCCAGCTGCAGCTCAGGGTTTGCCCCATCCTTTCTCTCCCCGATGTTCAAGCACCCCCCAGGTAACCACACAGAACCTGCAGCTGGAGACACCACAACCCTTTGGGGATCTGATACAGAGATCAAGGTCACAGCAGAGAATGAAGCAGCAAGAGCTGCTAAAATCCACCTCAGAGGGCCCCTGAGCCAGCCCCAACTCTGCCCTGCCATGTTATCATCTTATTGTAAATCTCCCATACCTCCTCAGGGATTTCTCATGGGCAGCTCCTCGCAGCACAACCAACAAACTTCAGCCCTCTTAACAACACAACCAACAAACTCCAACTCTCTTCAGAGCCCAACCAACAAACTCCAACTCTCTCCTCAACCACCTAACCCACTGTTTTGTAGCACTCGTCTTCTTACTGGACAAAGCCGTGGCCTGTCAAGGGCAGGCCTGTTCCTAATCTTTGCTGATTAGTACAGCTGCTACTCCTCAGGTGTGAGATTACCTTCTGCACTATCTTTATCTTCTTACACTCCATCCCTCCACCCTGCCAGGCACAGCAGCCAGGAGTTACTGTGGGGCCATCCAGCACAGCCACACTGGGAGCATTTGGGAGTTTCTGAGCTGACTTTGCTCACCATGGATCACCTTCCCCCAGCAGAGCTGGTGCCCACAGCAAACCTGGAGAGCAGAGAGAGGTGAAACCACATTTCCAGCACTTAGTGCTGCTTTTCTAGGAATTTCTCTGCCCCTATCACAATTCCTGAGGCTGACAGGATCAAGATGTTTTGTAAAGTTCAGGAGTTTGAGGTTCTCCATCCCTGCTGAGTTCCCCTGGTGTGATCCTGCCCCGGGTGGCTCTGGGCTCACATGGGGCTGCTCTGCTCCCACTCCTGAGCCCCCAGCTCAGCACCTGAAGCCTCTTGCAGGATTTCCTCCTGGATTTCAGCCCCAGAATTGGGATTTGCGAAAATAACCAATTCACTTTGGATAATAGTCCATGCTCCTGGCTCAGTGACCACTAAAATGAAATCCCCCTGCAGCAGCCTGGGAGCTCTGGCCCTGGGACACAGCCCAGCACCACCTGTGCACAGCCCAAGTCATTTCATCATGGAATCACCAAGCCATGGAATCTTGGAATGGTTTAGGTGGGGAGAGACCTTAAAGCTCATCATGTTCCACCCTCTGCCATGGGTGAAACCACCTTCCACCAGCCCAGGTGTGTCCAGCCTGGCCTTGGGTACTCCCAGGGATGGGGCAGTCACAGCTTCTCTGGGCAACACAGGAGAAACAACTTCAATATCTTTAAGGCAACCAAAAACCTAAACCAAAACTTTTGCACTCTTTGGCCACATTCACTTTTGGGTGAAGCTCACAGATGTGGTTTGAAGCCAAGAACAAGGTTTTTAACTGAGCTTCTGATCTCCTTTTGCAGGATTCCCACTGGGATCAGAGCAGATGGGTCCAGCCCCTCCTCCTGCACTCATGTGCCCAAGCACCATTGGTGACATCCCTTCTTGTGACACATCATCAAAATTTTAAGGGTTTGCCTGGAGCTTCCTCAGTCCAGGTGGCTGGGTGGGACGCTGGAAATGTGCAGGTTTTACCCCAGGATTTTATTTCTCAAGCAGGGTGAATTTGATTCCTGTGAATGGCATTAAATTTCAGATTATTTAATCCTGAAAAATGAGTTGACATTAGGGGACACTCCTCAAACTTCATCCTCACACATCCCAACATCTCCTCTTCACCCCCTTCAGTATCAAAGACCACACGCTGCAGTTCAGCTGTTTTATTGAACTTTGTGTATGAAAGAACAGTTTCAAGTTCTAATGAGAAAAAAAAAATTAAAAATAAATTCAGCATCAGGTAAAAAAATCACGCAACTGAAAAAAAAATCACTTTTTTTTTTAACCAGAAACTGAACACAAGGCCCACACCATGGTGGAGTCACCAGGACAAGGGGATGCAGCAGCTGGTTTTAGCATCAGACTGGTATAAAAAAACAAGTTTTAAACAGTTGCAACACAGCTCACTGGAAAAACCAGAATTTTAAATTAACTCAGAGTAACAAGACTGCATTAACATCTCCAGTTCAAAATTGCATCGCTCCTGTGGCACTGATTAGTCAAGATTTATACAGACAAGTTCAGATTCACACAGAATTTCCCAACATTTCACTGCTCACAGACCCAGTGCACGGCCCAGGTGAGACAGTCATGGAAACATTTCTGCATTACCCACTTGCACATGTGAAGGAAGGAAAGCAAAGTCAAAACTATATCCAGCCATCTCCATCCTGGGAAGATTCCATGAAAATCAGTTGCATAGTAAAGGATGGGAAATCGAGAGCTGCTGCTGTGCTGGAGGATGATGCAAAACCTCCCTTTTGCCACCTTTTGGGGTCTGAGGTGATGAATTAAGAGCCTGTTCTCCTTGCAAGGTGCCAAATTCAGCCATGGAGTCCCTTTCCTCCAGCAGTGAGGGGGATTTTCCTGCAAGACCTGAGCACTTGGGATGACCAGGTCTAATTTCAGTGCACCAATGGCACCACAGGGGATGTGGCAGCCAGCACACGTTTTACATTAAAATTCCAATATTTCAGGCACTTCCTGGCTACATTTCCCTTAATACCTCTTGATTCACAATTCCAGCTCTATCCATGACTTGGGTGTTGCCAGGCAAATTTTCCTGCTGTGAAATCATCCTCTGGAATAGGAATGATGCATTTAAACCCCAGCAGCAGTGCCTGGCCTTGCAGTGGTCAGAGCTGTGATATGGACACCACCAGTCAGAACAATCTCAGGCCATTCCCTTTACAGGTGCACTGATGACATCATTGTGGACCAAGCAGGAAAAATGGGAAAAAGAAACATAATTTACCTGTATCAGAGGCTGGTGGAAAATATGGGGATTAGAATGTGTAATTTAATTCACCCAGAGTTGCTACTTGGCTTTAATCTCAGGCTGAGACACAGACTTCTAGCTGGATTGTGCAATGCAGGAGAGAGGGGAGCACTCAGGGAAGAAAAACTCCATCTCAGAAATTCCTTAATTTTAAAAGGATTCAGTAGCAATAACAGCATTTGAACAGCTGGCTCAAAAAACACCCGAGTGTGTGAGGTAATGAAGCCTCCAGCATGCTGGAGGCTGGATTCTGAGATGTCAGTCCTGCAGGGGTTTGCCTGTGGAAAGGGGCTGGAGGCTGGGATGGGACTGCAGGAATTACAGAATCACAAATTAACAGAATCGCAAAGTGCTTCGGGCTGGAAGGGACAGCTCATCCTGTTTCCATGGGCAGGGACACCTTCCACCATCCCAGACTGCTCCAAGCTCCATCCAGCCTGGCCTTGGACACTGCCAGGGACGCGGCACCCTCAGCAAATCCTGACTTTTCCCCCAAATCCAGCAGGGCAGAGCAGCTTCCCAGTATTCCCTCACTGCCTCCAACAACCCATTCCAGCCTCACTGCTAAGCCCTGTCCCTGTGCTGTGTCCCCTGAACCTTTGTAGTGTCCTGAAACACTTTTGGAGATCTTTTGCTTTCTAATTTTGCTGCCTTCTTAAACCAGCTTAAAACATGTCATTAAAAGAAGCGGCTTTACGTGACCCCACACCAGCCCAGCTCCCCAGATCCTCTTTTCCTGCCTCTGTGCCAGCACAGAGCCAACAGCAGAGCTCTCATCACTTTAATTGCACCCTAAAATTAAAAGGAGAAGGGTTTGGTGCGTGTTCAGAGTCTAAAGAGCCCCGTCTGAGCACGACAGCTCCGAGCTGCTCCGGCATCTGGGAGCGCGGCTTTGAAGGGCTATGAATAAAGATGAGCAGCCTGCCTTGGGATGATTATGGGAATCAAAGCACGCTATTTTTTGGATCTTCTCTTGATGTCAGCCATCATTAAATCGCTGCCTTTTTTCCTTTTTTTTTTTTTTGTTTTTTTTTTAATCGACTGGATACATTTTTAATTTGTCTTCCCTTGCCAAGCGCAGCCCTGCCACGATGGTTATCTGCAACACACACCAGGCTGGGCTCAGGGTGGTGGCAACACAGATCAATACACTGGACTGACAGGCAGAGACTATCAAACTCTCAATTATTGTGGAAAAGCACATGAACACCCAGCTGGCTCAGCGACCAAGCACGAGGAACCCGAGAGCACGGAGCGACAGAACGTACAACACCGAGGAGAGGTGGAATTTGGCAAGATTGTCATCAGTGTGAGATGGTTGGGAGGTGGGGATGGGTTTTCCCACCACTTTAATAATCAAAATACAGTTTTGAGCCCTAACAGAGAGATGCTGTAACAAGTGGCTACTGAAAACAGACGAGGTATAATTATGTTACACACACACACACACACATCATAAAAAAGCTCTCTGTAACACTGGTGAAAAATAAAAATAACTTTAGTACTGATACATTCTATCCCCCATTTTAAGGGCTACTAGATCATGTTCCAAAAGAAACTAAATATAACACCTTTGGGACCAGGGCTTCCCAAGATCCACGTCTGTGCTGCAATCCAGAAAATCAATTCTCCTCCTGTTAGTGTGCCCTTACCTGTGTGGGCAGCCTGGGGTCCTCCTCCTTTCATGGGGGTTTGGCTGTTGGCAGCCCAAACCCACCAGGGTGGTGGAAAAGTGGGTTTGGGGTCGTGGAAAAGTGGGTTTGGGGTTGTGGAAAAGTGGGTTTGGGGTCAGCCTCTGATGATTTCAGAGCTGCTAAAGCTTTGTTCATTCTCCTTTGCAGGCTCAAGAGCACACTGAGAACCTGTCACGCTGCAGGGAGACTGCAAACAAATGTGTTTCACAGCTCCTGCGGGGTTTGGGTGGTGAGATGTCCCAAAAAAGGGCAGCTCCATCTCCCCCAGCCTGCCAGCAGCTCCCTCCATGGCGATGGGGAGGAGCACTTGGGAATTCCAGCCCTCACCCCAAACACCGGGGACTTCCCCTGGTCTTTTCAAAGGGGTCGTTTAAGGTCTCTGAGATTTTATGGCCCGAGCAATAATTGATTTCAGTGCTGGGGTGGGACAGGCAGGGCACACAGGGACAGGGACAGGGACAGGGACAGGGACAGGGACAGGGACAGGGACAGGGACAGGGACAGGGGAGGGACACCCAGAGGGGCACAAACGCTGAGCTCTCGGCCGCTGCCACAGCCCCGGGGATTTGGAGGAACAATTTATGGGAAGATCCCGTGGAGAAGCTCCCTCTCAGGCTGTCCCCCCGGGCAGGGCACGGCCAAACCACGTTAATGAGAGCCACTGCTCTAATTAGCTGTAATTTGCGCGGGCGGCTTTCGCAGCGCATCGATTTCACACCGCGCCTCGTTTCACCTTCCCCGGCATCCCTGCCCAGCCTTGGCACCCCCTGCTCCTCTCTGTGGGCTCAGGGAGCTGCTCCATGAGGTCTTCCAGCCATCCTGGTCCCCGATCCCAATCTCCCTCTGCTGTTAAAGCCGTGGTAAATCCAGGTGCCAGCAGCACCAGCCCTTTCTCCTCCATTTACCCACAGCTTCAGCCACGGGGTTTCTTCCATGCTGGGAATAAATGCAAGAGGAGCAATGTCCTACTGAGAGCCAGATCCATATTTGCTCTTCATTCTCCAACTGATTAAATTGACTAAAACTGCTGGGTTTAACACTTTTGCTTCTTTTCACCCTCTCAGGCCATTCTGCCCAACCTGCACCTGTGCAGAGCCCTGGAGATTTCTGTGTTTGGGCCCCCAAGCCCAGGAACAAGGTCTCCACCACCAGAGGTGCACCTGCCGTGGCAGGAGGAGGAATTCCAGCCAAGAAATTATCTGTGTTTATAAAACAAACAAAATAAACACAACCTCACCAAAGCCAACGCGTTCCTTGCAAGACTCAAATCGTTCCCCAGTGTTAAGGGAATTTCTCAACCCAAATTTCAGCTGAAGTTTTTGTGCAGGGGTCTTGTTTGTCTTCAAAGCTCTTCTGCAAGAAATGTGGTGCAGACTGGTGGCTGCTTTGCCTTGTACATTCCCAAGTTTTCCTATTTCCAGCCTTCCTTCCAGGGGTTGCTTTCAGTGCATCCTCCCTGGGGCTGTGTCTCCTGTGGGTGTTCTGGGTGAAATGCGGGCAAACAACTCCACTGGGGGAAGGATCCAGGTTTTGGTGCTTCCCTCTGGAAGAGTGGTCCTTCTCCGCCTTCCAGGTACCTGGTGGGGACCTTGAGGCTGGTCCTTGGGCACCAAAGACAATCAGCAGCATCAGCTCAAAGGTCTGTTTCACACAGAATAATTTTGGTTCCTGTTACCTCCCCTTGAGCAGCCTCTGCTTCAGAGGAAGCTCCAGCTCACCTGGTTCTGTCCAGTCCAAATTAACATTCCCAAACCATTCCCAGGGAATTATTGCAATGCAGACAAAGAGGTTCCTGTGCTCATCTGAGTCCCTCCAAATCAATTTTCACCCTTAAATCCAACGCTGTTCCAAGTTTCACTCTGCTCCTCTGGTGGAGGCTGAGCTGGGAGGGTTTCAGTCCCCAGGCTGGGATGGAGGCAGCATCAGTAGGTGGATGAAGCTGGGGAGGGGGAAAAGGAGAAGCCAGAAGCAGGAGAGACCATCAACCCCTCTGCCATTTGCATTTATCCCTTTGCACGTCATTTATCCCTTTGCACATCATTTATCCCTTTGCAGACCATTTATCTCGTGGCATCAGGATAATATTGATCTGTGCACTCCTAGGAAACACAGTGAGGTTATAGAAAGCCCAGCTTTAAGAGCTTCCCAGCCCTGTATGGGCAACCCACAGCTCTAAACCTTCCACCAAAAACCTCAATGTGCAAAATGAAATAGCAACAGAAAAAGGAGGGATGGAATTCCCAATTATTACAGAATTAGCAAGGCAACACTACAAAATTCCCACAAGACTGGGGTACTGTGGAAGTGCAGACAAAGGCAGAGAGGCTCTCATGAAAGGAAGTAGGAGCATGGTCAGCCAAGAATTGGGTTTTTAGACCTTTTCTACCCTGGAAATTCAATTTTTCATAGTTTTTTGTGGAGCGATCCTGATAGCAAGGCACAACTGTTCGACACCCTTTTCCTCAGCACCAGCAGAGATGTTTCTTTCTAAATAAGGACTTAAAGTAAATCACAGCCTTTGGTACAGTACAGAGCTACTTATAAAGGGCATTTCCAGGAAAGTGAGAAAAATGGAACAGGAATGATTCTCAAAGAGCTGAGAACAGCCCGTGGCCTTCGCCAGGGAACAGCGACAGCAACCAAATTTCCCCCCACTCCCTCCCACCCCAAGAAAACACTTGGACTGAGTTTCAGCAGCTCTGCTTAACATTTCCTTTCTGGTTGCTTCATCTTTCAAGAGATTTTTTTTTAAACAATATTAAAAAATACTGAAATTATGTCCAAGTGACTTCCACCTCTCCTCCTCCTTTCTCCTGGCTTTGCTCAGTCCTGTTATATTGCACATGAGTTGAAGATAATCTGGCTCCAAAGATGTTCCCTTCCACATAAAGCACTTGTTAGAAAACACAGATAAAGTGGGGAATATTCCATATATAAATACATATATATGAAATATGGACTGGGTTTAGCTGGGGAGGACAGGCCCTCTGTCAGTGGGGTCCACGGCAGCGTCGGTCACCGTGTTGGGATGTTGGGATGTTGGGGATGTTTGGGATATTTGTCATTTCCTTGGAGATGTTTTACTTCTCAACACAGTCCTGAAGGTCTTCATTTCAAAACTTCTTCTGTGATCTGTTGGGCAAAGCAAAGAACCACTTTTATGCACAGCCTGCTTTGGAAAACAAGAACAGGTTCCTTTTTTTGCAAATAAAGTGGAAGAGAAGTTGCACATTGGTTCCCCTCTGACAAATTCCCAACTCCATTTCCCACAAAGGAGAAATGAAAATTTTCTAATTAAATTCTTTAATGGACTAGATGCCACACAGTCTAAAGTGAGCTAAAGATAGGAAAAAGATTCATTAAATTTTTTCTTGTTATTAACTGTTATCTCACATTAACGGCAAGTTCCAAACCCAGAATAATTAGTGCCAAGTGGGTTTTCCTCATGTTTTTATCTTAATCAAGTTGAGTTTGTTCTGAGCTGATGTAATTCATGAGATATTGAGCAACTGGTTGATTTTATAAATCCAGTCCAGGTGCTGGGAGGAGCCAGGGCTGATCCCACTCCCAGAGCTTGGACTGTGGAGTCACTCACAGAGCACAACCCCAAAATTCCATTTTGATGTGGGGATGGGGGTGTCCAGAAAAGGGCTCAAAAACTCCCCCAAATTCTGTAGTGCCAGAATTGCACAACACTCAAGGGACTGACTTATACAGGGAGATGCTCTGCTCTGTCTTTGAGACACTAAAATTTCTAGAAATTTCAGGCAACTGTTTTTAACCCTCTCATCTTCCAAAAGGTCCATGTTCTGCCTTACTTCACACCATGGCAACTGCAGCATCCCAGCTGCCCAGGTCAGATTGTCTGAGCTGGGTCCTTCATCAGCAGCTGGTGATGAGGGGAAGTTTGGGAGGAGCTGCAGTCACAGCCCAGAGCCCAGCCCAAGGCACCAGGACCTGCCTGGTCCCAGCTCAGCCCCGAAAATCAGCCTGTTTTCCCCAAAGGGAGAGGCAGGATGGAGATTGCCAGGTGGGATCCATGCACTGAGGAGGGAGAGACCCTCCCTCTGGATGCTGCAGGCATCAGGATGCAGGGATGGAGATGTTGCAGAGATGAAGCTGCAGCAATAATGAGGATGTGGGAATGAAGTTGCAGGGATAACGAGGATGCAGGGATGATGAGGATGCAGCGAAGATGTTGCAGGGACAATGGGGATGCAGGGCTGATGATGTTGCAGGGCTGATAAGGCTGCAAGGGAGAATGATGTTGCAGCTGTGATGAAATTGCAGATGAAGTTACAGGGATGAAGTTGTAGGGATAATGAGGATGCAGGGATTGCAGGGTTGATGAGCATGCATTTACAGGGATGATGAGGATGTAGGGATGGTGATGTTGCAGGGCTGAAGTAGCAGGGATGATGAAGATGTAGCTATGATGGAGTTGCAGGGATGATGAGGATGCAGGGATGATGATGCTGCAGCTATGATGAAATTGCAGAGATGAAGTTGCAGGGGGGATGAGGATGCAAGGATGATGATGGTGATGATACAGGGATGCTGAGGATGCATCTGCAGGGATGATGAGGATGAAGCTATGATGAAATTGCAGAGATGAAGTTGCAGGAGTGATGAGGATACAGGGATGATGATGATGATGATGATGATGATATAGGGATGCTGAGGATGCATCTGCAGGGATGATGAGGATGTGGGGATGTAGGAATGGTGCCACAGGGATGCTAAAATCCATCAGAGAAAGGAAAGAGGTGGGAATCCCTGGCAGCAGCAAAGATCCCCTTGTGAGGCAGTGCAGCACGGGGAAATGAGCTTCCAGAGGGGCTCAGTGCTCTGAGCAAGGATCCCAGGCAGTTGCTCAAGCACCAGCTTATCCTGAAGTGCCAGCAGGGCCATTCCTGGCTGAAAGCTAACAGGGCTTTCTGCTTTATTGCACTGGGTTTGCTGGGGGATTAAACCCCTCCCACCTGGCAGCCAGCAAGGGCTCCAAACTGCCAGGATCCTCAAGGATCACTGGAGCATTACACACTCAGTGAATAAATTAATAAATAAATACACAACTTAGACCCAAACAGAACCTTCAGCCCAGGAAATGGCACTGGGCAAGAAGGTGGTGGTGGAGTGGGGACTCTGCAGATGAAGTGGTAAGGAACAATTTTAATTCCCACCAGGCAAATAATGCAGTGCTTTGGGGTACCCCAGGGTATTAAATAACAATTTTAATTCCCACCAGGCAAATAATCCAGTGCTTGGGGTACCTGGAGCCTATCCAAGCTGTATCCTTGCCAGGGAAGAAAGAAATGCCAAACCCTCAGCCTAACAATGGTGTTATTTCTCTGGATCCAGTGAGTGGGAGTGAGAAGTCAGGATCATTCAGGAGCTATCACTGCTCCAGCTCCTGAAGGGATCCAGATGTCTTCAGGAGTGAGGAAATCCTCTCCATCCCAAGAGAAATAGAGGATATTAAACAGCAGCCATAAAAATTAGATGTTTTTAAATTGACTGAGCCAAACAACTTCCATCTAAACACTCAGAGCTGGCAAAGCAGCTCCTGGGAGTGCAAGTACTGAGCATCTCCTGAGTCCTTCCAGAGCACTGGAAAACAGCTCCTGTTTGGGACAGCTTTTTAAGGGATAAACAAAGTGACCTGCAAAAATGATGTGTCTGGCCATCTGTCACAGATCCCAAACAATGTGATGAAATGGCTGAGAGTCTTAATACAGAATCAAAGAGGAAGATTTAATTGATGCCAATCAACACAGGTTTTCTGTTGAGAAAACAGATCTTATCAAATTAACTGATATCTCTGACTAAGTCCCAGACTTGGCTGATAAAGGTGCTTGTGTAATGCCCTCCTCCAAGGGAATTGCATGGCTGATGGACAAGAAAATTGAGCAATAAAGCAAAATTCCCAGGAGATGTCCCAGGTGAGGAACCCAGCTGGACCCAGGTGCCATTCCCCACTCACTCCTCCCTGTGCTTTCTCAGAGCATCTTGCAACCAGGATGGGAGACACATCCCTGAAAATGTCCAGCCCTGGGAGAGAACAGCCCAAGCTTGTTTCTGATGCTGCAGAAAGAAGATTGCCTGCCTTAATTCTGAGGGATTTAAAGTGTGGAATATCATTCAGGCACCTGCACCCACTGAGGCACAGACAGAGGTAGAGAAGCCCTCAAACCTTCAATGCTACAACCAGGTCACAGCAACTCCTTCCTCATCCCTACTGAAAACTCAAAATCCCAGCAGCCAGGGCCATTTCTAAGCCCAAATTTCTTATGTCTGGTTCCTGACACAATGCAAAGGTGTGAGGTTAAATTGTTCCAGAGACACAGGGGCAGCTCCGAGCAGGGACCAGCAAGGAGGGAGAAGAGGGCTCTCAACCCTAAATTCACAGAGCTTTCAGGAGAAATGGGCCAGAAGGGTGGGAAAGGGAAGATGCAGAGTGAAGAAATCACAGGAGAGGAGGATATTGATGGGGAGCTGAAGGCAGAGCTGGCAGCTTGGGAGGCTGTGTGAAACCTCAGGCTTCCCTCCAGCCAAGGGAAATAACCGGGATTATTGGGGTACCCAGGGCAGGGTCTGCAGGCTTTTTCAGCCTCAAGAAAGCTGAATCCCATAAAACCTTTGGAGGAGTCCTCACTCCTTGCTCCATGTTTCAAAGCTGCCTCTTCCTTCCCCAGGAGTTTCATTGCAAACACCTCCTGAAGCTGCTTGGGGCCATTTACAGGTGGGGAAACTGAGGCACAGAGGAGCCCAGGGAGCAAATCCCACAGAGCTCACAGAGGGAGCAGGGACACATTTCCCTGGAGCACCAACCCAAACCTCCTGCAGGTGCCAGCATCACCCCCTGCCCGCTCTGTGCACAGCTCCTTCCTGGCACCAAGGGGCCCAAGAGCAAACGGAGCCCTCTGCAAACGCAGAAAACACTTTGCAAAGTGTGTGCTCATCCCCTCCATCCTCCCTCCCAGCCTTCAGCTTCCCGTGGAGCAACGCCCCAAGCACAGACCCTGCTGCAAGCCCCGATCCTGCTGCCAGCACTGAGCAAACCGTGAGAAAACCACAAAGGATTTTCATCCCCTGTCCTCCATGTGGGAATGAAGCCGCAGGGATAACGAGGATGCGAGGATGATGAGGATGCAGGGAAGATGTTGTTGTGCTTTGGAGGGAGCAAAGCAAAGCAGCTGGGCTGGCCAGCCTCAAAATAAAGCTGACTGCACTTTGCAGCCTTGTTGGGGTGAGCAGAGGGGGCCACGGGCTCATCTTCCACACACATCCCACCCCAGCCCGCCCAGCCAGCGTGTTCAGAGATGCTAAAAATGAAATGCAACCACTGGAGCAAAGCAGCAGAGCTCCAGCACGCTCAGAAAAGCATCGGAATCACAAGTCTGAAGGAAATGAATCATTCCTAAACAAACCCAGCAGCGCCTGCTGCCGTCGGTGCGGCTGAGCCGGGGCTCTCACGATGAGTGCACGGAGCCAGCAGGGAACGGCTGCTCCCGCCCTGAGCACGGAAAAGCAGCGATCAGGGGGGAGAATTCCAGCTCCTCCTGGCTCCAGTGAGAAGCTGAAGGAGATGGGAGACATGTTCGAATTGATTTGAGCGTGTCTTGGTTGATAAGGAGGAGCAAAGTGACGGTGCCCTGCGGGGATGCTCATGCGGGGAGGATTCCCTGCCCTGCTGCCGAGCACCCTCAGCACTGAAAATTCAGGCTCTGAGCGGTGATGAGACACAGACAGACCCTGATGAGACACAGACAGACCCTGAGCCCTGTGGGTGTCAGAGCAGCACGTTAATCGTGGAAGGAAAAGCACAGAGAGGCTCACGGGGTTTATGTTTGTGGTGAGTTTTGCCAGAATCGGGGATAGAAGGGCTCCAGCTCTTCCACACATGGGATGGTTTTCAGGAGCACAAACTGGGATTCGCTGAGTGACAAAGAGCAGGAGCTTTGACACCTTCCCAGCAGGGAGCAGCCAACACGAGGGGACAAACAGCCCTGGGACAGGGACAGCATCACCCACCAGCCTGTGCCAAGCATGGAGCGAGAGCTCTCCATGGCATCCCAGGCTCAACCACAGCAGAGGTTCACCATGAGGAAGAGCTGGGAGGGGCCTGGAGATGGAGCTGGGGCTGCTCTGCAGGGATCCCCTGGGGCTGGGACCCTCTGCAGGGATCCCCAGGCAGTGAATGTGTCCCTGCTGGGGGATGGCTCTGCCCTAAGGCACAGCTGGGACTGGATGCTCCTCCTGGTGCCAGTCTCATTTCTGACCTAAGGAACCTCCTGAAATGGGTCAAACACCCTCCACTGCTGGACAAGCGATTCCCAGCTCGGATGAGGCTCCTCAGGGCATCCAAAACAACCCCCAAGTGTCCTCCTCACAGTGGTGATGGCCACGTGCCCAGGTCTGTTTCCAGCAAAAGAAGCACAGAGCTCCAGCCCTCCGTGCTCAGTGCCCACCTCTCACCTCTGGCACAGGGACAGGGCTGATGCCACCTTGCACCCATCAGGATTGCCTGGACTCAGCCTTGCAAACAGCACCCAGGGAAATGGGGAAAGGCACCAACATCTCACCCTTAACACATCCTCCAGCTGAACAACACCCCAAAGCCCAGCCAAGGGACCCAGAGCAGGGAGGGTGCAGGGGAGCAGCAGCAGCTCCAGAGGAGTGAGAATTCCAAGGATATGGCCCTGCCCAGAGCACCCTGTGACCATCAAATCATCAAATGCTTTGGGTTGGAAGGGACCTTAAAGATAATCTGTGACAAAGATCATATAATATCCAGAAATCCCTTATTTCCCTGCTCCCTGGGAAACAAGTCCCTCATATGACTGCCCTTGTAGGAGGATGCTGGGACACTGAGCTCTCCTGCCAGGTACACACAGAACTGAGACTGAAGGGCAAGATAAGGCACAGTTAAACCCTATTTGCCTGTTTGCACTGCCAGCTTTGCAGCCTGCCCAGAGATCGTTTGCTGAAGCATTTAAAAGCAGGGAAAGCCAAGCCCTGCTTCCCTCGGGCGGCGGTGGAGCCTCCGTGTGCTCGCACCAAGATATGCATATTTTAAAAGCTTGGCAGGAGAGGGCTCCAAACTACACAATTAAACGGATTTTACACACAACGCTCCCCGTACAAGCCAAGCACTGCCAAACACCCTTTCCTTGTGTACATCCCTGCAGTAGAGACCACTTCGGAGCAATGACCCAGGCTGGCTCCTTCCATTCTGCCGGGGAAAGCGCTTGTCTGCCCTTTGCCGCTGCTTAATTGTCCATAAACTGGGGATTAAAAACAAAACCGACTTCTTTTGTCAAGGCATGGAGCAGGAACAATTGCCTGGGAGGAAATTTAACCCTCCCGGAGGAAAGAGATATCTGCAGCCCTTGTCTGTGTCCACACGTGGGGTGGGATGGATACCCCAGGCACCCGAAGGGCATCTATTGTGCTGGAGAACAACAGAACCTTTTGGAGGAGCTCAGGCCTGAAAACACACAAAAAAAAAGAGGGCAAAGAAGCAGGAGAAAAAGGTGATGGTGTCAAAGCACCAAGTGGAGGGGCCAGGTTATGGCTGCTGCACCCTCCAGCACCAAGGATGTGTTTCAAGGAGGCATCCAGGGCTGAAACAGGGGAACAGGTCCTAAAATACAGGCAGAGGGAAAGGGAGACTGGAAACAGGGGAACAGATCCTAAAATACAGGCAGAGAGAAAGGGAGACGGGGAACAGGGGAACAGATCCTAAAATACAGGCAGAGGGAAAGGGAGACTGGAAACAGGGGATTAGATCCTAAAATACAGGCAGAGGGAAACTGAGACTGGAAACAGGGGAACAGGTCCTAAAATACAGGCAGAGGGAAACTGAGACTGGAAACAGGGGAACAGGTCCTAAAATACAGGCAGAGGGAAAGGGAGACTGGAAACAGGGGATTAGATCCTAAAATACAGGCAGAGGGAAAGGGAGACTGGAAACAGGGGAACAGGTCCTAAAATACAGGCAGAGGGAAAGGGAGACTGACAGCAGTGTGTGAAAGAGAAAACAGGAGGTACAAGGCTCTGCAGCACCAGTGCCCCTCTGTGGGGGTTGGAACAAGATGTTCTTTAAGGTTGTTTTCCACCCCAACCTTTCTGTGACTCTGTGATAAACTGAAGGCACCAGGGGTGGGAGCTGCCTCTTCCCCCCTCACTCCCATCCTTCAGTGTCACTGTGTCTCTCAGGTGACAGCACAAAGGGACATGGCTGTGGAGACCAGGGATTGCCCAGAGCTGTGGGGACCCTGCTCCCCTGCTCTTGGGATGCTGGGCAGCATCAGCAGAGCCTGTGGTAAGACCCTTTCCTCCATTTAATGTAATCAGCCGGGTCTGGGCGAGCCCTTTGCCTCACGATGATGCTAATCCCCTAATGCTGCCCCTCTAAGCACATTAGGGACAGGCCAGCCCAACGCAGCCCAGGCTCCTCTGGAATCCCCAGTGGCTGCTGAAACGCTGCCTTGTCCTAATGGGGCAGGAGAGCAGAGCCACTTCAACAGCAGCTGGCTGTGGAGAGCCCAGGGGTTCAGGGATCTCTCCAATTCCTGGCACAACACGTGCAGCAGCCAGCGCCAGAGGAGCTGTCAGACCACAGAACAGAAGGCATTTCTCAGAGTCACCGAATGGTTTGGGTTGGAATGGATCTTAGAGATCATCCAGTCCCAGCTCCCTGCCATGGGACACCTTCCACTAGAGCAGGTGGCTCAGGTGGCTCAGTTTCTCTCACTGAATGGCACCCATGAGACAGCAGAGAGAGGATGCAGAGAGGGCAGAACATCCAAAGGATATCCCCAGTTTTCCACTTCCACCTTTGGGGGTGTATCTAAAAGACAGAAGCAGTGAATTTTTGTCTTTCAGTGATACCACTCAGTACTGAAAAGTATTTTTCTGAATGTGAAAAAGGGGAGATTTAGGTCAGATATTGTTTGCCCAGAGCAGCTGTGGCTGCCCCTGGATCCCTGGCAGTGCCCAAGGCCAGGTTGGACAGAGCTTGGAGCAGCCTGGGACAGTGGGAGGTGTCCCTGCCATGGCAGGGGTGGGACTGGATGATCCTTAAGGTCTCTTCCCACCCAAACCATTCTGGAATTTTACCAGAGCCAAATTGCCTTTTATCCCAATGGGTGAAGAGGTTTCCTTGTCACCTCTCCCATAAAGCATCTTTTGCTGTCAATAAAATCCCTTTTAAACTACTCTGCTCCTACAAAATCAGGCAGGGAGGAGTCAGGAAAACAAACCAACAGCCTGCAAGGGCTCTGCTCATTTTAGATGACAGAGAAACTGAAAATCGTTCTGTGCCATTTCAAGAACCTGTGGTTTCCCTACCCTGTGCAGCTGCCACGGGGAAATCACCAACCCAGAACCCTTCTGCAAACTCTCCTGAGTGCCATGTTTCCACTGCTCTTAAACTCAGACCCTCCTTTTAGGAACAGGCATGTGGGAAAGCTTTAATAACAATAAAATTTAATAACAATGAAAGAGAATAGGAGTAAAAAGTGAGAGCTTGTAGGCAGAAATGACATTTCAGCCCACTGGCAGCCCGGGGAAAAGGCACACTGAGGTATTCCCAGTTATCCCAGACAAGGAACCCCAGTTACTCTGGACAAGGAATCTCAGGTTTGTAACTTCCCATGATGTTCCAGAGCACCTCCCTACTAAAGATCATCTCTTGGACCCTCAGCTGATGAAAACTCTGGTAGCTCAAATAAAACCATCACACCCCAGCAGCCAAGGAGGGGCTCTGATGTTTTCCTTTGGTTCATTGACTGTGGCTAAGGGAGGGTGCTGCAAACCATCTAGATCCTGCTGAGTCTGGGAAAAATCCCAGCTAAACTGCAATTTTGGCATGGCCAGGATCTCTCAGGACAAGGCCCCCCTCTCCACAGCCCTGGGACTTCACAGGTTGGGGCCAAATTTCTCTTTGCTGTAGGTATTTAACAGCCTGCCTGTTCCATGTGCTACCTCAGAGGAATTTGGCTTTTTTTAAACCCAAAATCCAGCAAAACTGAGCAGAGCTGCAGCCAAAGCTCTTGAGGCCAAGCTGCTTTTGGCCTGTGTCAGTGTCAGGGGCTGGATGGGAGCACTAAACCACTGAAATCACCTTTTTAGCACAGAAGTGAAGCAATCCAGCTGCAGAGAAGCAGCAGGGTTTTCCTCCTCCCACAGCACTAAAAAGCAAATACAATCAGAGGAGCTCTAGGATGTGATCCCACTTTATCTAACGTGTATAAAAATACCCGAGAGCGGCAGGATAAGCTGGAGAATAAAAGTAAGCAGTGGAAAGCATTGGTCCAAAAAAAACCCAACACTATGACTCCATTGCGTGCAGAGCTCACCTGATCCCGTCAGATGTCCCATGGCCCCTGGCATACATGTGAAGATGAAGCCGGTGATTTTTCCCAGAGGGATTTTTTGGTTATTTTTCAATCCTGATTTTTTTACTGTCCCCCTTGTTTCACAAAGCTGCCGAGGTTCCCCGGCCAAGCTTGCTCGGTGCCAGCTCCCACTGGGTTTGGGGTGGTTCTCGGTGGAGCAGGATGGACCTCCATGCCCAGATTTCAGTGCCCAAGTGAGGGACAGGTGGATCTGGGGGCGCTTGTTGCCTGTGGATGCTTTGTTGGGCACACGGGAGGAGCAGCAGGACAGGAACCAGGAGGGGGGTGCAGAGCCACGATGTCTTGTGGGATGGAGGAGCTGGAACCATCTGGAAAGGCTTTTTGCGGGAAGAGCAAGGACCGAGGGGGATGGGAGAAGGGATGCCATGACAACCTTTGGGGGTTTCCCAGGAAACCATGGTCGCCATGGCAACTGCATCACTCCGGTCGGAATTAGTGACTTCCGCTGGAAGGCGTGTTCGCCACTTTAATCTCCTGGTGATAAGCGGCTGCATCTCCTCCAAAGGCATTGCAAAACGAGGGGGAAACATCCCTTTGTCTCCGGCTGGGCGGGTTGGAGGCTCCCAGGCACAGCGAGGAGCCCGTCGTGGATCCCGCTCCGTGCCGACACCGGCGGCTCCCGACAACATTCCAGGCTGCCTCTCGTGTCCCTCCTCCCGCACACATCCCCGCTGCACGGCCGCAGATTTGACATTGGAGGAAATAATTCCATCAGGTTACAGGGGAAGGGAATCCAGAATAGAAAATGAAGGCTTAGGGAGGTTTTGGGTTTTTTTCGATTTAAATCAGCATTGATTGCACTCGGTCTCTGACCAGATTAGAATTTCATAAACGATCTAATGGGGAGAAAAAGGAAATCTGGGATGTGCCCGTAATGGCACATCACACGTTTCAATATTAAGCATCAGTTAACGATGTGGTAACAGAGACTCTCTGCAGAATTAAATGGTTATTTCCTCCCAGCCCCCTCCCAGTATAATCTGCCTCATGTTTTCCTCGTTCCTCCACCCAGTCCGAGTTTGTTAATCCAACAAGTTATCTTATGTGATGGAAGGGAGATAGGCTACACACTGCCCTTAGGGAGAGAGGGGGAAATTCAGGAGCAAAGCAAGAGGTTCCCCAAAAGCCCAAAAAGCAAAGCAGCCCTGCAACACGTTGCAGAACAAACACCTGTCTTGACAGTGAGTGTGGCTTGTCTTCATCCTCCTTCTCTTTACCCTTTAGCTGTCCTCTTCTTCAGAGAATTTTAAATCCTTTTACTTTTGGATCTTTAGAAAGGAAGGATCTAAAAAAATAAAGGTATAAAAACGAGGGCACACACAGGACCGACGATGGTGCATGTTCCACACAACACCGACACACAGTCACTTTGCATTATTATTGGTATTATTATTATTATTGGTATCGTTTCACCGCATCCTCAGATTTTGTTGCTGTTCGTTTGGTTTGGGTTTGTTTTAAACATCCGTAAAGATCTTTTTGATGTTCACACAGTTGGGATTGTTTGCTGTTGTGCAGTTGCCTGCTTTAAAGGCAGCCTGTTTGAATGCACTGTGGTTGATCCCCCCTTCCTCAATCACCATGTACTCGGACTTGCTGAGGGTGGAATTGCTGCGAGCCTTCTTCATCTCCTCGCTGGACGAGAGGTGCTGGCAGCTCCCGACGTGCATGTACTGGGCTTGCTCCTCACCCTCCGTCTCCCGGTGGTAGAAATAATTGAAATTGGAGACGATGACGGGCACGGGCAGGGCGATGGTCAGCACCCCCGCGATGGCGCACAGAGACCCCACGATCTTGCCCCCAATGGTGATGGGGTGCATGTCCCCGTAGCCCACGGTGGTCATGGTGACCACGGCCCACCAGAAGGCGTCGGGGATGCTACTGAACCCCGAGCTGGGGTCATCGGCTTCCGCGAAGTAAACGGCGCTGGAGAAGAGGATGACGCCGATGAAGAGGAAGAAGATGAGCAAGCCCAGCTCCCTCATGCTGGCCTTGAGGGTCTGCCCCAGGATCTGCAGCCCCTTGGAGTGCCGGGAGAGCTTGAAGATGCGGAAGACCCTGACGAGGCGGATGACCCTGAGGATGGCCAAGGACATGGCTTGCTGGCCATTGCCTTGCCGCTCAGCCAGCTCCGTGCCCAGCGTGATGAAGTAGGGGATGATGGCCACAATGTCAATGATGTTCATGATGTTCTTGGAGAAGGTGGCCTTGCTGGGGCAGGCAAAGAAACGGACCAGCAGCTCAAAGGAGAACCAGATGATGCACAAAGTCTCTACCACAAAGAAAGGGTCGGTGAAGGATGACACCATGGAAGCAGGCGAGGATGAGGAGTTGGTGAAGACATCAGGTGGGAGAGGGCCACCGCCTGTCCCGAAGGTCCCCCCAGTTCCCTCATAATCATGGTCATCCCTGAATTCAGGCAGGGTCTCCAGACAGAAGATGACAATCGAGATAAGGATGACCAGGACAGAGACAATGGCAATGCCTCGGGCCGGCCCAGAGCTCTCGGGGTACTCGAAGAGGAGCCACACCTGGCGCTGAAACTCCTTCTCGGGAAGCGGCCGCTGCTCCTCCCGAATGAAACCTTCATCCTCCCGAAACTTCTCCATGGCCTCCTCCCCGAGCTGGTAGAAGCGGATCTCCTCGGAGAAGATGTCGATGGGGACATTGACGGGACGCCGGATGCGCCCTCCCGACTGGTAGTAGTAGAGGATGGCGTCAAAGCTGGGACGGTTACGGTCGAAAAAATACTCATTGCGGAGGGGGTCGAAGTAACGCATCCTCTTGCGGGGGTCCCCCAGCAGCGTCTCGGGGAACTGTGCCAGGGTTTTGAGCTGGGTCTCGAAGCGCAGCCCCGAGATGTTGATCACCACGCGCTCGCAGCACTCGTGCTCCGCAGCGCCCGCGGGCTGCCCGGCGGGCACGGCCGGCGCCGGGGGCTGATCGTAGCGCTCCCCCCCGAGCAGCGCAGGGGGATGCTGGGGCTCCTCCAGCAAAGGGTCTCCGCCGCCGCCGCCGCCGCCGCCTCCCACCACGGTCATGCTGCCTTCCTCCCCTTCCTCGCCCTCTTCCTCCTGCTGCTCGGGGCCCGGCTGGGGGGCGGCGGGGGGCAGCTGCTCGGTGTAGCCCAGGTTGTGGTGGCTGCTGCTGGAGCCGCCCCGCGGCTGCCGGCCGGCGGAGGAGGCGGCCGGAGAGTAGAGCAAGCTCCGGCGCTCGTCCATAAAGGTGTGGGGCGGAAGGGGAAAGGGGGGAGGGAGGGGGGATCCGAGAGGCGGCAGCCGAAGCCTCTTCTTCCTCCTCTTCCTCCTCCTCCGGGCGGAGAGGGAGCAACAGCCGCCCAACTCCTCCAGCGGCTGCCGCTGCTCTGAAGAGCTGAGGCTCTTCTCAAAAAATCCGCCCCCAGCCCTGGCACCGCCTCGCTCAGTCACCGCTCCCGGAGACACCCACCAGCCCCCCGGCCCTGCCCCGCAGCCCCCGGGCAGCTGCGGGCACCCCCTCCCCTGGCCCTGCTTGGGGGAGCCCCATCCACCCCCAGGCAGCGCCCAGGGGCTTCAGGCTCCTCCCGGGAGCATCCTTTGCTGCCAGCAGGGAGAGGGGCTTTTCCTGGCAGAACTGCTGCCTAGAAAGAGTTTTTCTGCCCTTCCCCAGGTGAAATGCAATTTTGACTCGGAATTTCGGCGTTTGCCTGCTGGCTTTCAGCGACGGTTGCACACGGTGGGAGGCTGTGGGCAGTGGAAAGCCGACAGCGTGGCCAGACCCAACAGTTGTTTTGAATCAGCGTCTGGGTTAGGCTGGGGATTGTTTTTCTCTGTCTAGGAGAGCGTGTGCATGTGTGTGTGCATGTGTCCGTGAGTGTGGGTGCACACGTGTGTGTGTGCGTGTGCTTCCCCCACCAAAATAAACCCAGAAGCAAAGCTGAGCCAGCCCTCTACCAAGGAGGTTCCAGGCTGAACCCAAACCTGCATTTCAGACTTTCCATCAAGAAAGCCAAAACCCTTCTATTTCCTTTTCCTTTCTTTCTGCCTTCAATTGATCTTCTCAAGCAATTTGTTCAATTGTGAGCAAAAGGGACTTTTTCAGGCAAAAGCCTCCTCTGCAGGAGCCCAGAGCTGGAAAACACCCCATCCCCAGAGATGTGCATCCTCTGATCTCTGCATTCCCAGCTCTCCCCCAGATCCCCATTTTTCCAACCCCCTGCAAGAGCTGAAACACTTTAACCCCCAGCCACGTGCCAAGGGGGTTCAGGCAACCCAGGGAGCTCCAGCTTGGGAAAAAGGAATGGAATGGTTTGGGTTGAAAGGGACTTTAAATAAGCTCATGTCATTCCACATCCCTGCCATGGGCAGGGACACCTTGCACTGGACCAAGAGCTCGGAGAGGAGAGGAGAGGAGAGGAGAGGAGAGGAGAGGAGAGGAGAGGAGAGGAGAGGAGAGGAGAGGAGAGGAGAGGAGAGGAGAGGAGAGGAGAGGAGAGGAGAGGGGAGGAGAGGAGTCTACGTTCCCTTCCAGAGCCAGATGGGTGATCCTGCCATGATGGAGGTTAAAACCCCTCCACCATCCCCACTTGAGCTCATCATCCCAGTTATTTTTAACCAGCACAGCCTCCAGAAGGTAGGGAGAACAACAGATGAAAAGATCAAACTTATTTATACTTTAAATCAGAAACAAGCTGTCCAAAATACGCAGCTCTGGGGAGGGAACAACAATAAATATTGGTGCAAGAGCTGACTCCAGACTCTGAATGGCAGATGAACAGTGAGGATGGAGCCTGGCTGAGCTGAGCCCACCAACCTCTTTGAGACTGACAGAGGGGAAGCAGAAACAGCCTCTGCCACCAGAGACCCAGGAGGATTCCTGAGGGAATGGCCCCAGCAAGGTGGGCATGGGCAGGTGGATGCTCACCCATGCCCCACACAAGGAGAGCTGTCTCCAGGCCATGTCACCCCGCCCCAGACTTGGACACAAGTCCCTTGGTGCCACCTCCATCCTTGGCTTTGAGCCCCAATTTTGACGCCTGGTTTTCCTGAGGGTGTGGATCTCCTGGCAGGAGGGAGTTGGGAAGTTGCTCCCCCACCATTCCTGCAGCAGTTTGTGGTGCTAACCAGCACAGTGAGAGCATCCACTCCTCCCTCCCAACCCACAGCATCTCCCAGCCATCCCAAAACCCAGACAAGGCAGGAAGCAATGCCTGGAGCACCATTAACCCTTTAGCTGCCCTTATTGCCTGTAGGTTGGGAAAAAATCCTGTAAGCAACAGTTCACACACAAGTCTGAGGCTTTATTTTCACGAAAATGAAATAACCATCATCCCTTCACCACATATATGTGTGTAGCAGCTAAAAACTTGTCTGGCTCATCCCTTTTCCCTGCTAGGATTTCTGCCAATAAATCAGTGTTGTCTGGTTGAAGGCAAACAAACGAGGCTGCCTCAAACCATAAACATTTATTGAGGACACAAGGCTCAAGGCACGAGGTGCAACTTCCATAATTGTAATAATTTACCCTGCATCTGTCAGGGGCAAACCCATCAGGAATTACCCAGAGAGAGCCACAGACCTTTGGGATGCTGCTTGGAAAAGCCTTTCCTTTAAGAGCAGCAGGATTAAGCCCGTACCCCACAGCTGCAGCAGACATTAACCCTTGAGCTCCGGCGGCTTTGCTCGGGATGGGATTTCTCCCGGAGCTGGCCGTGCCCTCCTGGCCCTGTTTACTCCTCCTTACCGCTTCCCTGTAATCCTATCAAAGCCAATTAGGCTGTGCCAGGCGAGCAGCAGCGCTGCAGGCAGGGAGAAGCCGAGGGGCAGATCCTCCCCAGCCCTTCCCGCAGCTCCTGCCTTCCCCTGGCTCTCCAGCCGAGATTTGGGGCAGCATCGCGGGTGCAGCAACAGCATCACCTCCCCTGTGAGCCCCAGCCAGCCTCACACGCCCTCCCTGCATCCAGGAGCTGCATTTTTCAAGCAGAAACAGAGGTGGTTCCAGGTCAAGCTTCAAAAGGTGGAGGTCTGAGCACAAGGGAAGGGGAATAAAAGCCCAGGGGAAGGGGCATCTCCCTGGTGTCCAGCCTGGCCAAAGCTTTCCTGTAATCTGGGAGCTCAATGCAGCACCAAACCATCTCCTCTAGCTGTGCTTTGCTGTCTAATGTGAGATGTCCCAGTGTTCCCTCTGCAAATTTCCTTCTGCTTTTTCATCCATCTCTTCTGCTGCATCTGGTCTCGACAAATTTGATTTTGTTCCTAACGGCCATTTAAGAAATCCCCCTGTGCAATGGTCCAAGGCTGCCCTGGAGCAGCACATGCAGTTTCTGTGAGGAAGCAGAGCAAGCATTGCTCTTTTCCTCCCTTAATGGCCTCCCCAGGCCCCATTTCCAAGCAGAGGGGATGAACAACTTCCCCCTTTCTCACAGCCAGACCCAGACCACGAGGGCAATTCCCCCAGCATCCCTCCCCCAGGGACATGGGCTGCACCAAGCACAAAGCACATGGGAGGGACCTTCAGCCCAGCTCTCAGTTATTCCCAGCCATGGGGCTGCCTTAGCATCCTGCTTCCACCTTGACATTTTCCTTCCTTCTTGATGAATCCCAGTGCCTCTCAAGCAGCATTTTGGGGTTGTCCTTCTCCCCCCAGAGCTCCCCTTGGCAGCATCAGCAGCCAGGCAGTGTGGACAGAATCCAGCCTGGCTGTGAGCAGGATCTCCCCTCCCCTCCCCTCCCCTCCCCTCCCCTCCCCTCCCCTCCCCTCCCCTCCCCTCCCCTCCCCTCCCCTCCCCTCCCCTCCCCTCCCCTCCCCTCCCCTCCCCTCCCCTCCCCTCCCCTCCCCTCCCCTCCTGTTTCAATGGGAACTCTGCTTCCATTGAGAAATCTGGGACAAAGCTGCTCATCTTTACTTTGCAGGATCAGAAACCTCTCAGCGCACACACAGTCCCAATAATACCTTAATGCACTGCAAATGCATTGTCTGTCCTCCCACAGCAAAGCCCCAACTGCTCCAGCCAGGCAGTGCAGCTTTAACTCCCTCCAGGTTTCTCCTCTTGTGAACTTGAGCCCTCCTGTGCTGCTCAGAAGGGACAAATGTCATGGAGAAAGGCTCAAGGTTGTCACTGAGGTCACCAGTCACAGGCAGGACTGCAGGGGCTGATGGCAGCAAACACAGCTCAGCATCAACCCAACCTTCTGAGATTAACTGGGGGCAATCACAGAATCATGGAGTTGTTTGGGTTGGAAAAGCTCTCTAAGGGGATGGAGTCCAACTGCCCACCTAACTGCCAAGGCAACCACTACACCATGTCCCCAAGTGCCACATCTGGGTGTCCTTTAAATCCCTCCAGGGATGGGGACTCCACCACTGCCCTGGTGAGACTGTGATAGTGCCATTTCTTGGGAAATAAATGTTCCCTAATATCCAACCTGAACCTCACCAGCACAACTTGAGGCCATTTCCCCTTGCCCTGAGTCTCAGCAATCAGGGTTGAGCAACACAACCTCTGGCTCCAGACTGGCCAGTCCTGCCATCCTCATCTTCTCCCTTGTGGAGAGAGGAGCTGGGAGCGTCCCCACAGTCCATGAGTGTCACAGGCATCTTTTATGAAAAATCTTTTCTTTAGGATTTTTCCTCCTGAGAAGCTGAGAGGCCTCAGGAACAAAATGCAAACAATGGTTATCTGCTGCTGTGGAATGCAACAGGTGCATCTGGGATTGGTCTCATGGGGTTGTTTCTAATTAATGGCCAATCACAGCCCAGCTGGCTCGGACAGAGAGTCCGAGCCACAAGCCTTTGTTATCATTCCTTCTTTTTCTATTCTTAGCTGGCCTCCTGATGAAATCCTTTCTTCTATTCTTTTAGTATAGTTTTAGTATAATATATATCATAAAATAATAAATCAAGCCTGCTGAAACATGGAGTCAGATCCTCGTCTCTTCCCTCATCCTGGGACCCCTGTGAACACGGTCACACATGAGCTCACACCCTTCCAGAAGAACTTGGATGCTGTTCCCAACATGCTTCCAGATGGGGCCATCTCATTCCCAGAAATCAGGGATCCTATCTCATCTCCTCACCGAGCCACAGAAGCATCCAGTGAGGTTTCCCTCTCTGGGGTAAGACAAATTCTCCACCAACGCCGTCCAGGGAGACAGTGGGAAGGACTGGAGCTGAATCTTGTTTCCCCAGGATGGATTTAGAGCTCTAACTCTGGAGCACAGCATTCCTATTCCTGTCACTGTCTTAGTCAGACTCCAGGTATAGCTCAGCCACGGAGTGAATCCTTCAACCCCTCCGTGCCTCAGTTTCTCCTCTGTACATTGAGGGAGTGTTTCTCACCTCCCACCTGGAGTCTATTTCAATCCTACACCAGAAGTTTTTCACTGTTTTCACAGTTGCAGAATTGTTTCTCCTTTCTCAATTGAGAAAGGCACTGAAATATGGAAGAGGGAGGAAAATCCAGTCCTGTGTAAACCCTGGAGCTTGTTCAGCCCTCGGCACAGGTGGAAAGCATCACTGGGGGCTCCCCAGGGAACACTGGAGATGCTTTCTGGAGCACTCTGAACGCTTTCTGGAGATGCCTCTCTCACACAGCACCAGGCACAGCAGGACCCCAAAGACCCTGGGATCCTCCCTGACTGCTGGATGCCTTCAGAGAACAGGCAGGGGGGAGAGAGGGGAAGTGAAAATTGAACTGATACCCCAAAATAACCGAGCCTGGACAGCAGCTATTTTTCATGGGTTGTTTCCCACAAAGCTGGGGATTGAGCAAGAGTATTTCTTGGGAAGTGAAGAACAAGTTCCAGTGGCCAAAAAAGATCAATCAAATTGCTCAGCATCACCGTCATCCGTCGGCTTTAATGGAGCTAAATCCCATCCAGCCTTTGGGGATCCAGGGGTTACAGATCAGGATGGAGTAAGACCTATTTCAATATCCTAAAAATGTCATTAACAGGGTGGGATTATGATGGCCAAACAATGTTAATGCAAATTCCACTGGAATGAGGATGACATTTCAAGGCCTCCACAATGACAGCAAAATGATACCCAAGGACTCCTGTTGCAGGGCATTATTTGGTCATTAAGGTCTAAGATTACATTGACAAAGCAATTTAACCACAAATCCTGGGAGACAACAGTGTTTTCATTACCAGTGTCCGCCGCAGGGGAAGATGAGCTGCATTTCAGAGAGGGGAGCAGGAAAATCAGGGACACCTCAGGGACTCAAGGTGATGCTGGAAGAGCAGCGGAGCTGAGCCAGATGCAGACTCAGCATAAAGATGTGGAAACCCCAATTTTTGGCAGTAAAAAGCATCGTGTGGGCCAGGGGGGACTGTTTGGCCCCTGAATCATTTATTCCGTGGATGTCACTTCTGGTTGTGATTGGTGACAGTCACTCAGTGAGGTGGCAGAAGCCCTCACAGCCTCCCTAAGCAGAGCAATGCCACCCCACAGCAGGGAAAGCTCTTGGTGTCAGCCCCTACAACCAAAACCAACAACTGATCTCCCTCTAAATCAATGTGGCTGGAAAAAATGTCACTAAAATATGGGTTCAGTCTCTTTCCAGCAGTATTCTAAGCTGAATTTTCAGGGGATGTTCAAGACATTCTGGGTGATTTGGTGCCTAACTCCAGCTGCACAAACAACTCTGTTTTTAAGGGAAAAGGTTTTGCCTTCCATAGAAAACCCAGGGAATCTGTAAGTCACCACTGTGCCACAAAGCATCCCTTGTGCAGGCTCAGAAGTTTATTTTTGAAACACGCCCTCTCCACCTTTTCCCCGCTCTTTAGCCAGTTATATTCAGAAAAAAATAAATTGCATCAGAGAAATGAAGCATTTTTTCCCGTGTTGGGCAGCTGGGCTGGAGCCAGCCTCGACCCTCCCGTGCCTGTGAGCAATGAGATCCATGGGAGCTGGGCGAGGAGGGGACGTTTGGAGGGCAGGGAGCTGTCTCAGCTGAGCACAGATCCTGGTGACATCCATGGGGACGCCTGGCAGCCGTCAAGGACCTTCAAACCCTGTTTTGTCTCTTGGATTTTTCCGCCTTTCCACAATCCTCCCAGTTTTTCTGTGATTTTCAGTGAACATCGTGTTAGGAGGGAGTGAGATGGAATCTGGGGCTGCAGGGGTTTGACTGACACAGCCCAGGAGCAAACAGTGAGGGATGGGATGTGGTGCTGTTCACAGGGTCCCAGGAGGAGGGAAGAGATGAGAATCTTGACTCCACGTTTCAGAAGGCTGATTTATTATTTTATGATATATATTATATTAAAAGAAAATTATATAATAAAACTATACTAAAAGAATAGAAAAAAATAATTTCATCAGAAGGCTTGAAAGGAATAGAAAGGAATGGAATGATAGCAAAATCTTGTGACTGACCAGAGAGTCTGAGAGAGCTGGACTGTAATTGGCCATTAATAAAAAACAACCACATGAGACCAATCCCAGATGCACCTGTTGCATTCCACAGCAGCAGATAATCATTGTTTTTCTTTTCATTTCTGAGGCCTCTCAGCTTCTCAGGAGAAAAATCCTAGCAAAAGGGTTTTTCATAAAATGTGTCCGTGACAGGAGGAGGCATTGCCATCATGGTGTGCTCCAGTGGGACACTTGGTCCCTCAGTCAGGTGCTGATGGAAAGAGCCACCATTTATTAAATTATAGAATCCCAGAGTGGTTTGGGTAGGAAGGAACCTTAAATCTCATCCCATTCCACCCACTGCCATGGGTGGGGACACCTGCCACAATCCCAGGTTGCTCCAAGCACCACCCAACCTGGCCTGGATGGGGCAGCCACAACTTCTCTGGGCAGCCTGTGCATCAACACCTTGAGCTGGGGGCCAAACCAGCCCTTGGGGAGCAAGGCTTGTTCTTCAGAGCACCCCAGACCTCAAAGGACGAACAGGGTTGGGCAGCCCAACCCAGGTCTGGGTACCCCCAACCCCCCTGCAACTATGAAACCCAAAAACCCAAACTGAGGGACATCTGCCTGCACCAAAATCACACAGCAGGTGTTGCACCATGGTGGTTAAACTGCTGGTGGTTAAAGCAGGAAACACACAGGAAGAGGAAACCAAGAAGGGAGAGAAAATCCTCTTTTGTAGTTCACATTTTTGTTCCTTCTAACACACACAGGAGCAAAGCCACTGTGGTAGAATTACCCTGAAGCCATCAGACTTCCATTAGAGTTTG
The DNA here is from genome assembly GCF_037042795.1 of Molothrus aeneus. Lineage (NCBI taxonomy): Eukaryota > Metazoa > Chordata > Aves > Passeriformes > Icteridae > Molothrus > Molothrus aeneus. The sequence goes on along the minus strand of NC_089669.1, from coordinate 4,817,767 downwards.
ATGAAATGGTGGAAGGAAACAGAGGGACTCTGCCTGGCTGCAATGAGAGAGCCACAACAGAGACCAGGATGCTCCTGAGGGCTGGATCCCCCAGCAATCCTGTCCTTGGCCTTTTGGGCTCAAAGGCAGTGACTAAACAGAAAATTCAAACCTGCACAGGTCACCAGGCCAAACACATTAGTGCAGCCCCAGCTTCCTGGCCTCTGTTCATTAGTTAATGTTTGGGCAGTGGTTTGAGAGAAAAAAAAACCACACCCTGAATACAGG